>NC_063205.1:29977130-30031187 GCF_017589495.1 Alosa alosa | reverse complement strand
TTAAATAGGTGGATAATTTAAATGGTTAAATTATTTAGGTAGATAATTGGCTTGATAACGGACAGTTGGAACAGCTCTAATGTTTTTTGCTAGCAGTTATGCTAACTATGTTATCAAAGATAATAATGTTAACCAAGTTACTTAACTTAGTTAACTTAGCTAATGTTTTCATTTTTAATAGTTATGCTAACTAGCACTATGTTAACCATGTGACTTAGCTAACCTAGCTAATAATTTTTAGGTACATAGGTATGCTAACTATGCTAACTAGCATGTTAACATGTTAAGTATGCTTACCATGTGACTTAGCTAATCATTTTTAGTAGGTATGCTAACTATTTTAACTAGCATGTTAACATGCTAACTATGTTAACCATGTGACTTAGCTAACCTAGCTAATCATTTTTAAAGTTATGTTAACTAGCATGCTAACATACTAACTATGCTAACCATGTTACTTAGTTAACTTAGCTAATCATTTTTAGCAGTTTTGCTAAAAATGCTAACTAACATGCTAACTATGCTAACCATGTTACTTAGCTAACTTAGCTAATCATTTTTAGTAGTTTTGTTAAAAATGCTAACATGCTAACTAGCTACAGTGGGTAGGAGTCATAGTTGATGATAAGTAACAGTTACAATGGCTGAACAGTTAAAAAGTTCAGTAGTTTAAAGGGTTAAATTGTTTAACAGTGAAATATTGTAGTGAGGACTTTTATTTTGAAACAGTTTTTGGCAGAGGAAGCAGTTGAACGGGATGTGTAGTCTTAATAGGGCCAGTTTGTATGCTTAAAGCCTGAGACTGGCAGTTGGTCCAGGTGGCCTGAACACCTGCCATAGGATTCTAATTGCTGTGATGTCAGAAAGGGCAATGTTAAGTCAATGGGGACATTTTGATAGTTTTTAATTAATAGTTTAAAAAGTATAAAAGTTACAAAGCTGAAAAATACATAGCACCCATGTCCTAAGTAAGACCTACGTAACATAGTTTGAATGAAGTTTCTCGTTAAGCGGTTTGAAGCTGCATTAAATCGTTAGAAGAAGAATAAGAACTAGAAAAGCATTTCCTGAAGGAAATACAGTGCATGAAAATGCAAAAAATATGATGTAACATATCATACAGAGTAAAAACAAACTATATTGGTTGCTAGGTAGATGAGGTTTAATATAGTTGAAATGACTGAACAGTTAAATAAGTGGATAGTTTAAATGGTTAAATTATTTAGGTAGATAGTTGGCGATAACTGACACTTGGAATGGCTCTAATGTTTGCTAGCAATTATGCTAACTATATTAACAAAGATAATAATCTTGTAACAAGTTACTATGCTAACTAATGCTAACAATGTTAAAATGTTAACTAAAGATGTTAACCATGTTACTTAGCTAACTTAGTTAATAATTTTTAGGTGTTATGCTAACTATCTTAACCATGTCAACCAGGTAACTTAGCTAATCATTTTTAGCAGTTTTTCTAAAATCTTTAGTAGCATCTTAACATGCTTAGCATCTTAACTATCTTAACCATGTGACTTAGCTAACTAGCTAATCATTTTTTTAGCAGTTTTTTAAAATGTTAACATCTTTAACATCTTAACTATCGCTAACCATGTGACTTAGCTAACTTAGCTAATCATTTTTTTAACAGTTTTGTTAAAATGCTAACTAAGATCTTAACATCTTAAAGATGCTAACCATGTGACTTAGCTAACTTAGCTAATTATTTTTAGCAGTTTTGCTTTAAAATCTTGTTAACGTCTTGGCTTGTCTTTAACATCTTCTTCTTTGCTAACCATGTGACTTAGCTAACTTAGCTAATCATTATAAGTAGTTTTGCTAAAAATGCTTGCTAGCAGATGTAACTTTACTAACCATGTGACTTAGCCAACTTAGCTAATCATTTATAAGTAGTTTTTCTTTAAAAATCTTGTAAGATCTTAACATGCTTAGCATCTTAACTATCTTGCTAACCATGTGACTTAGCTAACTTACTAATCATTTTTAGCAGTTTTGTAAAAATGTTAACTAAGCGTGCTAACATCTTGCATCTAACTATCTTAACCATGTTACTTAGCTAACTAGCTAACTAGCTACAGTGGGTAGGAGTCATAGTTGATGACAAGTAACAGTTACAATGGCTGAACAGTTAAAAGTTCAGTAGTTTAAAGCGTTAAATTGTTTAACAGTGAAATATTGTAGTGAGGACTTTTATTTTGAAACAGTTTTTGGCAGAGGAAGCAGTTGAAAGGATGTGTAGTCTTAATAGGGCCAGTTTGTATGCCTGAGACTGGCAGTTGATCCAGGTGGCCTGAACACCTGCCATAGGATTCTAATTGCTTAACGGCTCTATTGTGATGTCATCAGCCCATGTTAAGTCTATGGGGAAATTTTGAGTAGTTTTTAATTAATAGTTTAAAAAGTATAAAAGTTACAAAGATGAAAAATACATAGCCCACATGTCCTAAGTAAGACCTACGTAACATAGTTTGAATGAAGTTTCTACGTTAAACGGTTGAAGCTGCATTAACTGCGTTAGAAGAAGAAGAATAAGAAGAAGAAGAAGAAAATGCCTAGGAAGAACAGTACAGTGCATTTTCATGCACTGTAACTAGAAAAGCATTTCCTGAAGGAAATACAGTGCATGAAAATGCAAAAATATGATGTCAAATATCATAGAGTAAAACAAACTATATTGGTTGCTAGGTAGATGAGGTTTAATATAGTTGGAATGACTCAACAGTTAAATAGGTGGATAGTTTATATAGGTAAATAATTTACTTGGTAGATAAGGTTTAATATAGTTGGAATGATTGAACGGTTAAATAAGTGGATAGTTTAAATGGTTAAATTATTTAGGTAGATAGTTGACGATAACTGACACTTGGAATGGCTCTAATGTTTGCTAGCAGTTATGCTAACTATATTAACAAAAGATAATAATGTTAACCAAGTTACTATGCTAACTAGCATGCTAACAATGTTAAAATCTTGAAGTATCGTAAACCATGTGACTTAGGCTAACTTAGCTAATTATTTTTTTAGCAGTTATGCTAACTAACATGTTAACATGCTAATTATCTTAACTATGCTAACCATGTTACTTAGCTGACTTAGCTAATCATTTTAAGCAGTTTTGCTAAAATGCTAACATGTTAGCATCTTAACTATCTTAACCATGATACTTAGCTAATCATTTTAAGCAGTTTTGCTAAAATCTTGTAGCATCTTAGCATCTTAACTATATCTTAACCATGTGACTTAGCTAATCATTTTTTTTTAGTTTTCCTAAAATTCTAACTAGCATGCTAACTATCTTAACCATGTTACTTAGCTAACTTAGCTAATCATTTTAAGCAGTTTTCTTAAAAATCTTAATTAGCATCTTAACATCTAGCATGCTAACCATGTGACTTAGCTAACTTAGCTAACTAGCTACAGTGGGTAGGAGTCATAGTTGATGACAAGTAACAGTTACAATGGCTGAACAGTTAAAAAGTTCAGTAGTTTAAAGGGTTAAATTGTTTAACAGTGAAATATTGTAGTGAGGACTTTTATTTTGAAACAGTTTTGGCAGAGGAAGCAGTTGAACAGGATGTGTAGTCTTAATAGGGCCAGTTTGTATGCTTAAAGCCTGAGACTGGCAGTTGGTCCAGGTGGCCCGAACACCCTGCCATAGGATTCTAATTGCTTAACGGCTCTATTGTGATGTCATCAGCCCATGTTAAGTCTATGGGGAAATTTTGAGTAGTTTTTAATTAATAGTTTAAAAAGTATAAAAAGTTACAAAGTTGAAAAAAATACAAAGCCCACATGTCCTAAGTAAGACCTACGTAACATAGTTTGAATGAAGTTTCTACGTTAAACGGTTTAGGCTGCATTAACTGCGTTAGAAGAAGAAGAATAAGAAGAAGAAGAAGAAGAAGAAGAAAAAGCCTTGGAATAACAGTACAGTGCATTTTCATGCACTGTAAAAAGCCTTGGAATAACAGTACAGTGCATTTTCATGCACTGTAATAATAAGAAGAATTCGGATAACAGTAGAGTTCATTTTCATGCACTCTATCTAGAAAAGCATTTCCTGAAGGAAATACAGTGCATGAAAATGCAAAAATATGATGTAAAATATCATACAGAGTAAAAAAACAAACTATACTGGTTGCTAAGTAGATGAGGTTTAATATAGTTGGAATGACTGAACAGTTAAATAGGTGGATAGTTTAAATGGTTAAATTATTTAGGTAGATAGTTGACGATAACTGACAGTTGGAATGGCTCTAATGTTTGCTAGTAGTTTTGCTAACTATGTTAACAAAGATAATAATATTAACCAAGTTACTATGCTAACTAGCATGCTAACAATGTTAAAATGCTAATTATGGTAACCATGTGACTTAGCTAACCTAGCTAATAATTTTTAGTAGTTATGCTAACTATGCTAACTAACATGTTATCATGCTAACTATGTTAACCATGTTACTTAGATAACTTAGCTAATCATTTTTAGTAGTTTTGCTAAAAATGCTTTAACTAACATCTTAACATCTAACTATCTTAACCACGCGTTACTTAGCTAACTTAGCTAATCGTTTTTAACAGTTTTGCTAAAAATGCTAACTAGCATGCTAACATGCTAGCTTGCTAACTATGCTAACCATGTTACTTAGCTAACTTAGCTAATTGTTTTTAGCAGTTTTGCTAAAAATGCTAACTAGCATGCTAGCTTGCTAACTATGCTAACCATGTTACTTAGCTAACTTAGCTAATCGTTTTTAGCAGTTTTGCTAACAATGCTAACATGCTAACTATGTTAACTAGCTACAGTGGGTAGGAGTCATAGTTGATGACAAGTAACAGTTACAATGGCTGAACAGTTAAAAAGTTCAGTAAGGGTTAAATTGTTTAACAGTGAAATATTGTAGTGAGGACTTTTATTTTGAAACAGTTTTTGGCAGAGGAAGCAGTTGAACAGGATGTGTAGTCTTAATAGGGCCAGTTTGTATGCTTAAAGCCTGAGACTGGCAGTTGATCCAGGTGGCCGGAACACCTGCCACAGGATTCTAATTGCTTAACGGCTCTATTGTGATGTCATCAGCCCATGTTAAGTCTATGGGGAAATTTTGAGTAGTTTTTAATTAATAGTTTAAAAAGTATAAAAGTTACAAAGTTGAAAAATACAAAGCCCACATGTCCTAAGTAAGACCTACGCAACGCAGTTTGAATGAAGTTTCTACGTTAACCCTCTATACCCCGTAGCGGCCGTCGACGGCCGTTCTGTATTCTCCTGTAACGGCCGCGGCCGGCCGCAATTCTTAAAGAGACATCTGCTACAGTATAACCTTCATACATGAAATAATACAGCGTTAGTGGATAAATAAACACCAGACTTTTATTTTGACACACTTAAATGGCTAGGTCGCTATTGACATTTCTCGGTATTTTGAGTTTAGCCTGTTGACTGACCGGCTGAGGACTTACGGTGCCTCTGGAGTTATGGCTTCTAACAAGCGTCCGCGTCTTTTCTCATTAGATGAGATGGTATTGATGTGCATCCACCATGTTTTGATGTAAGTGACGATCATATTGATGTAAGAAAATGACAAAATAAAAACATGAAAGTGTAATAAATTTAACGTTAGCATCCTCCCGTTTGTCATGACTGACTTAGCTGCCTCTCTGGCATAAAAAATTGTATGGCTGTCACTGTGAAAGTCAGTTTGAGTTTAGCTAGCACCAGCAAAATATAGGCATGATTCAATGATGGGTCATGGCCTAATTAACAATAAAGTTTATGATAAACCCATGCCAGGTTTATTTGCAGTTATATCTTAACACATAACATTAACATTACCTTTCTGGCATGTACAGTAAAGCTTACATTATCGTTATCCCACTTACAGATAGTTATTGCAAACTACTACTTATGTATGTCTCTCTAAATTAGTTTTTGTTGACTAATAACCAAAGCGGAACCACCGTTGTGTTTTCTGCTTATGGATGTCAGGAAAATGTATTTGTATACAAGTAGGCCAATGTCTCGTCATCTTCGTGATTACAAAAAGCCTGCTAATTTGCTACCTTCACTGATGTAACGTTAACGTTAGTCTGAGACTTCGTAATGTTAGCACAGGATAGGTTGAAGGTTAGTGAACGAAAGTGCAACAGGTTCATTATCATCAACTGATCAAGTTTAGATAAATTATATAACATGATGTGCATATAAAACAAAAACGTAAATCCATGTCAGGATTAACAGTCCCTGTTGTTGGTGACATGCTTATCAAATGAGTCCGCGATTTCATACGCTATGCTTCATGGCCTCGTTAGTTCATATCCTCATCATTTTTTAGCTGTAAGGCTCACTGTCCAGCTAAATCCCAAATAAGTGCAAGATATGCCAGTCTATTTCAATGAAATCAGTACTCATATAGTATCGTGTTTCCCAGCTTCTAATACAGAAATATGTGAACCATATTTATAACTTTTTGTTAGTGAAAACTTTGAGACTGTAAGTGAGTAGGCCTATGGCTGTCTATGGGAAACATGAATATATAATTTTTAATGGATCATATATCATTTGAAAGAGCAATTTCTAATCTTTAAACTGAAAGAAACTTACAATTGACACTTTTCATTAGATTTTTAGTTATTCTTGGTTATTTAAAATGTTTCTCAAATTGCCCTTTTCTCTTAGAATTCCCAGGAATCTGAAGCATTGTTGTAGAATTCCACTGGGGTATAGAGGGTTAAACGGTTGAAGCTGCATTAACTGCGTTAGAAGAAGAAGAATAAGAAGAAGAAGAAAAAGCCTTGGAATAACAGTACAGTGCATTTTCATGCACTGTAAAAAGCCTTGGAATAACAGTACAGTGCATTTTCATATACTGTAAAAAGCCTTGGAATAACAGTACAGTGCATTTTCATGCACTGTAATAAGAAGAAGCCTAGGAAGAACAGTACAGTGCATTTCCATGCACTGTAATAAGAAGAAGCCTAGGAAGAACAGTACAGTGCATTTTCATGCACTGTAATAAGAAGAAGCCTAGGAAGAACAGTACAGTGCATTTTCATGCACTGTAATAAAATGCCTTGGAAGAACAGAACAGTGCATTTTCATGCACTGTAATAAGAAGCCTAGGAAGAACAGTACAGTGCATTTTCATGCACTGTAATAAGAAGCCTAGGAAGAACAGTACAGTGCATTTTCATGCACTGTAATAAGAAATTTTGGAAGAACAGTATAGTGCATTTTCATGCACTATAATAAGAAGAAGCATAAGAATAAGAAGCCTAGGAAGAACAGTACAGTGCATTTTCATGCACTGTCATAAGAAGAAGCCTAGGAAGAACAGTACAGTGCATTTTCATGCACTGTAAATAAGAAGCCTAGGAAGAACAGTACAGTGCATTTTCATGCACTGCAATAAGCATAAGAATAAGAAGCCTAGGAAGAACAGTACAGTGCATTTTCATGCACTGTAATAAGAAGCCTAAGAAGAACAGTACAGTGCATTTTCATGCACTGTAATAAGAAGAAGCCTAGGAAGAACAGTACAGTGCATTTCCATGCACTATAATAATATTAATAATAATATTAAGAATAATTCGGATAACAGTAGAGTGCATTTTCATGCACTCTAATAATACTAGAAAAGCATTTCCTGAAGGAAATACAGTACATGAAAATGCAAAAAATATGATGTAAAATGTACATGCTAACTATGATGTAGCATGCTAACTATGCTAACCATGCTAACTTGCTATAGTGGGTAAGAGTCATAGTTGATAACAAGTAACAGTTACAATGGCTGAACAGTTAAAAAGTTCAGTAGTTTAAAGGGTTAAATTGTTTAACAGTGAAATATTGTAGTGAGGACTTTCATTTTGAAACAGTTTTTGGCAGAGGAAGCAGTTGAACAGGATGTGTAGTCTTAATAGGGCCAGTTTGTATGCTTAAAGCCTGAGACTAGGCAGTTGATCCAGGTGGCCTGAACACCTGCCATAGGATTTTAATTGCTTAACGGCTCTATTGTGATGTTATCAGCCAATGTTAAGTCTATGGGGAAATTTTGAGTAGTTTTTAATTAATAGTTTAAAAAGTATAAAAGTTACAAAGATGAAAAATACATAGCACCCATGTCCTAAATAAGACATACCTGTCAACACCCGTTTTTCCCGGGTTTCTCCCGTATTTCAAGGTCATCTCCCAGCACCCTCCCGTTTTGTTATTTCTCCCGGAAAACTCCCGTAATTTGCATGGCCATCAAACTTCATTTTAAAATCATTGATCCATTCAGGTTGCCAGGTAGTGTATGAAATACACCCTACACATACACGATCACTTAGTTTCAATTTCAACTCTTTTGTCATAGGCTAAAACCTGGCAACCCAAAACCCAAATAAGGAAGCGGGTGCCTTCTGCGCAGCCTGAGTCTCGTCGTAAGCAAGCGGACTAGTTGAATGGCCTACTCCAGAACTAGCTGTTGTGAAATTGTTGGGAATTTAATTAATTAACACATCACAGAAACTGAGTGTTGTTGATACACTGAACTTGTTCCCTCGGAACCAAATCTGACAGCAAGCAGCTTTGGAGTTTTAGAAGTAGGCTGCAGGCAGGCAGCTGGTGGATACATAACTGGCATGCGTAAGGTAATGGTAAGGTAAAAGCAATGACCGAAATGCAGTGTTGAAACACGTGTATGAAACGTATTAAATATGCAAACACAGATCCGGTATAAACACAGCCCCCGAAAAAAAAAATCTCCCGTTTTTGGAAAGCTAAATGTTGACTGGTATGACTGGAACATTCATGTCTAGTAGTATTCATGCACGCCAGCTGTTTACTGTCTTTAAAGCACCAGGTGCGTCTGTCTAATTCTCAAACAGCAGAATGCTTAAATGCTATGTTAAGCTACAAGTAGGCCTAGGTCAATGTATAACATTAGCTTGGGATGTTTTTAAGCATTGGTAGTTGTTATAGCAGCTGCATCCCTTCTAAATATCAAAATATTGAAATGCTAACTTATGTTTTCTTTCTCCCTCAAGGTGCTTTGCTTAAATTTCTCAGCCCTCAGGCTCTTCCTAAGGATACCTCCAGTGATGAAGATGGCCTGAAAGGTTAATCTTATGTGTGTGTGTGTGTGTGTGTGTACTTGTATGTTGGATTTAGTTATTGTGCACTTTTTTTACATTTATATTGGATTTTATGGTACGGTGGTGTTTTTGCAAATGTTCAAATGTTCAAAATGTTCAAAACTAATGCACAGTATATATGCAACTGCAGTATTTGCACTGTCAAAATGTTGTATTTATATAAACTGTGGGTGAACTTAAACTGTATGGCTATGCGGTGGTTCCTGTAGGCTTTGCGTGCGGTGGGGGCCTCCATGTCCATTTTGCTTGGGGCCCCCAAATTCCTTGAAACGGCCCTGCCGCCGATACCTTTAAAGGCATGGATTCGCACGTTTGAAAACATTCTTCTGGCTATGTCTGACGAGGACTTGCCTGCAGTCAGAAAGCGCACGTTGTTGATTCACTGTTTGGGCACGGAGGGCCAAAGAGTCTTTTACACACTTCCAGTTGCAAACGAGTCATACGAAGAGGCTTTGAAGGCTATCCAGGATTTTTTTTCACCAAAAGTGAACGTTGTGGCAGAAAGTTAACGCTTCAGACAACAACGCCGGCGAGGTACAGACCAGTTCGCTTTGAGGCTGCTTTGAGGAATGCTGGACCATGTCCAGTTTGAGGCAATCCAGAAGAGGAAATGTTACGGGACCAGATTGTCGAAAAAAGACAAATTCAAAGAGGAAATGTTACGCGTGCATCAGGGGGGGAGCATTTGCTCCTAGAGGTACCATTGACTCTATCTAAAGCTTTAACAATAGCACGCTAGATTGAGACGGCTGTAACAGGGGCTAAAGCTATGTGCACAGAAAGAACCGATGGCGCGGTACATGCAGTTCAAGTCGAAGGCTCACAGCAGCATGGCAAGTTCAGGAGGGGGAAAAGTCAACCGCCTCCGTCTTCTCAAAAAGTACAAGGAAAAACATGCTACAGGTGTGGTTCTGCTCAACATACAGCTAATTTCCAGGGGTGTCCTGCTAAAGAAGCACTTTGCAATGCCTGCAAAAAGAAAGGACATTTTGCAAAAGTATGCAGGGGTAGCAAACAGGTTCAGGAGATTGCTGTGCCTGAGGTAACCATTTTGAATGTGAGTGTTGGAAATGCTTGCAATATCATGTACACCGTTAAAGTGAGTACACAAAAGATGGAGAGCCAGGACATTGATTTAATGCTAGATACAGGCTCAGCAGTGTCCATCTTATCAGAGACTGTGTACACAAAGCTCTTCACTACAGCTGTACTTGAAAAGCCTGCCTACAGACTTAAAGACTATGGGGGTAATGATATCTCTGTGCTGGGTTGCCTGAAAGCGACTGTGACTTTTGGTGGCAGTAGTACTGTCTCAGACCTCTACATTGCAAAACGCAGGTCTGCAGTGCTAGGCAGGGATTTGTTTTCTGAATTACAAATGCAAGTGATAAATGGCCAAGTTACAACGAAGCTGTCTACAGCCACTGTCCAGAACGTTAAACGGAACACACTGGGATGTGCTAAGGGCTTTACACCCTGGTTAAAGTAATGCGGCCAGGGATTACACCAGTTCAACAGAAACTGCGTAGGTTGCCTTTTGCTGTTAGAGAAGCAGTGTCTGAGGAGTTGAAAAAACTGGTGGGATGTCATAGAGCCTGTAGATTCTTCAGAGTGGATCTCACCCATAGTTGTCACCACAAACAAAGGGGGTAGAGGACTGAGGCTCTGTGTTGATTTGCGAGAGCCTAACAAGGCTATAGTGGTGGATGGCTTTCCACTGCCACACATGGAAGAAATGTTTACAGAGCTGAGAGGATCAACACTGTTTTCTACATTAGATCTTCAGAGTGCTTATTACCAGGTGCCTCTTCACAAAGACAGCCGCGAGTTTGACAACATTCATCACCCATGATGGCCTGTTTCGATTTAAGCTGGTGCCATAATGACTGGCATCCGGCCCAGCTGCTTCCAGCGGATGATGTCATCGATCGTGAAAGACATACAAGGGGTCCAGTGCTACTTAGATATCATCATAATAGCAGGACCAACAGCTGAGGTACATGACAAAAGGCTGACTGTGGTGCTCCAGCGCATCAAGGAGGCTGGACTAATGCTGAATCTGTCAAAATGCAATATAAGACAAAAAGAACTCTCTTTCCTGGGCCATACAGTGTCAGTAAAAGGCCTTCAGCCAGATGCCACACATGTGACAGCTGTCACTCAAGCACCACCACCTACAGACCTTCCAAAACTGCGCTCATTCCTGGGACTCACATCCTGGTACTCAAAGTTCATAGGCTACGCTGCTGTTGTTGAGCCTCTCCGAGCACTTCTCCGTGGCTCTGAGTCATTCACATAGACACCTGTGGCTCAGAAGAGTTTTGACACTGTGAAAGAACTCATAGTGAATAGCCCTGCACTTTCACTGTTTAACCCAGAACTACCTACAGTTGTCACTACAGACGCTTCTGATTATGGCCTGGGCGCGGTACTTACCCAGATGCACCCAGATGGATCAGAGAAAACTGTGGCCTTTGCATCACGCACACTCACCCAGGCAGAAAGGAAATACTCCACTGTAGAAAAAGAAGCTTTGGGGTGTGTGTGGGCAACTGAAAAGTGGAGAACGTACTTATGGGGAGACATTTCACATTACGTACCGACCACAGTCCTTTGACTACACTGCTTGCATCTAAAGGTCAAGGTAGAGCAGGCATGCGGATCGCCAGGTGGTCGTCTAGACTGCTTTCATTCACATACAACCTCCAGTACAAGCCAGGACGGGAGAACGTAACAGCAGACTGTCTATCCAGGCTTCCACTCCCTCACTCAGAGCCTAGTTTAGAGGAAGACATAGAAGTTGCACTTAATTCTACACTGACAGCTGTTACCGATGCTGAGTTTAAGGCTGCATGCACCTCATGTCCTGTTCAAACAGAGTTGCGTGGACTTCTTACCTCAACATGGCCTGCTTCAGCAAAACACCTCACTCCAGCCCTGCAGCCATTCTTCAAACTTCGATATGAACTCTCCCTACAGGGTGATTGTGTGGTACGTGGCCCACACAGACTCGTGGTGCCAGACAGTCTTCAGTCGAAATTCATCTCCCTGGCCCACGACACACACCAAGGCATAGTGAGGACAAAGCAAAGACTCAGAGAAGCATACTGGTGGCCTGGCATGGATGCTCAGGTAGAGACTGCTAGCAAATCATGCATCACGTGTCAGTCCCATGACAAGTCAGCGGTCACTCACACTCCTCCACTACAGCCTGTGCCATATCCTGATGGTGCCTGGGAGAGGGTGGCAATAGACATAGTGGGGCCTTTTGAAAGAGCACCCATAGATTGTCGCTTTGCAGTTACACTGATCGATTACCACAGCAAGTGGCCTGAAGTGGCTTTTCTTTCCCATGCCACCTCTCAGACTGTCATCCAGTTCTTGTCATCTGTTTTCAGCAGGGAAGGCGACCCCAAAGAGCTGATTTTGGATAATGGATCTCAATTTGTGTCACTGGAGTTCGAGACGTTCCTCCAGGACAGGGGGATTGTACACAGGATGTCATTGTGGTTGAGATATCTGACATTTTTCTGTTAAAGATTGGCATGGAGACAATGGGACATGGTTGCCTTTGTCGGTGTCCTTATGTGAACTTGCACAGGTCAACTTGCTCATCTTTACTTGCATACCACTTCACACCAGTGCTTCAGACCAGGGCTGATGCTTCAGCAATAGCCGTCACTGAAAAGCTGAGAAATCCTCAAATGTCATATAATCAATTTCATCCTAAGAATACAAGGCATTTTATCAGCGTTATGGATGTGACATGAAATGGACACACTTTTGTGAGAGATTACAGGTTTTCTACAAACTCTGTGAATTTTGAAGGAAACTGCCGAAACTATGATATATGTACCATGAAGGAGACTTGAATGAACACAAAAAGTGTGTTTTTGAAACTATTCATTTTCGTAATGCATTATGTAGGAAAAACTGCCGTTATGGATGTGACGGTTTCACGTTATGGATGTGACGTGTCTGAACCAGTCCTCGACAAACTACATAAAACACATAATTAAGTAGTGAATTTTGATATGAAACAATTGAAATAGTAATCATGAAAAACTAGCGATGAAATTATTGCATCCTCAGTGCCCACTATGATCCACAGGAAGAATCAGGACAACAAGTCATTTAGAATATAAAAAATAAATTAATTTTTTTATTTTACATCATCATCAATTTTGGTCAGTGATTCCCGGGAAACACCAGGGAACATGAAACTTGGTGGCCACTCCCCTAAATAACTAGCCCTACCTGAACCGTTGCACCCAAGATGACAAAATATTTATGGTATGTTAGTCTCAAGAGCCCGCATGAACCTAACCCATACCCACTCATTTGTGATTTGCACACATAAAGTACATGCGCGCACATGCACACATGCACACACACGCACGCACAGTCGCACACATACAGACAGGCAAGTACACACACACATAAACACATACAGACAGGCAAGCACACGCACACATGCACAAACACCCACCCACATGAATGCAGACACACAAACACACACACACAGGCACGCATACGCATGTGGGCATGCAAACACACACACACACACACACACACACATAAACACACAAACACAGGCACGCATACGCACATGCACACACACAGAGTCACACACACACAGACACACACACACACACTCTCTTATAAACAAAAGCAAACTCACATATGCACACACTCATTTACATGCACATGAGTTGCAGGAGTAGGAGATGGAGACAAATTGACAAGCGTGATTTATTTTTGTGAAGAGAATATGCAGGACTGAGAGGCGGTCATATTTTATACCGCTATGCGGTACATCTAGTTTATTGCTGCCCTTATTCATGTTACTCTGTGGGTATTAGCTACAGAGGACCTGACACTTCAAATGCTGTCATATCGCGTCACATTTAAAATTAAACTGTGTTAAGCAGGCGTGAGCGGCAGGCTGAACAGATCTGCAACAGAAGGAGGTTGCTATGTTAACTCCAGCTGCAAAGTCAGCCATCTTCACCAGCTAACACGATAATCCAGTTACTGTACAACATTAGTATGACAGTTACAGGAAGATAATCTCTCAGATTTTCGTTATTAGGCCACTTGAAAATAGCCTATGGCTAGGCTAATCACTGGAGGTATTTTAATATTATGTTTGTTTTGCTAATGGTTAGGCAAGGCCTCCCTGTGGTTTTGATCCACCTTATAATCTTTGAAATGTCAGTTGTAAACACTAAGTTGAAATGCGTTGAAACTGACATGCCACCAGAACAGACGTTTTATCGGCTTTGAGGTATAATAAAGTCCCCAGTCTTGTAAATTCACATTATGTAACATCCATAACGCACCATTAAAGGTTTTAAAAGTAAGAAAGGTGTGGTCTGGTCAGATTTGGTCATCACACTTTACATTGATATAAATCAGCTTTGCACAGACACTATGGACATTGTCGCATCAACACTGTATGTGTAGCATAAACTTTTCCTATAAAACATTATGGATGTGACATGGCCATGGAACTTGCTGACTTAAAAACAAAAGCCTTACAAATGTAAGGAGTTGTGCTCTTAAAGCCAAGCTGAGCATAGACATTACTCTACCATTCCCTTGTCAATCTGGAATTTGTCAAATGACACAATTTGTTTTGGTCCATTTATCCACTTTTTGAAATATGTATAATATTACCATGTGAAATATGTTGTTTCTGTATGGTTGCACAACTTTTTTTTCCATGGCAAGGATGACCTTTGCATGGAATTGCCCCCTTGACATGTCTTTAAGTTTTGGGTTACAATATACAGGTGGGCTCTCTGTTGATTTTAATGAGTAGGCCTAAGCCTAAAAGTTACAGCATTTCTATCACAATTGACCAGACTTTGACCTTTTGTCTTCTTTAAACAAAATTCTGACTATGATTGTTCCTTGTATTGCATCATGAGCCATCACTGCACCTATTGCATTCTACTGTAGTCTTAAGCCTAGCTCAGTCATTATGTTGTACCACATCACCCTCCATTAGAAGTGCAATGAGCTGCATTGAGCATAATAAACTGCATTTAGAATTCCAAATCCATATTTCTAGATATTTTGGTAAAAGTAACTTAAAAAAGTAATACAATAGTAGTGTAATGCCTTACAATTCAGAGACAGTAATATTATAATGTAATGAATTACTTTGAAATTACAATAATAAGTAATACATAATATATTACGATTTTGAAGTAACTTGCCTAACACTGATTAAACCACATGTCACTGCTTGACTAAATGAAAATATAGGCTACTGAACATGCATGGAGATCGTCATAGTTGACAGAAATTACGATTTGTGCCAACATGTTGTAGAAACACAACCACAGCCTTTAGGCCTATTTGGTGCAAATCTTCTACATTGGTTATAGTCAGCTTATTCACATTAACTGTAGGCTATCACCACAAGTGTATAGACTACTAAATGTTTTGCCCAAGTTTGTGTGCCGCCATCACATTTTGCAAAATTAGGGCTATACTAACCTACCAGTTGACACTTTTTCGTTACAGCGACTCCAACATTGATTGTGCATCTAATGTAACACTTTCCGGTGGAGAGCAGGGTAGGAATTTCCGCGGCGACCACGACGGCCATGGCCGTCGTTGCCTCTTGTTGGCCAGCGGGGGCCCCTTTGAAAATCAGAGGTTTACAGGCCACGGTGGCCTTGGTGCCCCCTTCTTTCAATATTATGCTTTGCATCCTACCAATAGCGATTTTTATTTAGCCTGTGGCCTGTCAAAATAATCTTAGCATTCACAGCAAAATTAATTTAGTCTTTTACGCAGTGGAGACAGTGACAGCTAAGAAAGAGAAAGTCGCGTCAAATTCACCCATTCATCTCAGTTGAACTACTCATGTAGCCTATTCATCACACAGACATCACAAGTATCACATGAAAGAGCTTTTCTCAGCTTTTAAACGATGTTACCCGATAGTTGAACGGTTCAAGAAAAAGTAAATAATATAATTCAATTTAATCATACATTCTACTGAAGGTTTTATATCCCATGATCTCCCAACCCATTCATCTCGGTGGAATACTTCCACGAACCCTTTAACACACAACAAACCAATATCAGAATAAACAGCATACCTTACTGAACACAAAGGTGTAAGCAGTCCCCTGTACAGTTAGCCGTTCCAGAGTAATCCAGTTTTGAATTTGCAGTAAATTTCGACATGCATGGATGTCTCAAATTTGGGCTTTAAGTTTTACTATGTGTTTAAATTGTTCCACATGATTTCATAACCAAATACAAAACAAATGTTACAAATATTGCCTAGATATTGGTAAAATCAGAGGACAGCTGACTGAGTTTGTGAAAGTAGCCTTAGCCTAATGAGCACAAAATGCTAAGCATGCATCTAGGCTATTTGAGTTTCTTAAAAGCTGAGCTGTGGTTAAATTGTTCAATACATGATTTTATAACAGGCCAAATATAAAATAAATGTTATATATAGCCTAGATACCTGTAAATATTAGATGATCAGATGATTTACAGTTCTATGTAATATGTCATGTTTCATGTTTTTGTAATGTTTCATACAGTGATGCAGGTCTACTGCAGTGAATAGGCTAAATAAAACTTTGATCATTTTTATAGCCTACTACTGTATAGTTTACTTTGGCCTTGGTGCCCTGACATGTGGCCTTTGTGCCCCCCACCAAATATGCCCAACTGAAGGCCAAGTGGCCTTGCCCCCAGAATGGTGAAATTCCAAGCCTGGTGGAGAGACTTCCACTTTCCAAGTTCCACTTTCACTGTCGTTGTGAGCTAAAAGGCTATGGGAAATACTTTGAAGTTCCTTTTGAGTCCAAACATGAATAGGTTTTCTTTAAACTGTGCTACACTTTTCCACCAAGTTGTGCGAAAATTGTAGGTACCCGGAGTTTTTTTTATGTTAACAGACAAACCGCGACTACATGCCTACATGGTGCAGTAAAAGGAAGCTCTTCAGTAAGCGCGTGCAACTTAGGGACCGTTCGTTATTTATAAAACGGGGTCACCGGAGGAAAATAGGGGAGGTCATGTCTTTTATTCTTTGTTGAGGGAGGGTCACCTAATTTTTTTGTCTAGGAGAGGGGTCACCCATCTTTTGTATTAATGAAAACAGCAAAAAATCAAAGTGGCTTGTTTGATTGTTGATTTCTGTATGTCGCCATATAACGTTCTCTTTAGTTCCATAGCTCTGTAAACATTGAACAATGAAAATAAGGGAGATTTCTCCGCAAAAAATCGGAAAACATCCGTCCCCCATTAACGCGTTGGAAGGGTTGGAGCAACAAAGTAGCTTCATAAAGCCTAGAATACAGAAAAAAGCTACAAATGTAGCCTAGCCTTTTTAAAACAGTGTGCATATAAATAGCCAGTTTATGGTCTACAGTGTAGGCTAGTCTCCATCCTTTCTGTTTTGTTGTTTGCAAAAAAAAATATAGGGTTATGGTAACCAGCAACAAGGCCAACTTGGTTCCAAGTGAATATACAGGGGGTCATTTATTTATGGTCTCAGTGTAGCCTGGCAGGTGGTAGCCAACTTGGAGAATATACAGGGGGATTTAGCCTCTTAGCCTGGCAGGTGCCGTGACATAGCCTAGGGCCGAACAGCGCCAATGAATCGTGCTCTCACAACAACCACGTTGTTAACTTAAATAGGCCTACTGTAGGTTAACATCACTCTGAGTTCGCATTCAAGCAAGCAAAACGATGATTTGAATACATCTGCTTCTCTGGAAGGGCAAGGGGTAACAACAGGACAACACAGAGACAGGCCAGAATGCAGGACTAATGTTATGAGAGTATTACAGTAATATGGGATATTCTACGAGAAAATATTAAAACGGCAAGACAGCGGGGAAAAGTTAAAATGATAGGCCTAAACCCGGAAAAAGTTGGCATGTTAGGTATTTTTCGGTCCCTGTGATTATTTGTGAAATTGTGCAAACGTTCTTTTCAAGTCATTTGAGAAGGAAGGAGTGTAGCAAGCTCCCAAATTGACGCTTGTCTGAGAAATTGAGTTTTGGATAATGTTTAGCTTCGGCAGCTTTACAATGACTGAGGAAGCCTAGAGACGAGTCCATAGCAACAAGTTCATGTGTTGAATTTGTTATTACCCAGTGTGCTTTGTTGAATGGTCTCAATGTTTTATTGTTTTATTTCATGTGAATACTTACTAGAGGAGTAAATTATTTCAAGTAGGCTAATGCAGTTGCAGGAAGTGTGCATTTAGTTTCCATGCTTATTGTGTTTCCACAACAATGTTAGTGAGTAAATCTACTGAAATGGCCACCATCTTGGTGAAGTGTGATGTGTAAGATCAGAAAGCAGAGGGTTCGTTAGAACGATTGGTTACGTCGATGTGTTTTCATAGCGCTCGAAAGCGTGGGCGGAAGGTATTGACGATTGGCCGGGGAGGGTCATGTCTGTATTGAAAAGACTGCTGGAGGGTCGTTGAAAATTTCCTTGCCGGCAGGGTCATGCAACTTTTGATTGAAGCACTCAAAATCCCTCCGGTGACCCCGCTTATAAATAACGAACGGTCCCTTACGTTTATAAAATTATATTTATGGAATAAAATTAGATACCTCTGATTGCTGTTAACGGTTAAACTGCGATGATGTGAACACCAGCCAGCGGAGGGCACTTATATATATTCTTACTGTACTCTAATGTTTTTAAATTGTCCTAAAATTGTTGAGAACTGCTCTAAAACTTAAACTGTTTACTATGTTGTTAGTCGCTTTGGCTAAAAAGCGTCAGCCAAATGTAATGTAATGTAATGTAATGTAATGTAATATAGCCTAGGCTACCATGCATGGACTCGTAGGCTATATTTCCCCACAAACCAAGCGTCTGCTTGGACAAATCCACTTGAGGGGTGGGGCAGGGGGGCGCGATCGTAACACACACTGACCCGTAATGAAGAGGCCAAAATGATTGACCTGTCACCCCCCAATCCAAATGGATGCAACTGCATTTAAAGGCTAAGCCTAGGTCTACATGACGGGCCGCAAATAGGCTAAATAACTTTTAAAAAAAATCCCGGAGGTCACCGGCCCACATGTGGACCGGCCCACCGGGCATTTGCCCGGTTGTAGCCTACAGATTACCAGTCCGAGCCTGTCTCCTTGTACATTTCCTGTAGGTTTGGTAGGACACTTCTGGTGGTACGTTCAGCTGATGTACTCTCTTCAGAGCTTTACGGTCTAGCTCAGCTGTGGTAGCATTCCTATATCAGTCCATTTCTAATGGACAATAGACTCAAGTTTAATCACTTTACATTTCTATTGGTTTCTATGGACAGTATGTTTTCTCCAAGGATTTCCAAATAATTGAATTACTGTACCTACCCCTTTATATGCAGCTGATTATCAGTACCAGAGGAAGCAAAATAGGCCTAGAGCATCTGACCATGGCCATGCTTCACTTTAAACATGGTGCACCTGCACCTTTCAGGGTATTCGTCATTCTTCTTCATCCAAAAATACTACTGTTCTATAAGCTTGAACAAAACAGAATATTGAACCAAAACCATATAAATGAGTGACAATAGGTTTGGCAGTTAATTCTATGGAGCACCGGAGGCATATGTCTGCTGTTGCTATTAATGACAGGATATTTAACCTGTGTAGCCCTCCAAAAAAATCGCCGTACCGCCCCACCCCCCGGCTCCCCCGGAGACCGGTATAATAACTCGCACACTGACTGGTAGTAGCTGTCCCTTTCTGAACTTCATGCAGGCAGAGCAAACATGTAAATGTTGCACACCCAGTTTCTAAATAAACACAACTTGTTCAACTTTAATCTAATAACTGGACGTATTTACAGGTGTACATTATTCATCCCTAATCCATTAGAATACGAAAAGGGAAAGAACAGGGCTATGTAATAGCCTACTATTAAACACTATTGTAAAAAAACACACATATCACTTCCTCCGTTCATGAATTTATACAGGAACATTTGGTCCCTCCCATTGTTGACTCTATGGCTACTGCCTTGGCCTTGTTTTACCAAAAACAAAATCACCACATTCATGCATTTTCCTTTTCGTTATTCATTTCGCAGATGTGCGCATTTCCAAGGTTAACCCAAATCATGTGTCCCGGTGTTGCACCAAATTCTGTGACCTGTCGAATTTTGTGACTCTAGAGGGCGCTGTTTTATTAGAGTCTATGAATGTACTGAGCTGTACTGACACACTGATGAGGCAATTCTGTTATGTGTATAATTCTTCTAATAAACTTTGTACATTTTTGAAACATGGAACATTGACTGGGTGTGGGTGTATTATTCTAGAGTAGAGCTAAAGCCTACCCCTCACCACTCCAACACCGGCAGAGATCAGTGTTAAGCTCTGTGCTCCAACGCTATTAAAATAAGAATTTTAAGGGGAATCATTTGATTGTTAATTATCAACCTACCAAGAAAAACTGCAGCCCGACTGTCAAAATCACACAACCTTTGATCTGAGCATACGCCATCGCTAAAACAATAAAGGCAAGTCAATCAAAAATGCAGTTCGTCTCTCACGTTTAAAAGTAATTATATAGCCTACAGGTATAATTGAACAAAACATACTTTATGATCTGAATAAGATTATTGTGTTTCACACATGATAAAGGATTTAGTCTAATGCTAAATAACCTTAAAAAGAACTAGGCTACTCACGCCTTGATTGAAAGTTGAGATGCGCTGGCGGAAATATATTGAGATGCGCTGGCCGAAAAAGTCAGTCCACCACCGAGAGTAAAATTAAATGTCGCGTTCAACTTTTAACATAACTGAACATAACTCCTTTAACATAACTGAACAACAACAGTCACTGAGGTGAAAACATGGTGCAACTCGTAGCCTTCACAGTGAGCAATTGACACACACCTCCCTCCTAATAGCCCAAATAGCAGTAGACTCCGGACAGACTCCGCCTTAAAACTGGCAAATCCGTGTAACTGTCACCTCTGTTTTACTGTCGTGATGGAGACATTGACCCGGATCAGACACCAGGGGGCGGGAAGCACAGTCACAACTGATACGGCCAGCCGCCGTGAAACAGAAGCGCGAATGTTTAGTTCTACGATTTCGTCGGTACTGCCTTACCGCCGCCAGAGCTGAGTTAGACATTGAAGGAAGCGGTTGGTGAATACGACGAGAGCTAGCAAAGAAGAGTTGTTTGATTTGTTTCAGGTAAGCCTATTTGCTTCAACTATAATAGAAAGAAATACATTATTTTTGCTTTCATATAATGTTAATGGCTCCTTTTGACATTTACGCTACTTTAAACTGGTCTTGGACAATTAGCTAACGTTAGCTTTTGAGGTAAGCAAGGGTTAACGACATGTTCATTTTATCCATGTACAAATTAATTTAGCAACGCTTTTTATCCGAAGCGACTTAATTTGGCCAATTTACTTGTTACTTCAGGGCTAGTCTCCCTTAGAGCAACTTAGGCTGAGATTTTAACCCACAATTTCCAGGCTAGCATGCTAACGTTAGCCTGATTCCTTAACCGCTACCGCATCCTCTGTAAGCCAGAACATAATTGAGATGTGATGTGTTCTATGTAGTGAGATACGTGTTTGTATGTTAAAATAACGATTTTATACAGTTAGGCGTGTATCAAAGTATGAAATGAATCATGCCTTCTCCCTCCGCCCGTCTCCTCAGCCCCATGACCGAGACGTTCAGGTGGCGTGACTGGCGTGCCTGTCTGCAATCCCGCCTTTCAGTAAGGTAAGTGTAAGTCTTGTAGCACTGTGTAGCCTATGTTTCTGACATTTAAAACTCAAAAATCAAAATATATTAGCATAAAGGTGTTATTAGGGATTAAAATTCTCGTTCAAACGACGGACAATCGTCATTTGGAAATTTGAGTTCCCGGTGGTGCACTCGTTCTAGAGCGCTACGCAAAATGGATTAGAACTACTGGTTGTAAAATACGTTGGATATGTTGAAGTACGTTCTATGACTCTATGGGCGCCATTTTAATATGCTCAGGTGTCGTCACAGACGCTATCTACCGTGGGAATCCTATGGCGTTGATCCTAAAATGTTATCAATATTTGTTCTGTAAAGCTGTATGTGGAAATTACGAGAAACCCAACAACACTATGTCTAGACCAGTTAAATATATTGTATAAAGACAATGTCGAATTATTTCCGAGGGTAAATTAGGCTTGGGCACTAACATCTGCCCATCATCCACCAAAACTAAGTTCAATAGGCCTGTGTTTGGGATATAGCGTTACTGTAATTTCGTTACTTTATTGGGAAACAAAGTAGTCTGAAGGTAAATTTAAATGTCATTAATTAGGCATACTCACTATCTGTCTATAGCCTATTAACTTATTGTCTCCATGATTGCTTATTTAAAATATGGATTAGCCTTGATAGCCTAGGCTACATTATTTCATAGAGATGTGCTGTGTGTAGGCTACAGCACGCATTCTCTCCCTGCGCGCCTCTCCCTCAAACGGGTTCAGCCTGCATCTCCCCTAAGCAAATCAAAACGGCGGCTTGTGCAATAACTGTTCATGCAGACTTCATCTGCCGCGGCAGCCTACACAACTTTGCAAAGTCAACTTGAATGTATCAATTTTGAACAAAGCCTATTTATCACAACGTTGTCTGTCGCGTTGTCAATCGCAAACTTACATTTATTCAAGCGGCTAAGGAATTAACTAGCTTAATTTGTGGAGATCGAAGAGAAAGCACCCGTTTGACATAGGCTTACGCGTAGCCACGGACGGGCCTAGGCCCGTCTACTTGTCAGTGGTGTCCGTCCGATTATAGGGCTTTCCTTCGTTTACGCTCACCATCTTAAAAAGACGCGCAAGTCAACACTGCGCTGAAAGCTCAAGAATTAGTCAAATCGCGAACAGCCACAGCTCCGTTTAATTGTCAGGTGTGATGAAATGCATTCATATTCCACTTCTTATGTCATAAAGGTTGCATGCCTATGGAAAGGTTTTGTAGTAGGATTGTCCAATGGTCAGTGTTGCTTCAATTTGTGTTTTAATTTATGCGACCCACCAATGCTGGGTTCATCAGTTTTGCGCATGTTTAAAACGTTTTGCCGACTGCCTAACTTGTCATTTTCGTTCTATAAGTTCCACTTTTCATGTCATGAATGTAACATGCCTATGATAAGGCTTTGCAGTTGTACAATATGGTCAATCTATTCTCAATTGTGATTCATGTGACGCGCGCACCGATGCTGGGTTCATGCACTTGGTCAGCCTAAAACAGGAACATTTTGGAGAGGGAATGAGAGAATGAATGCACGCAAGAAACACTTTTTAATTAAACGTAGGTCTAATTTACAGACATAGTAAAACACTGAAAGTTAATATTTACACCACGGGTCTCACTCTCAAGCTCAAGCTCAGTCGCGTGCTGCCCTCTTTTGAGCTTGTGAGAGGCTGAAGCAGTCATACACATTTGCACAATTGCGCAGCCTATAATAAAAAGTAAATAATGCTTAATTAAATAAAGGCATGTGCTTAAGCAGCCTATAAGTAAATTAAAGGCCGCTGCCATAATTTGAGAATTTACAGTAGGCCTATACATAGGCCTAAATAATAGGACTTAGAATAATAAGTTATAACTCAAGCAAATTGTTTTCAATATATCATTGCACAAATTAAGTTCAACGGTTAGATTTATCTGGACATGTTTTAAGTTGACTGCAGCCTGTAAATAGGCTAATGATTTTTGAAAACAAACTTTTGTGGTCATATGCATTTTACATAGGCAAGCAGGACAATTTGGGAGTTTTTGACTGCATGGAAACGATACAATAGTGTCAAGCATGGTTGTTTTTAGCCTAGGCCTACCATTTGCATTTATTTAAGTTATGAACATCAGACGCTTGAGTGATATCACTAATTAAGCTGCTCTGACGCGGTAGCCTATGTTGGCACATAGGCTACATAATTGCTGTTAAAACGCCTACTAGCAACGGGAATCAAAGCACTTATGAGGCCTGTATTGTTATTTTTCGTCACTACCTCACCGTGTCAGGCGCGCAAATTACCCATTACTATGACTTTTGATAAACATTGAAATGAAAGAACCTGTTGTTATTGCCCTTTTTTGTGGGTGTATGTGACACCCCTGCTAGAGCATTTGTGAAGAACATAAAGGCTCACAATGCATATCATGGATGTGATAAGTGTTGCCAGCCAGGTTTTTATTTCAACCACAGAATGACATACCCGGTAGATGATTTTGTGTTACGGACTGACTCATCATTTTCAGATAGAGTCCATCATGATGGTGGTCCTGATCGACCACATGGCTTTTCTGGTCTAGATGTTGGCATGGTTACGAGATTTCCTTTAGATTGCATGCATGTTGCATGCGTTATAAGAAAGCTGTTAAACGTTTGGCTGAGAAGTCCCCTGAAATGTGTCTTTCATCAGTGGCTTTACATTGCGCCTCTCCCTGGTCTCGGTTGTTTGCATGGAGCGCGACACATGCTCTGTTCGAGTGTTAGCTGCAGTTCATGAACCTTTTATTACGTCTGTTTAAGAACTCAAGTTTACAGTTATGGCCCACTTTATGATTTTTGATAAACATTCAAATGAAAGAACCTCTTAAACAACAGCAAGCCATCAATGTTGATCTGCAAACTAAAACGGAATCCATCAGAAATCTTCTCACATGGCTTTTCTGGTCTAGATGTTGGCATAGTTGCAAGATTTCTTTAGATTAAATGCATTGTTGCATGTTTAAGTGTTAACTGTTAAACGCTTGGCTGAGAGGTCCTCTGAAATGTGGCCTTAGTCAGTGGCTTTACATTGCGCCTCTCCCTGGTATCGGTTGTTTGCAAGGATTGGAACACATAGTCTTCGAGCGTTAGCTGGCTGCAGTTCAAACTTTTTCTTACGTCTCGCTGGCGTCATGTTCTCCTTCTAGTAGGTTTCAGCCATAGACATATAGCTTGATTAGCTGTTTTCTCTACCACTCTGGCTTCAGCCATAGGGCTGCTTCTTTTATTGTTGAATTACAGCATTCTGTGTAAAGACACTTGCTATAGGGCTTCAGTCTTCTACTGTCTATGGTCTTTACACATCCCATAGTGGCACTGCAGCCACCTAGCGGGTCAGTTCACTTGTACATTCTGGTGTATTAATCAAGCACCATGCAGTCTTCATTCATAATCTATCTGCTTGATTTTACACACCTGTGGAAAGAGACCTGATGAAACCCATGAATAGATGCCATTGGCCGTCAACGGTCCCCATCACTTTAAGGTCCTTTTAGCGCTAAGATAAAATTCTTTGTGAAGATGGACCCAGAACTGACAAAGGATGCGGCGTTTTTCTCTCAATCTTTTTTTTTTTAGACTATGAAAAGGAGGGAACCCCCATTGACCAGCTCAGGAGTAAGCTCGTCTTGCTGTAGAGAAACGACTTCGTGACATTACAGAGGACCATGTTTTTGAATCAGCACAAACACACACTTGCATAGCTGACGCACCTTCCTGTAGCACTAACTCTACTGGAAGTGACTTCATACTTGATGATCATGTAGATGCCTTTGACACAGATGTCATTGACACACAGACAGACATAGACACAGACAACCAACATTTATCTGAATCAGACTCTGAATCAGAGTTTGAGTGTGTTGATCAACCAGAAAGTCTTGCTGAGAGTTTGGCCAATTGGGCTGTACGTTTCAGTGTGTCTCTAGTTGCCCTTACAGCTCTCCTGAGTTTACTTAGAGTGTACCATTCGGAACTACCTAAGGATGCTCGAACCATTCTGAAAACTAAAACTGAATACAAAATTCAAGAAAGATGTGGTGGTTTGTATCACTACAGAGGCATTCTGGCAGCACTACATGACACACTAACTCTACTAAGTGAGAAGATTTGTGATGGATTCCGTTTTAGTTTGCAGATCAACATCGATGGGTTGCCGTTGTTTAAGAGCTCAAATTTACAGCTATGGCCCGTTTTAGGACTTTTGATGAATGTTCAAATGAACATCCGTTTTTCCAAGATGGCGGCGCGTACACACGCAGCGACCTCTCTCTGTCCCAACCGTACGGTGTTTTGTTCGTTTAAAAAGTGTTTGTCCGAAAGTTTTACGTGTTCGTCTTGTCTTACTACGTCGTACTACAAGTACAGCAGGCAGTTTTTAATTGACATCTGCAAAAGCAAGTTTTGCAGCGTTCTGGACTTTGCAACAGAGGCGCTAAAGGAACTTCGGACTACTCCGGCCTGCAACAACACGGACTTCGCCTGCTACTCCTCCCGGAAAAGAAAGCGTCCGGAAGCGGTGTGCGAGGAAGCAGAAGAGGGGCAAAGCGAGGGCGTCCGGGCCAGGCTAGCGGCCAGCCCAACTTCGCCCAGCCATACCATCCATTCTCCTGGCAAATGTACGATCACTGGACAACAAAATGGATCACATCACGACTGCTGAGATCAACGAACCGGACAGTAAGTAACTGCTGTGTGCTCGTCTTCACTGAGACTTGGTTAAATGACAACATTCCGGACTCTGCTGTACAACTGGAGCAGCTAGCATGCTATCGAGCAGACAGGGCCATTGTAAAGGGAGGTAAATCACGAGGAGGAGGAATCTGTGTTTACATCCGTGGCCGAATGGTGCGGGACACTGTAGTAGTATGCAAACACTGCTCACCACTGGCAGAGTTTATGATCATAAAGTGCCGTCCTTTTTACCTGCCAAGGGAAATTACTGCGATTCTGCTAGTCGCGGTATACATCCCGCCTACCAACAACAACAGCGATAAAGAACGCGGCTCTTAGTGAACTGTACCAGGCTGTCAGTGAACAACAGGCGGCACACCCAGACGGTTTCACCATCTTCACTGGAGATTTTAACCATGCTGATCTAAAACTGTACTTCCAAAGCTACACCAGCATGTTGATTTTCCAACAAGAGGAGATAACATCCTGGACCTGGTCTACACTACACACAAAGGAGCATACAAAGCCACCCCCTCCCCACATTGGACTTTCAGACCATATCACTGTTATGCTAATGCCCGCATACAGACAAAGGGTAAAGCGAACAAACCCGTTCATAAGCAGGTAAAAGTGTGGCCTGAGGGAGCCTCCGATGCTCTTCAAGACTGCTTTGACACAACAGACTGGGAAATGTTTAAGCAGGCAGCCACTTACAACAACCCGGACAGACATAGAGGAGTATACAGACACTGTAACCTCTTACATCACCAAGTGCATCGATGATGTGACCCACACAAAAGACATCATCACTTTCGGGCTAACTGGAAGCCATGGCTGACAGGGGATGTCCTCAGGCTGCTGAGGGCCAGAGACAAAGCCTACAGAGCTGGGGATGAAGCTGGCATGAAAACAGCGAGAGCCAACCTGTCCCGTGGCATCAAGGAAGCAAAAAGGAATACACTCACAAGATAACCACCCACTTCAAAGACAGCAGGAACTCACAAAGCCTATGGCAGGGCATTCAGGCCCTCACGGACTACAAGCCCAGCCCACAGAGCTGTGAGAGCAACATCCCTCTGCTCAACAACCTGAACCGCTTCTTTGCTCGCTTTGAAGCACAAAACAGCACCTGCCCACAGAAGACCCATCCCCTCTACATGGCAGCCCCTGTGCCTCTCTGCCGACAGCGTGAAGAGGACACTTGCTGCTATCAACACCGTAAGGCAACAGGTCCAGACAACATCCCAGGTCGTGCGCTGAAGGACTGCGCGGGGAGCTTAAGGATGTCTTCACAGACATCTTTAACACTTCCCTGAAGCAAGCCATCGTCCCATCATGTTTCAAAGCTGCCACCATCATACCTGTGCCGAAGAAAACTGCTCCATCCTGCTTCAATGACTACCGCCCTGTGGCACTGACACCCATCATCATGAAGTGCTTTGGCGGCTTGTCATGTCACATATCAAAGCCATTCTCCCCCCACCCTGGACCCCTTCCAGTTTGCATACCGAGCCAAGCGGTCTACAGAGGATGCAATCTGCTCTGCCCTCCACCCAGCCCTCACCCACCTGGAAAAAGAGACTCATATGTGAGATTGCTGTTTATAGACTTCAGTTCTGCATTCAACACCATAATACCACAACAACTCATCTGCAAACTCGACAAACTGGGACTCAGTACCTACCTCTGCAACTGGCTACTGGACTTCCTCTGTCAGAGGCCCCAAGTAATGCGTGTTGGCAACAATACCTCAAGCAGCATCACACTGAGCACAGGGGGCCCCCAAGGCTGCGTGCTCAGTCCGCTGCTCTTCACCCTGCTGGCGCTGACTGCACTGCAACCTACAGCAACAATCACATGAGTGAAATTTGCTGGCGACACAACTCTGGTGGGTCTCATCACCAAGGGCGACGAGACTCAATACAGGTTGGAGGTCGACCATCTGACCACGTGGTGCAGGGACAACAACCTCCTGCTGAGCGTCAGCAAGACCAAAGAGATTGTTGTTGACTTCCGGAGAGGTCACACCCAACACCTGCCACTGACCATCGGCGGTGCTGTGGTGGAAGGCGAGCAGCACCAAATTCCTGGGGGTGCACATCAGTGAAGACCTCTCCTGGACCACCAACACTGCATCACTGGCGAAGAGCTCAAGCGCCGCCTGTACTTCCTCGCGGAAACTCAGGCGAGCAAGTGCTCCACCAGCCATCATGACCACATTCTACCGAGGCACCATTGAGAGCATCCTCTCCAGCTGTATGCGCTGTGTGGGGCGGAAGCTGCACTGCATACAACAGGAAAGCCCTGCAGCGCGCAGTGAACACAGCTGGAAGGATCATTGGTGCTTCACTCCCCTCCCTGAAGGACATTTACACCACCCACCTCACCCGCAAAGGCGACCAAAATTGTGAGTGATGCAAGTCACCCGCTCACAATCTGTTTGATCTACTGCCCTCTGGGAAGATGTACAGAAGCCTGCGCTCCCCACTACCAGACTCACCAACAGCTTCATACACCAAGCTGTAAGGATGCTGAACTCTCTCCCCCTCCCCCCTCCACCCTCAGCTACATAACATCCTGGACATTGGACCCACAATGGCCGCCTGCACTACTCCACTTGCACACTTGAACACTTGCACACTTGTACACTTTACAACTTGGTGTTGTTGTCCTGAAAACACAACACTTCTGCTGCTCTTACATAACTTGCACCACTATGCCACTTTCTTTATTACTCAGGTCAAACAGAACTACCCAAGCCTCTTATTGGCCTGACTTTGCACTAGTTTTTTATTGACTGTCTATGCACAATTTCAACAAAATTTTGCTGCTCTTATTTTTTCATTATTATATGTGCCCTCTTATTTACTTATTTACTTACTTTTTTGTTTACTTGAATGTTATGTTTGTCTGTGGACTTAAAATTGGTAAAATATGTCTTGTCTTCACCGTGGGATAGTGAGAAACGTAATTTCGATCTCTTTGTATGTCTGGAACATGTGAAGAAATTGACAATAAAGCTGACTTTGACTTTGAAAGAACCTGTTGTTATTGGCCTTTTTTGTGGTCCAAAGAAACCAACATCCTCTGCTGAATATTTGAGAGACTTTAGTCATGAGTTGAAGCAACTGCAGGAAGGATTTTATGTTGGTGGGAGAAAGCTTTTCATTGAGCTGCATTCTGTTGTATGTGACACCCCTGCTAGAGCATTTGTGAAAAACATAAAGGGTCACAATGGATATCATGGATGTGATAAGTGTTGCCAGCCAGGTGTTTATTTCAACCATAGAATGACATACCCAGTAGATGATTTTGTGTTACGGACTGACTCATCATTTTCAGATAGAGTCGATGAGGACCACCATCATGATGGACCACATGGCTTTTCTGGTCTAGATGTTGGCATGGTTACAAAATTTCCTTTAGATTACATGCATGTTGCATGTTTAGGTGTCTAAAAAGCTGTTAAATGTTTGGCTGAGAGGTCCTCTGAAATTTCGCTTCTCCTCTAATTTTGTTGATGGAATCTCTCAAAGCTTGATTCAGATCTTAAATACATTCCAGTTGAGTTTGCAAGGAAGCCAAGATCTCTGAGAGACCTCGACCGCTGGAAAGCAACTGAACTGAGACAGTTTATGTTGTATACTGGTTCTGTTGCACTGGTCCCATATTTAGAGAGTAATTTGTATAACAACTTTATGTTGTTTTCTACAGGTATGTGCATCCTTCTCAGTCCTCTACTGTGCTCTTCGTATAGCAATTATGCAAACACACTGCTCAGAACATTTGTTAGCCATGTTGGAAAGCTTTATGGCAAAGATGCCCTAGTGTATAATGTGCACGCCTTGGTCCACCTATCGGCAGATGCTCAACGTTATGGTTGTTTAGACTCTATCTCAGCTTTTCCCTTTGAGAACTATCTGTGTAAACTGAAGAGGTTTGTGAGGAAGCCAAACTTTCCCTTGGCACAAATAATAAGACGGTTATCTGAGGTTGAAAAGATCAGTTCTGTTCAGTTGCCCCGTAAGGATTTAATGAATCAGCATTATGTCGGACCTGTTCCTGATGGCCTTCAAGTAGCAGCACAGTACAGGAGACTACAGACTGAGCAGTGGACAATGAAAGTTTCCACGGGTGACAATGTTTTTGCTATTGGTGGAGACATTTGTGTTGTACATAACATCATTCAGTCTTTGGATGGAATTTATGTTCTGTGTAAAGCCTTTGCAGCGATGGAAAGTTTCTTCAGCTATCCGATGAGCTCCGATTTCCTCAGTGTGTTTATTGTGTCTCAGCCTATAGGGCCATTTAAAGTGGCCAAAGTATCAGCGGTTTCTCACAAGTGTCTGCTTCTGCCTTATAAAGATAGGTATGTTGTTATGCCCCTATTGCATAGTCACAATTCTGCTCTGACCTTTTAGGATTAAGAGGTTCACAAACATTTTCTTGTATAAAGTCTGTATAAAGCTGTTAGTGATGCTGCTCTGGCCTACGATTTTTTTTTTCTTTTCCTGGCAACATGTGCCTTTGTTTACCTTGGGCTGTTGTGATGTGCCCATATGATTTCATTTGTTTTTGAGTTTTCCATGTGCTTCTGACTCGATTGGACCAACCAACACAAGTTTCGAAAACTAAAATAGGGAATCGATTTTAACCAAATATGTACACTATTAATTTTAAACGAATTAAACAAATGAAAAAGATAGATGTAACAAAACTCAGGAACAAGCAGAAAAATAACGAAGAATTCGAAGTGCAGTAAGCATTCTTGAAAGCTAAAAGAAAATTCCCACCAATTTTACTCACCGGAAACAGCTTTTTCAATCGGCTGCTGTGCTGCTGGTGTTTTGCCAAACAATTGAGGACAACGCGATCAACCTGTGCGACATGAGAGATACGAGTGATAGGCCCTAACAACTTGAGGAGTTCGATATGGAAGCACTTCGGGGTTTGGGTATATCAAACTATGGAGAAGGACAAAGCGGTATGCAAACTGTGCAGTCGTTGAGTTCTCGATATTGTTTGACATTTCTAATTGTAAACGCAGCCACGTTGAAGCCTGCAGTAATGTTTTTCACTGATGTTATGGCAGTCCACTCTGCTTATTGTTTTTCGAGAATGTTGCACTCCTGTTTGTCATTGTGCACGAAACTTCACGCCATTGTCGTCTTCAAAGCCCCCTTTACGTTCGTCCTAATGCCTGTTAGTTGTTAGGTAGATTGTCCTATATTTGGCGTTGAAAATTGAAACGTCTTTAGACATGAAAAATCGATTTTACAATCGATTCAATGAACAATTATGTCTCAAGAATCGAACAGGATTTTTTCACAAAAGTGACAGCGCTAGCCAGAATCAATGTCTCTGTATGTTTTTGATCTTGTTTCTTAAAGCCTGCCTGTTCTGGGCCTATGTTTTGAACTCTGCCTTGGATTGTTTTTGTCCTGGGTTTTGCATAGCTCTTTGCTTTCCTTTTTGAGTCTTGAGACTGACTATTGTGTTTGAAGAATTGTTGCCTTCCTATTCCTCATTAAAGGAGAACTTTGTCTCTGAGCTGTCTACGATTGGGTCCTTTGAAACTAGCCTAATTTTGTAGTTTTGAAATTAAAAGAAAAAAAGATCTTAAAATACATTCCTGTTGAATTTGCAAGGGCGCCAAGGTCTCTGAGAGACCCACACTGCTGGAAAACAACTGAACTGTGATCGCGGCTGCTGGCACAAGACTTGCCCTCCGATGGGTCGAAAGGCCCTCGAAGAGGCCTGTATTGTTATTTTTTCGTCACTACCTCACCGTGTCGTAATGGGTAATTTCTTGGCGCCTGCTGCCTTCCCTTGGATGTGTGAATGAATAAAATTAGGATTAATCCTTTCGTGCGCTTTTTCCTCGATGTTTCGAGTTCCGTTGGTATCCTGTGCTTAGTTGCAGGATTAATCCTTTCGCGCGTTTTTTCCTCGATGTTATACACCATTAGAAAGGTAGGAGTTTTGGGAATGTCTTAATTAAATTGAATCAACAATGTTCTCCTCCGCCTTTGGTGCTACCCTGACCTCTAGCTGCAGTACAATAGGTAGATGCAAAATGTGGTCAGTTCAGAAATGCTTGCAATCCGCCAGGAAGACAAAACTATGTAGCATAATAATGTTGTACACCTTTTGAAAGATTGGACTCCTGGGAATTCAAACGATTTTTTATGTACAATCTGTATAGTGATTTACATTGTCAGATTCATCTTACTATAAACTACAGGTTGTTTTAATCTGCTATAGAAATAAACTACGACAGTCACTAAGGTTCACCTTCTAAGAATTCACAAATGATACGATGTTTTAAGATCGAACATAGTCTGGGGAGTCTACGCTGTATTTCTACTTCATTAGAGGGATGATCAATGGGCATAGTTCAAATGACTGTACATCATTTGGATAGTCGCTTATCAATCAGACAAACGATCCGGGTGTGCCTGGTGGGTAAGCTAATTTGTGATTGGTTCCAGCAAACGTGGACAGGAAGCAGGAGATGTGCATGTTTCCAGCCTGAGCTGCAGGGCAAAATCAATCGCCGGCAGATCAGGCTGAGTTTACCCAGTTTTCAGTAGATAATCTTGTTTTTTTTTTCAGCAACCAATTACAACAACTTATCCAGTATGGCCTGATCTTTATTCACGTCAATACTGACTTCCAGTTCTGTTCATCTCCTGACATTAAAGCGTAACTCTTTTTTTTTTTTTTTTTTTTATATTTTTTGGGCTTTTTTGTCTTTATTTATATAGGATAGTAGAGAGAGACAGGAAGTGAGTGGGAGAGAGAGATGGGGTGGGATCGGGAAATGACCACAGGCCGGATTCGAACCTGGGTCCCCGTGGGCACTCGGACCCATTCATGGCACGAGCGCTGTAGCCTGCTGCGCCACAGCGCAACCCCCCCCCAGTGGTTGATCAATGAAAAATACTGTCTCCACAGTTTATTTGATGTGTTTTTAAGTAAGGGATAATTACCGGCGGATAATACATTATTCCGCTTATTACAGGGCTACTTGCCAAAACGAGAAAAGAAACTTGCCACGATGAGTCTTCAACAATGTTTTTACTACCGTTTTGTGGCTTTCGCTGATAAAATAAATAGTTCGCCACACAGATGGAACAGACAGTTTCAGGTGTTGCGTGGCAACGTCTTACTAGCTGAATCAAAAGCACATAACCCGTTGCCATTGACTGCGGTCATTATATACATTGTGCAGCGTTTATTATATAGACTCAACAGATCTCCGAATGTTGGGAAGGCTTATTCATGTGAATGGAACTTTCTGCAGCACTCTGAAGAGCTGTGTGATAATGCAGAAAAACTTCCGGGGGTCAATTTTTGCCAGAGTTATACTTCAATGCTCTTCTCAAATCAACACAACTCCATCTCAATGTAAATGGCCATTGCCAACCTTCGGTTAACACAGACATGTCAACAAGGGCCTTAATATTTAAAGACATGTCAACAAGGGCCTTAATATTTAAAAATATATAAACATTATTATTAAAAATGCAATGTCATGTATGCTGATCAAGTGTTACATGTTCTGTCTAAACAGGAGCTGTAAGGAAGAACCATGCTGCTGGTGGTGCTGCGGACTCAGATGTGGACTCGTTTGCCATAAGGTGGTTCAACCTAGCCAGTCACCGGGGCGGTGGTAGGAAAGAACGGGAAAAAAACAGGCAGGAAGCACCACGAGAGGCTTCACACGACCTAGTTCCCAGAGTTTTGGTAAGGGTTTAAAGTAAAAGTATTGAGTACATCAACCAATGTCTGTTGCTGGAACTCAATGTAGTACTGTGTCTTGTGTATTCTCACTGGATTTGGATGTTAATTTTTTTTTTGTTGCTTAAATTGATAGAAAAGGGATAGAAATAGACATTCCACTTCGTCTTCAAATTTGTACCCTCCATTTTCACATTTTTATGACATCATTTAAGCGGAGCTTAATTTACAGTATAGGCCCACTACAAGTACCTAAACCATGCTGGATTTGGATATAATTTGGTTTTTGTTTTTGCTTAAATTGTTTGAACAGGGATAGAAATAGACATTCCACTTTGTCTTCTAATTTGTACCCTCCATTTTCACATTTTTTAAATTTTCTTGTTCCAAGACTAAGACTTGTCATCTTTCTCAAACAAGATTTTTACATTTCCAATCTAGTGGAAGCATTACACACTGCATCACAAATCATTCATTCTCAAATTCAACTCTACTCAAATCATTAAAGGAACCATATGTAAGATTGTGGCCAAACCTGGTACTGCAATCACTTTCAAATTACTGAAGAGCGGTGTATTCTTCCCCCTCCCCCCTGACTCGAAGTTGCCAACCCGGATGCCGAAACACTACTGACTTTGTGATTACTAGATAGGTGGAGGGTGGCACGTCAGGCCAAAACACAACATGACATGACAAAACACAACATCAACATCAGTTGAGGGCTGCAACTTCACTTTTTAAATGACAATATCCTGGCCGGACTACTGTTGTCAGTGATATTAGTATTTGAAATGATCATGATTTCTTAATGTCTAGTGACTTATCAGGGCCATTTTATGATTAATTGAAATACATTTCTTACATATGGTTCCTTTAACTATCTTGATAATGTTGAGTCATGTCTTTTTTGTACAGGAAGCATTAACCAAGGATTGTCATGTGTGCTGATTGCCTTTTTTGTCTCAACAGGGGCAGTAAGGACAAGATCCACCCACCACCCAGTGCATGCTATTTGTGTAATAATTTGAGAGGGAAAGTGTGTGATAAGTGAAATTTAATAAAATAAGTAAAATGTTGAATTTGTGCTTCTTTTCTGAAATACATTAGTACAAGGTTTTGATTTTTAGATAATTGATTCCAAGATGTTGATAATTTGACACTCAATATACACGATCAAACTACTGAGTTAAACTAGGGGTATTGCATATTACTGTTTAAAAAGCTTTATTAGTAATCCTTTATACATTTGACAATCTTAACTTTTTAAAGCTTGAAATTCTGAACAAATACTGTAACTCCTTGATTTGTTAGTGACATTGACTATATACAGTAGTACAAATGGGTGCCAGATGTAAAATGAGCTGGTCCGCATTTGGCCCAAATAAGGGCTGCAATTGCCACTATCGAACACTCATCTGGTCCGGATCTGGCCCAGATCATTATGATAAAGTGCACATTTGGCCCAAATAAGGGCCGCAATCGCCACTATCGAACACTCATCTGGCCCAGATCATGACAATAATTTGCACATTTGGCCCAAATAAGGGCCGCAATCGCCACTATCGAACACTCATCTGGTCCGGATCTGGCCCAGATCATAGATCATAGATCATCAGACAATAATTTGCACATTTGGCCCGGATCCGCCAAATAAAAAACACATCCGGTTCAGAGCCGTCCCAGAGCTGGGCCAGATCATGAAAACGGATGCGGAACGGTATTGGCCCGTTGTGCCAAAAGACACCGGCCCGAGTCCGTTTTGCAGATCCGGCCCAGATCTGAAGGTGGATCTGGGCCGGATCCGGGCCAAATACATTTTGCTATCTGGGAGCCTACTGGCCCTACACTGTAACAAGATTCTGTGATTTTCACAGCATCACTGCTGTTTTTGAGAAAAATGTGTACTGTATTTGTGAATACAGTATGTTGCTGTAGTTTCGCTATGAATTATGGTCAAACTAAGTTTGCCCGGTAGCCTACTTATCTGAACTAACGACATGATCACCATCACTAGATATAAAGAAAATGTTGACTTTCATTCGGTGCTGTTCACTGACAGTAACAAAAAAAGTGTCGTAATGTTATAAGCATAATACATTGAACTGAATAGGTGCATTATGTAGCCTATATAACGAGGCCTATCAAATTCAGAAAATTGCATTAAACTAAAATCGGAAGACATTGTTATCTTTGTTAGACCATAGGGTCGTTGTCATATAAATGCTGTAACGAAATTCGAAGTGTAAATATACAAACTTTATGTTGAAAGTGTAACCGCGACCGTTTCCCATAGGAATGAATGTAAAACATACCCTCCAAAACGAGACCTCCCGAAATTCAGAAAAATTACTAAATTGATATCAGGCACCGTTATTACCATTGGTAGATCATAGGGTAGCTGTGATATAAATGCTGTGACGAAACTCGAAGTGTAAATATACAAACTTTATGTTGAAAGTGTAACCGCGACCGTTTCCCATAGGAATGAATGTAAAACATACCCTCCAAAACGAGACCTCCCGAAATTCAGAAAAATTACTAAATTGATATCAGGCACCGTTATTACCATTGGTAGATCATAGGGTAGCTGTGATATAAATGCTGTGACGAAATTCGAAGTGTAAATATACAAACTTTATGTAGAAAGTGTAAGCGCGATGTCCATTGAAATGAATGAAGCGCAGATCAAGTAGTCCCCAAAGTGACGTCATCACCGAATTGCGTACAAAAAACCCGCTAATGCTAAAAATAACAAAAACTGGCATTTAACACCATTTGGAGACATTTTTAAAAATGATATACATATATTGAGTGCTTTATGTACCCATTAATCAACAGTGGTGGTTAACCTGCAACACAGGCTTTAAGCTCCCAGATAGCAAGGTGACATTGACATTACACTCTAAAAAATGCTGGGTTATTTTCTCAACCCAAACGCTGAGTTGAAACTGTTGGGTCATTGTGTGGGGTTGTTTTTACTCATGTTGGGTTATTTTCTGTAACCCAGCTTGTTGGGTTGATAGTTTAGGACAGCGCCCCTCCTCTCCCCCACCTGACGTGAGCACACTACTCAGCACCAGGGTAACTTTAACACAGCTGGAGGAGGACACACGGAGGAAGAGGGCGTCGGAAGCGATGAGTGCTTCCGGGAATGCGAAAAAGCCGCCAGACCCATTGGAAATGGCGTTTGGTGGACTGGGATGTGATCATGGATTGTTAAGCATGGATAAGTTTGAAACTAGATCTAATGATTTGGAGGAGTTGTCAGGGGAGCATGATAGTGAGAGTACTATAAGCGAAGGTGACGAAGGTGAATGGAATTTAATTCAAAGAGCATCGAAGAAAAGAAAAGGAAATACTAAACTAGATGAAACGAAAAGAGTTAGGACTGAGGTTAAAGTAGTGATTCGATTTCAAACCCCCTGTGTATTAAACCCATTAAAAGTCAGTGAAGCAATGTATAAGCAAATAGGAGAAGTTCGCTCCGTCAGAACGCTAAGAGATGGTAACCTGTTAGTGGTTTGTCAAGACAGTGATCAGAGAATGGGATTGATGAAACTTAAAACGTTACTGGGGAAAAAGTGTTAAAGCCCAAGACTGGGAAGAAAGGGGTAAAATAATGGCGGTGATATCTGGAGTATCGACAGACTTGTCAGAAGAAGACATTAAAAGCAATGTTAAACGAGTTCGAGTCAGCAAAGTCAAGCGTTTGCAAGTACTTAGGAATGGAAGTAAAGGACCAAGTTTGTCTGTCTTGTTAGTGTTGGATGAGATTAAGATGCCTGAACGAATCATGATTGGGTATGTAAGTTATATGACGAGGACTTACATCCCCCCACCAACTAGATGCTTTAAATGTCAGCGATATGGACATATTTCTTCTGCGTGCAAATCAAAACCCAGATGTGCTAAATGTGGAGGCGAACATGAATATGGTAAATGTGCGGAAGGAACGAAAATCAAGTGCTGTAATTGCGGAGGTGAACATAGTGCGGCCTACAAAGGGTGCGAAATGCATAAAAGAGCAGTTCAAGTGCAAAATGTTAAGGTAAAAGAGATCATTACTTATGCTGAAGCCATTAAAAAGGTTGACAAAGAAAACCAAGCAAAATCAAGGGTTAAAGTAGGTATGGCCCCTTTAGATTTAACCCCTAGTCAAGCTCAAACGACCCAGAAATGTTGTAAGGTAACTGAAGATACTTTAATTGTGGATAAGAAAAGTTTCATTGCTTTTTATGGTGGAAGTGGTTAACTGTTCAGCCCAAGTGGCAAGTAGAAGTGATAGAATTAAAATAATTAAAAGAGCAGCAGAAAAGTATCTAGAGATTCATGATTTGTCAGTTGACTCTATTCATAACATGGTATTAGGAATTTCTGATAGCCAGGTACCAGGTGGCAGTTCGTAATGAGTCTATCAATTTTACAGTGGAACGCCAGAAGTTTAATTGCTAATGGTCAGGAACTTAAAAAACTTTATTGAGGAATTAGATATTAAACCCAACATTATCTGTATACAGGAAACCTGGTTAAAATCATCACTTGATTTCATAATATATGGATATACAGCAGTGCGTAAAGACAGGGATACTGCAGGAGGTGGAGTGGCCACATTTATTCAGCAGGGGATTAATTACAGAGCTTTAAATGCAGATAAAGAGGTTGAAACAGTCCTGGTTGAGATCTGGGTAGGTAAAACTAAGATTAAAATCGTCAACTTTTATAACCCTTGTAAAAGAATCCTGAGAGAAATGCTAGACAATATGTGTGAGGAGGGAATGGGAAGCTAGTATTATGTGGAGATTTTAATGCACATAACACTCTGTGGGGAGGTACTAAGGTGGATGAAAATGGGAGCACTATTGAGGAGTTTATGGATGATTATAAGTTGGTTTGTTTAAATGGACGGAAGGAATACTAGGTATGATCGTCTCATGGAACAGGATCAGCAATAGATCTTACATTAGTATCTGATCAGATAGCAGGGGTAAGTGAATGGGAGGTTAGTGAAAATTATCTTGGCAGTGATCACTATATTATTTGGTTAGGTATTAGAAATCAAAATGTGTGCCTTGAAGAGAATTGGTTTCCAAGATGGAGAATGAAAGAAGCAAACTGGGGGTTATATAGCATGAAGGCAAGTGGCAGGCTAATGGGAATAATGTCAGAAATGAGTAATGATGTTGATGAGTTAAATTCAACAATTACAAATATTTTATGTGAGTCAGCGGAGGAGGTTCTCGGCAAATCTTCTGGGATGAGGAAAAGAAGAATGGTACCTTGGTGGTCAGATGATTGTAAGGAAGCAATTAAAGCCAGACATAAAGCTTTCAAAATTGTTAAATCAAATCATTCCTATACCAACTTAATGGAATATAAAAAATTACACTCAAGGGTTAAAAGAGTCATAAAAGAAGCTAAAAGGACATATTGGCGTGACTTTTGTGGTAAAATAGGAGCAGAAGTCAAAGTGGGTGATGTTTGGAGCATGATTAAAAAGATGGGAGGCATTAGAAGGGAATTTTCTCTACCTGTAATTAAAAATAATGATAAAGAGGCAGTAACTAATCAAGAGAAAGCAGAAAAAAAAAAAAAAAGTTTTGTTAAGGTTCATAGTTCAAAAAACCTAACTGATGAGGAATTGTCTTGGAGAGTTAAAGTTATGGATGAGAGTAAAGGGCTACTGGGGAAACATGTAATAAACGAGAGTGCACTAGATAAGGAATTTACGTTATTTGAACTTAGGAGAGCGTTAAATGGGGTTAGGAATACTTCACCGGGGAAGGATGGTGTATGTTATAAAATGATTAATGAAGTCGATGATATGGCTAAAATGATAATTTTAAGTCTTTACAATAAGGTTTGGGAGCAAGGAAGATTACCTTTGGGCTGGAAACATTCTGTAGTGGTTCCTATTGGGAAACCAGGGAAAGATAAGACTGAAGTTAAAAGTTACAGGCCAATAGCATTAACATCTAACTTATGTAAGCTTATGGAGAAAATGATCACTAGAAGACTAATGTATGAAATTGAAAAAAGAGGTCTTGTCTCCCCACACCAGAGTGGGTTCCGTAATGGACGCATTTCACGATGGACCCTGTTGTATGTCTAGAAAATGAAGTAAGGAAAGCAAGTCAGTAAAGAATCAGTCTTAGCAACATTCTTTGATATAGAGAAAGCGTATGATATGCTATGGAAGGAGGGACTGTTAATTAAGCTGAATAGAATGGGTATTAGTGGTAAGATGTTTAACTGGATTAGAGACTTTTTAAAGGATAGAACAATAGAAGTGAGAGTTGGGGTTAATTTTTCTAACATCTATTCAATAGAAAACGGAACACCTCAGGGTAGTGTATGCAGTCCAGTGCTGTTCAACATCATGATTAATGATGTTTTCAATACAATAGACGACATTAGAATTAATAGAGCATTATATGCGGATGATGGAGCTTTGTGGGTAAAAGGGCCTTAATATTGATAATATTACAACCAAAAATGCAACTGGCTATTAACAAGGTAGAAAAATGGGCATGTGAGTGGGGTTTTCATTTGTCTATAGAGAAGACTCAATTTATTTGTTTTTCAAAGAAAAGAATAAATCCCACACTAGAACTTAAGTTATATAATCAATCATTAAAACAAGTTAACGTTATTAGGTACCTGGGAGTGTGGTTTGATGTCAAGTTAACATTTAAGGAACACATACAGAAAATAAATGAGAGGTGCAAAAAGGGCATTAATGTTTTGAAATGTTTGTCAGGGTACAACTGGGGGAGCGTCAGGGATGTCCCTTAAAAAGAATTTATATTGCACTGATAAGATCAGTGTTAGACTATGGATGTATTGTGTATCGTTCAGCATCTAAGACATTGATTGGTGAAATCAATAGAATGCAGGCTAAAAGTCTGAGGATATGTTGTGGTGCATTTAGAACATCTTCAATACCAGCATTACAAATAGAAACAGGAGAAATGCCCTTAAGCCTTAGACATTATTAAGTTGAGTATGGCTTACTGGATTAATTTAAAGGAACATGATGTATCACACCCCACTAAGAAAGTTCTTAACGAAAGTTGGGAATATGGTAGATCCCAGATTTGTAGCTTTGGTTGGGATGGTAATAAAATAGCAAACCAACTGGAAATAGATGGTATCAATTGTAGTAAGACTGTGCCCCTGGTAGGAACTCCACCTTGGTTGTTTTGTTCTCCTATGGTAATTATGGAAACCAAAGAGATAGCTAAATCTGGAGGAGTGTATCAGAACGTAGAGCAATATCTAGGAAGTATGTATTATGATACAACACAGGTCTATACAGATGCATCTAAAGATTCAGAGGGTAAAACAGGTATTGCAGCATATATCCCTGATCACAAAAAATCTCTATTAAAAGAGAACATCAGACCATCTGTCCATATTTGCAGCTGAAATGACAGCTATTATTATTGCATTACAGTGGATAGAAGAAGCTAGGCCCCCTAAAGCAGTTATTTGTTCTGATTCAATGTCATCTCTCACATCTATACAAAATGGAGAATCATCATGCCGACAGGATTTATTGAATGAAATTAATAATATCATATTTGCAATCAGTCAACAGGGAATATCAATCCAGTTTGTATGGGTACCTGCTCATAAAGGAGTTGGTGGTAATGAGGAAGCAGACAAGCTGGCAAAAGAGGCAACTAAGGAAGAGGAAGTTCAGTTAAACATTCCTCTCAGCAGATCAGAAGTTAAGGTAATCATCAAACACAAAGTTAACTTAATATGGCAAGCTGAATGGGATAAGGAGAAGAAAGGTAGACATTTATATAATATACAAAAGAATATCCTAAATAACAAACCTATGTACCCAAACAGACAAGAGGAGGTTTGGTTTACAAGGATGAGAATAGGCCATACTGGTTTGAATAATAGCTTACATGTTGTAAATAAACATCCAACTGGAAAATGTGAGTTTTGTGGAATGAGAGAGGATGTAGATCATGTTCTTTTAAAATGCTTAAGATTCTCCAGACAAAGAGAAAAGCTAAAGAGGGAAGTGAACGCAGCCAAGAAAGCCTTCTCTTTAGACACCTTATTAGGTGAGCCTAGATCAGGAAACATCACTAGTGCTGTCATCACATTTATCAAAGAAACACAATTAGCAAATAGGATTTAGTTGGTTGTTTTTTTTTTTTTTATTTATTTATTTATTTATTTTTTATTTATTTATTTATATTATTTATTTTATTTTTTATTTTTATGATTTTCCTTGAAATAACATCCAATTGATTGCATCTCAGTCCAGTAGATGGCGGTAATACACTTTGCCTGTAAACTGCCATAAAACCTGACAGAAGAAGATTTAACACAGCTGCATAGTTATTTGAGAGTTCGGGGGAAATCGTTATTCTTTCAACCGTCCATGCAGTGGAAATCAGGCGATTTTGGAAGGTATGTATCTGCTTTTAACTTTTTTATTATTATTATTCAGACGGATTTTAAAAGTAGCCTACACCCAGAGATACCTTCGTGATATGAATGGATATTCTGCCTGCCAATTTCGTTCAGCCTAAGCAGGTTAAGAATTGTGACATTCAAGCCAGCTAACGTTAGCTAATATTAATTTACAGTCTTACAATTACTGCTCATGTTAATGTTAAATCTACACAAAGACAGACTCTTAAAAACATAGTTCTGTGTTGACTGGGTATGAACTGCTGAACAGAAACAAAACAAACTTTTACAAAGAACTAAAATTAGCATACCAACAGCTGGCTAGGTTAACGTTAGCAGACGGTTGGTATGCTAGCTTCTAGCTCTAACAAATGCTTCGTGTTAGTGCAGCATGTGTGTCAGCTAATGTATACAGTCGAAGTAGTCTCTTTACGTACGGTAATCATCATGCCAAACAACATATTAATTCATTCAGGGTAGCTTCATATTATAGCCATGTAACTTACTGGGTGGTTTTTGGTGGTAACATTAACGTTACAGACAACTTGAATTTAACTAACTGAATGTGTTAATATGAGCTAGCTAACGGTAGAACTATCACTGCCACTAACGTTAATATTACTGAAAGTATGTTTGTCAGTCTGCTGTTAAACAACTCCATGAGGTGGTCATGGTTTCCGAGTGTGTTGCGCTAATATTTTGTCTCCGAATTTTTAATGTTTGTCAACATCATTCACTGATCATGGTTCGTGAAAGTCTTGATCTAAAGTTCTGTCAATACCAGTGATTAATTTACTCTTTTTTTCTTTCTTTGATTGACAGGGCTGACCCCCAAATGGACCGTGGAATCTAGCTGTCTTCATGGAAGTAACTTATCACATGCTGATGCTGCTTTTAGAGTAGGCTATCCATTCAAAAATAAAGTAAACTGTCAAATAAATAATTATGTCGAACTGTTTTATTTCATTGCATGGCTATTTGTTGCCCATTTTCTCTCAATGCAACCCAAATACTGGGTTTAGAAAACCCGACAACTGGTTATTTTAACTAGTAGTTCTGTTGATATAACCCAGTGGTTTGGGTTGAATCTATACCCAATATACTGTGTGAATTTTACTCAACATTTATATAGTTATAACCCAGCACATTGGTTACCTTTACCCAGTCTATTGTGCCAATTTAACTAACGTTGTGTTGATATAACCCAGTGTTTTGGGTTAGAATCATACCCAATCTGCTGGGTTTAATAATGTACCCAGACCATTGGGTTAGGATAACTCAATGTGGTGTTGGTCCAATAGTTAACCAGCGGCTGGGTTATATTTGGGTTATTTTTAACCCAACATTTTTTAGAGTGTATGTTTATTTTCCATCCAAATCCTCATTTTGAAAAGATATTGAAAAGTCATGGATTTATGGTTTACTGGGAAATTGTGACGTGGTGATTGAAACGTGCACCGCGCGACGACGTTTGAACTGTCCGGCGGCGGGAGATCATTTTTGAGCAACAGTTCAGTCCATAGACTGTATATATAGAACTATATATACAGTCTATGGTTTCAACCAACATAGTTCAGACTACATTGGTTGCAGATGTGTTCGGAGAATGTCGGGCTCTGTCGGTTAGAGCCGAACGCATTAAGTCACGTAAAAGTAATGAAATTTGACATTGCATGACATTTCCTGGGCCCATCAGTTACAATATCAATAATAATAATAATAATAATAAAAATAATGATAATACTTATTACAACAATAGGCAGTAATTTCAATAGGCCCTAGGCTATGTATGCTTTTAAAAATATATATATAAGGCTATTAATAATAATAATAGGCATAATAATGATAATTTTAATAATAACGTCACAGTCTATTGCCTACTAATTAGCCTAATCAGTGAAGCATAAATCGCCAACCGAGCAAATGGGAACAAATAAGTTACACATTTAATAAAACACACCGAATAGCCTATAGGCTAAATATTGGCCAATATTTTCATTTGTTGTAGCGTGACAAGGTGGCGTGAAAGGATAGACCTCTGCATTTCGGATCTTGTAGTCGTAGGTTCGAGCCTCGATAATGATCAATTAACAATGGTGTTGGAATCTTGGATGGGCTTATTCACTACATATTCCTATGATCGTTTAGAACCTGTAGTCCTAGTTTTAACTACTGATTGGAGACCATACGCTGCCTAGGCTTAGGATAAATGTATATTATGTTCTATGAAAATTGGCATGGTTAGATTAGATTCAACTTTATTGTCATTGTGCAGAGCACAAGTACGAATACAACCAAATACAGTTTGCATCTAACCAGAAGTGCCAAAAAGGCAGAAAAGTGCAATGTGATATAGGGTGTGTTCGAAACGGGTAGTTGCTGCCTTTTAAGATATCTAACTGGGGAGCAAGGCAGCAAGTGCGGTTCGAAACCGAAAAAACAAATTCTGCTGCCTTTTAAGATATCTTAGAATTCCCAAATAACGGTCATTTTTGAAGGCAGCATCGATGCACACTTCATGCTGCCTTCTACCCATAATCCCTTGCGGCAACGTCTGAAACAGCTGTGAAAGGTAAACAAACATGGCGGATGACATCGGTAATGGCTGCTGAATATGTTTAAAATGTCATTTGTGTGATCTTATTTTGCTTAGATTTGCAGATTACAGATTAGAAATAAACAATATACTATCTGATTATGCCATATATCTGCCGGCTGTAAAACTAATTTATACCGTTAGCCTGCTAGCTTACGTAAGCTAATTTAGTTTAACGTCAGGCCTTTGCTAACGTCATACCGTAGTGTTAACCAAAGATTCTAGCAAAGATCCTTGATTACTAGCAAGATAGAGCAACGTAATTCGTTACTATGGGAGCAAAACGGGACAGTTCTGGTCTGCATAAGTGGGAGTGTCACCTTACGTCACTAAATAAACTTTCTCTCTTAATAAGCAATAAGAACAGATAAACCTAATTGTGTTCACAGTATTATTGTCTATAATCATGTATGATACCAATGAATCATTCTTTAGGACATGATATGAATAATTTAATTAGTCATGTGAACCGAACTAGCTAGCTAGCTAACGCTAGCTTAAAATGCTATACAAGTGGATGGGAGTAGCTATGGCAATACAGCTATCGCTAACAAGTGACTAGTAGTTGAAGGACTTAAAAACTTAATATACTGTTGCAAATTCACTTGAGTATAAACTATCCACTTTAACTAATGTAAGTAATGTTATTCAGCTAGTTGTCATTTCAAAGAAATTACACTTCTCTGTTTAAAATTTTACCTTAGCTAAGAGGATAGCTAGCATGCTAACAACCGGACACTAACTGGCAGCAGCATGGTCTGATATTAAGTTATTTTGTCACAAATCCGAATGCTAAAAAATTACACTTTTAGGCTTGAAATGATCCCAAACACTTACAGATTATGACAAAAAATTCCAAAAAACCCTCAACAAATCCAGAAAGACATAATGACCAATTTATTGGTAAAATTCCACAAGTCTCCATTGACATTAGTGCAGTGAGGGTTTACTCTGGTCTGCATAAAGGGGGATTTTCCCCCCTCCCCCTTGCAATAATCGAACGCGGAAATTGTCGAACGTTTGCGCCTCTCGCTCCGCTTTAACCCTCTCTGATTCTAGAGTGCTACGCTCATTTTTAAAAGATGCATTTAATCCAAAGTCATGTCTAGTGAGACAGCTCTCTATGTAGGGAGGGAGGCAGTAGGCAGCTGTCTCCCGTTTGGAACACACCCATAGTATAGACAGGTGGTGCATAGACAGGACAATAAATATAGTGCAGTGTAGACAGTAGTATACAGTTGGTTTGCAGAAGGTGGTTTAGAGTAATATAAATGAAATATAAATATGTGCAGTATCTTAGCAGTTACCTTACAGTAAGAGCAATAAATATGGATATGTAATATGAACAATGTTGAACATGTTGTTATGTAAGTGCTTTGAGTTTCACTCTGTTCTAAAAGCGCTATATAAATGAATACTTTACTTTATGATTGCCCTTCATTTCACTGGAAGTTTTTCATGCCTTTATGCAGCATTTTTCCAATGTTGCCCTTGTTATGTGTTTTCACTGTGACACTGAAAATTGAATACTGTTACCACACACAAGTATTTCATGATATTTAATGCACAGATAGTTTTTTTACCATTACTTTTCATCCATTGTAGTTATGAAGTTGTGTGTTGAATCACAACCACAAAATGACAGTTCACATAGCACAAATGTTTCAATGCTCAAATGGTTGAAGGATCTGCGCCAGCTGTACCAACATACACACTCACACTCACACTCACTCACACACACACAGTGTTACTGTAGGTGCTGCTCATGTTGTTGCCTTCTGCTGCTGAGATAGTAGCAAAGTCTATACTGTTCAAATGCATGTCTATATTCCCTGAGACATTTCAAGACCTACTTTATTCCATCAACCCCCTATGATAATACAAGCATGTCAACTGCTCCATCTAGGAGCCCAACAGCGCAGGCAGAGGTACAACAACGCCCCCATAGCGGACCAGCGTTGTTGTGGAGAGGGCCCTGGGCATGTGGAAAGGTGTGTGAGCAAATCCGCTGGTGGCCTGAAGCTCCATCCTGCAAAGGCGTGCAGTGTAGTTTTGGTGGCGGCGCTTCTGCAACATGGCCCTTCAGGATCACATCCCACTGCCGGCTGATGAGGAGCTGTTAGTGGAGGAGGTGGAAGAGGTCATTCCAGTGGCTGCTGCACACCTTCCTGCTGGCCTGGAAGCACACTGGGAATTAGTTGCACATATGTTTGGCCCCTAAACACCCAAACCCCACAATCAATTCCCTGCCACATTACCTGTTTTTTCCCCTTTTGTTTATGTTTTTTACATTTCTTTTAGTTTGGTGGGGGTGAGGGGGTAAATGTACTTAACTTTCCCACCATCACTTTCTCCCCATGATCCCTCCCACACACACACACACACACATGTTCCCTATGAGCCATGACATCAAAATACATACACAGATTGAAAGGTCACAAAGCAAAGGCAACTTACCATTTTTCCGCCTCCCATGACAGGCCTACCCATACCTGGGCCATGAAGGACAAGTTAAATCAGTGAAAATCATGTCACATTTTGACACTGACCACAGCACTCTGCATGCCCACTTAAGTCCCAGAGGTCTTAAAGTTCTCCAAGCAAGAGGCTACTCAACTTCACAGCAGCATTCTGTCATTGTACCAACATAATTCAGCGTAATTCATGTGTTCAAATATCAAGATCATATAATAACTAAGAGTAGCCTAACTTATACACCCGCTAAACATAGCTTGTGATCAGACAAGATACAACACAAACCCCACTCCACAGGCATACTCACCTCACATCCATCGACTCAGTTTTGAACCCCTGACCTCTCTCATGTAAAGCACACACGTTACAGTCTCTGCCACAGCACAGTTACTTCACCACAAACCTAATGGGCTATAGAGTCCATATACTGTTAGCTATGTGTATGATTAGCAGATGCTTCATCCAAACACACTAACATACGACTACAATGTAACGTTATCCTTTCATAACAATTACAATGCTAGCCTCACATAACAATACCGTTGGCATTCAAAAGCTTTATCACCAGATTACTTAACTTAACGGGTGTTCGAAAGAATCTGTGCTGACACATTAGCATTAGGCTACATGTAAATTCACGAATAATAACAACACAGATGATTGCGGTCACCATAGCACTTCACCACAGGCCGGTCTGTTGTGGGCTAACTCCTCAACACTTCACTTTCCACTGTACCACATAATGTTGTCCAGTAATGTGCAATTGTAGCTTCCAGCAATGCTAAGGTATGGTATCCCACAGCAATGTTATGGGATCGTTTAATGGCTACCTCTCATCCATCTGTCCTCTGCGTGTTCCGTCATCAGGGTTACGTCGTTTACTATGGTTCTTACTACATACTACAGGTCGAGAGGTGTAGCTGTAACTACACAACTTTACGATAGTGGTTGCGAACGTTAGTTGCTACTATGGTTTTGGGAAACACTGGCGCAGTGTCCGCGATGCATCGTTACTATGTATGTTCCACCACCATAGTTCACACTATCGTTTTTGGGGAACAGTTGTGTCGTACTTACATAGTTGCAACCATGTTAGTTGCTACCGTAGTTAGCAACGATGCTTTTGGGAAACGCACTCCTGGGTAGCCTCATATTATAGCCATGTGGGTTCTACTGGGTGGTTGGTGGTAACATCAACTTGGATTCACTAATTGAATAATGTGTTAACATTAGCTAGCTAACGTTAGCACTGCTGAACTTATGTTTGTCAGCCTAATGTTAGGCTAATGGTAATGTTGTTATCAAGCTCATCTGACATAAACGCACGTTTTGTAGGCTATTACCGGTATTATGTTTAAAACAACTCCATAATATTAGGTGGTCATGGTTTCCGAGTGTGTTGCACTAATAATTTGTCTCCTGGTGGATTTTTATGTCTGTCAATATCATTCACTGGTAATGGTTCATGCAAGTCTTGATATGTTCTGTAACGTTAGGCTAACAGTGATTAAAATGCACTCTTTTTTTGTTTGATTGACAGGGCTGACCCCCAAAACAGACTTTGGAATCTGCCTGCCTTCATGGCAGTATCACATGCATTTTATACTAGGCTATCTATTAAAAAATAAAAAAAATTATCAAATAAATAATTGTGTCGAACTGTTTTATTTCATTGCATGGCTTTTGATGGCCATTTAATATAGACTGTTTATATTAGGCCTAAAGCTGTTAACAGAAGGTGTGACTTTCAAGTAAGTAAATACAAACTTTGAGTTATTAAAAGTTTGTACAAGCAGAGTATTTTAAAAATCAACCAGTAGTTTTTGGGGATTTGGTTACATAACCCAAACATTACATAACTTTAACTAAACAGTTGTGTCAACATAACCCAACATATTGGTTAAATTTCAACCCAGTTGTTGGGTTAAATTTAGTAACCCAATTTGCTTGGTTAAGACAACCCAATGCTGTGTTGGACCCCATTTTACTCAGCGGCTGGGTTGAAAACAACCCAGTTTTCAACCCAGCATTTTTTCTTCCTTAGTCTCTATGGCTTATCTGTTTGTGACTTGTTTCGCAACTTACTTTCAATTAATGGATACATTAAGCACTCAAGATATGTATATAAAGTTAGATATGTCTCCAAAATGGTGTTAAAGTCCAGTTTTTGTAATTTTTTGTTAGTAACGGTTATTTTTTACGCAATTCGGCGATGACGTCATATGAGGTAGACGTGGTGGAAGCTATTTTTTACAGTCTATGGGTGGAAGCAGAGATAAGAAAAGTCAAAGTCAAAGTCAAAGTCAGCTTTATTGTCAATTTCTTCACATGTTCCAGACATACAAAGAGATCGAAATTACGTTTCTCACTATCCCACGGTGAAGACAAGACATATTTTACCAATTTAGGTCCACAGACAAACATAACATTCAAGTAAACAAAAAAGTAAGTAAATAAGTAAATAAGAGGGCACATATAATAATGAAAAAATAAGAGCAGCAAAATGTGGTTGAAATTGTGCATAGACAGTCAATAAAAATACTAGTGCAAATTCAGGCCAATAAAAGGCTTGGGTAGTTCTGTTTGACCTAAATAAGAAGAAAGTGGCATAGTGGTGCAAGTTATGTAAGAGCAGCAGAAGTGTTGTGTTTCAGGACAACAACACCAGTTGTAAAGTGTACAAGTGTGCAAGTGTGCAAGTGGAGTAGTGCAGGCGGCCATTTTTGGGTCCAATGTCCAGGATGTTATGTAGCTGAGGGTGGAGGGGGGGGAGGAGGGAGAGAGTTCAGCATCCCACGGCTTGGTGTATGAAGCTGTTGGTGAGTCTGGTAGTGCGGGGCCGCAGGCTTCTGTACCTCTTCCCAGAGGGCAGTAGATCAAACAGATTGTGGCCGGGGTGACTTGCATCACTCACAATTTTGGTCGCCTTTAAGGGTGAGGTGGGTGGTGTAAATGTCCTTCAGGGAGGGGAGTGAAGCACCAATAATCCTTCCAGCTGTGTTCACTATGCGCTGCAGGGCTTTCCTGTTGTATTCAGTGCAGCTTCCATTACACAGCGATACAGCTGGAGAGGATGCTCTCGATGGTGCCTCGGGTAGAATGTGGTCATGATGGCTGGTGGAGCACTTGCTCGCCTGAGTTTCCGCAGGAAGTACAGGCGGCGCTGAGCTCTCTTAGCCAGTGATGCAGTGTTGGTGGTCCAGGAGAGGTCTTCACTGATGTGCACCCCAGGAATTTGGTGCTGCTCGCTCTCTCCACCACAGCACCGTCGATGGTCAGTGGCAGGTGTTGGGTGTGACCTCTCCGGAAGTCAACAACAATCTCTTTGGTCTTGCTGGCGTTCAGCAGGAGGTTGTTGTCCCTGCACCACGTGGTCAGATGGTCGACCTCCAACCTGTATTGAGTCTCGCCGCCCTTGGTGATGAGACCCCACCAGAGTTATGTCGTCCAGCAAATTTCACTATGTGATTGTTGCTGTAGGTTGCAGTGCAGTCATCGTCAGCAGGGTGAAGAGCAGCGGACTGAGCACGCAGCCCTGGGGGGCCCCTGTGCTCAGTGTGATGCTGCTTGAGGTATTGTTGCCAACACGCATTACTACTTGGGGCCTCTGACAGAGGAAGTCCAGTAGCCAGTTGCAGAGGTAGGTACTGAGTCCCAGTTTGTCAAGTTTGCAGATGAGTTGTTGTGGTATTATGGTGTTGAATGCAGAACTGAAGTCTATAAACAGCAATCTCACATATGAGTCTCTTTTTTTCCAGGTGGGTGAGGGCTGGGTGGAGGGCAGAGCAGATTGCATCCTCTGTAGACCGCTTGGCTCGGTATGCAAACTGGAAGGGGTCCAGGGTGGGGGAGAATGGCTTTGATATGTGACATGACAAGCCGCTCAAAGCACTTCATGATGATGGGTGTCAGTGCCACAGGGCGGTAGTCATTGAAGCAGGATGGAGCAGTTTTCTTCGGCACAGGTATGATGGTGGCAGCTTTGAAACATGATGGGACGATGGCTTGCTTCAGGGAAGTGTTAAAGATGTCTGTGAAGACATCCTTAAGCTCCCCTGCACAGTCCTTCAGCGCCGCGACCTGGGATGTTGTCTGGACCTGTTGCCTTCACGGTGTTGATGGCAGCAAGTGTCCTCTTCACGCTGTCGGCAGCAGAGAGGCACAGGGGCTGCTCATGTAGAGGGGATGGGTCTTCTGTGGGCAGGTGCTGTTTTGTGCTTCAAAGCGAGCAAAGAAGGGTTCAGGTTGTTGAGCAGAGGGATGTTGCTCTCACAGCTCTGTGGCGCGGGCTTGTAGTCCGTGAGGGCCTGAATGCCCTGCCATAGGCTTTGTGCGTTCCTGCTGTCTTTGAAGTGGATGGTTATCTTGTGAGTGTATTCCTTTTTTGCTTCCTTGATGCCACGGGACAGGTTGGCTCTCGCTGTTTTCATGCCAGCTTCATCCCCAGCTCTGTAGGCTTTGTCTCTGGCCCTCAGCAGCCTGAGGACATCCCCTGTCAGCCATGGCTTCCAGTTAGCCCGAGTGATGATGTCTTTTGTGTGGGTCACATCGTCGATGCACTTGGTGATGTAAGAGGTTACAGTGTCTGTATACTCCTCTATGTCTGTCCGGTTGTTGTAAGTGGCTGCCTGCTTAAACATTTCCCAGTCTGTTGTGTCAAAGCAGTCTTGAAGAGCATCGGAGGCTCCCTCAGGCCACACTTTTACCTGCTTACAAACCGGTTTGTTAAGCTTTTACCCTTTGTCTGTATGCGGGCATTAGCATAACAGTGATATGGTCTGAAAGTCCAATGTGGGGGAGGGGGGTGGCTTTGTATGCTCCTTTGTGTGCAGTGTAGACCAGGTCCAGGATGTTACCTCCTCTTGTTGGAAAATCAACATGCTGGTGTAGCAGGAAGAAGAAGGAATCCGACCTGCGGTCATATCCCTGTCCCACCCCATCTCTCTCTCCCACTTACTTACTGTCTCACTATTCACTGTCCTATACAAATAAAGGCAAAAAGCCCAACAAATATACTATACTATAAATATAAAAAAGATCTTTGGTGGAAGTAGCCTCAGCCTTATAGCAGCTACTAGAACTAGCACTGGCATCTAACTGGGATGAGGAAGAGGTGGCAAGACCCACAGTTAACATTTATGATGGCCCACAGCCATATAATTTTGAACCGGTTAGGCGTGAGAGAGGCTTAATGGGGAAATACCGAGCTGATGGCCATCAAAGAGAAATAAATGCATGGTCAGAGGAGAAATCACTGGAGAGTTGGTGAAGTGTCCTGGTGAGTTGCTAGCGCAGCAACGAGCGCTGGAGCTAGTCTATGAATAGCACTGGGTAGGCCTACAATAACAACTTTTTTTTACTGTCGAGTGAAAGTCAACGTTTTCTTTATATCTAGTGACAGTGATTATGTCGTTGGCTCAGATAAGTACCCTAAACTTAGTCAGAAGATCTAGAAATAGAAGGCATATTATGCTAGCTATGTAGCTTGACCCACCCCTATGTTTATTTCTAAGCTTTCAGGCTACCTCTTTCTCCGGTGAAAATGTTGTTTGCAAACGTAGCCGACGCCGAGTAGGCTGGTCGTGTCTTCAGTGTGATTATAGTGCTAGTTTTCCCCGTGATTGACATCGTCATTGACACCGTCAGGGTACCGCTTACCGGGAGAGAGTAATAAGCGTGTCTGTGTCGCTGTGTTTGGCGAACTGACAGGTGGGCGGTGTCGTCCCATGGAAACTGTGGTGGCGAGCTTGTGTTGTAGGGAGGTGAGCGCGTGTTGGTCGCTGAGGAGCTCACCCCGCGGCCAGCAAATAACGTGCCTAACACAGCGTCCTGGATTTGAGACATGCTGCCTGAATCTGTTTGTGCTACACATAGCATACTCACACTCCAGATCATGGTCCCCTTCAAGCCAGCACGCACGAGTATGTTCATGGTTTATGTTTACTTTACCAATCTTTTTACACTGAGTTCTTTGAACCAACAGTTATAGGAGAGAGATGTGTTGCATACACAATAAACATGCATAAGACACAGGCTTAAAATGACGTCTCCAACCTACTTAGAGTTTTAAACTGAACAATCTTTCCTACTTATCCCTATGCAATCCCGGTACACTGTGTACAGGCAGGCTATACGCTGGGCTTATGGGGTTTTAGGCAGGAGTATAAGGAAGCCTCTACCCTCTTGTGTG
>NC_063205.1:29897889-29976630 GCF_017589495.1 Alosa alosa | reverse complement strand
GTGTCATGTACTGATATCCCATGTCAATGGAAGAAATGTGAAAAGCAAAGCATAGCTAACTGTACAGCTGAAAATCTTGACATGTCCCATCCAAAGCATGGTAAGACACTGAATGGCAGACAGAGGAAAAAAAGAAAGGAAATACCAGGGTTATCTATCCAGGAGCAACAGCAAGCCTTTGCAGAGCTGAGAGAGATCCTGCCCACTGCAGCAGTTTTAGTCAGGGACAGCAGCGACACCCGATACCAGCTTCAGAATCTGAGGATGCTGTAGACTACCCTCAACTCCCCGTACAGATTAGCGAGACTGACTAATGTTGACAATTGCTCTCCACAGACTATAATTGAGGGATGCCATTCCACCAAGGCACAGATTGACAATCTGTCTCAAGCAACGGTTGCTCAGTCTCAGTCACAACTTTGGAGTGCTCAGAGAAGAGGAAGAGTGACTGCCAGCAACATCCACAGGGTCATCAATCGCAAAGCAGACGGAGCTTCAGCTGTAAGGACCATCATGCAGTATGATACCAAGAGCATCTCCCACATCCCCTCAGTAAAATGGGGTACTGAGCACGAAGACACTGCAAGAGATGAGTTTTATCGGCACATGACATCAGTGCACACAAACTTTGTTTTGAAACGCGCAGGCCTTGTCATCTACCAGCCTTACCTATTCCTTGCTGCATCACCTGACGGGATCTCAACATGTGACTGTCATGGAGACGCTGTTCTGGAAATTAAATGCCCTTACAAATACAAGGACTTGTGCTCTATGGAGATCCTACAAATCCAAGATCCAACGTTTTGCTTAGATACCCATGGTAATCTGAAGAAGGCACACCAGTATTATGATCGGGTACAAACACAAATGCTAGTGACCAACTGTATTCAGTGCAACTTTGTTATTTGGACAGAGCCTGGCCTTGTCATCGTCAATGTGTCACGAGATGAAGATCATATCACTCATTTGTTGCACCAAACTAAAGTGTTTGTTGAAACACACCTTATCCCAGAACTCCTTAAGAGCAAAATGGAAACAAGTCAGGGTGGTGATGCTGTCATTTGCACTTGCAGCAGACCCAAGTTTGGAAGGACCATAATCTGCTCTAATGAAAACTGCAGTGTGAAAATGTACCACTACAGTTGTGCAGGCGTCAAAAGAAAGACAAAACAGTGGCTATGTGCCAGATGTAGAAGATAGTGCTGTACATATTCATGTCTGCGTTGACACTGTAAATCACATTTAATATATTTGTTCTTGCCTCTTTCTCATTTTGTAAATATTGTAATTATATATTTAAGATTGTGCTTTCATTAAATGCTTTAAATAGAAAGTAGAGTGTTAGCTCAACTTGTGCTGAAAAGAAAAAAAAAAAGCGCCTAATAAATGTTTATTGAATGTTGCAAACATCTTTGTGTACCTCTATGCTCTAAGAATGAATAATACCTTACTAGCTATGTTAGGACAGCTGCTGTTTATCTAGTTGTGGTTTAGGCCAGTTCTAGATACGGCATTAAGAGGGAAGAACATGACAATGAAACCAAGACAAATTGTATACAAAGATAATGGACATTTATTAAAGATGTACATACATATTTCTCTTAAAAGAGAAAACAGAAAGAATAGCAATAAGATAAATACAATAATAAATAATATAATCCAAAAATAAATTAGTGAAGTACAACAAAGTAAAGGAGCAAAGGGTTTTGATTCAAATATCTTTTCACAAGAGATTCTAGCTTATCAATGTGTTAAAGAGTGAGAGGAAAGTAATTGAAGTCCGGTAGCAGTATTATTTAATAAGTTTAGGTCTAAGATTACTTAGAGCACAACAGGCGATCAATATGTCACTGGAGAGAGGAACAAGGGTCAGAGGGAGTGTGTTTTTTAGAATTCTAAAGATCTTGATCCGTTCAATAGCTCGCTCCACATGAATACGCAATGCTGAGAGTTGGCGGGCCCTCTCAACATCAAGCCCAGGTAACTGCTTTCTCCCCTTCAAGAATGGAGGCATCACCAGTGTGGCACCAAGTCTAGCCAGGTCGTCACCTATCAGAAAACCTCTATCTGCCATCACCTGATTGCCTGGATTAATGTTACTGTAAAAGCCAGACTTACCACTGATCTCTTTATCTGATATCCTCCCTCCCCACATTTTGGAAATAAATGATATTGAGCCATAGGGCGTGATACCTATTAGAGCCTTAAGAGTATTATGGTGTTTATAATTCGACCAGGTCTGGGCTCTAGCCCTGAGATTGAATGGCCTGTCAATGAAAAACTCTGTGCAGTCAATGATAACTACACATTTCTTAAACCTCTTCTTGAACTTCTGTGGCATGTTTTTCTGAAGAACCTCTGCAGATGGCCAGGAGATTAAAAATTGGAGACGCTTTGCAAGGACAGGTATGACTTCGTTGATAACATTTGAAACACATGCAGAGGACACACCAAACCGGAAACCAAGATCTACATGGGCAAGTCCGTGTCGGAGCTTCATCAAAGTTAAAAGAAGTTGATTCTCCTTGGAGATAACCCTTCTTTCTGAAATAAGTGGTGCAATCAAGTTCAGAATCCAAATAAACACAGCAAAAGATGGCAGTCCAAAATAAAATGAAAAGAATTTCCGTTTGCACTTAATTTGACTAGCTGCATCATTCTCTGTGACAATGAAATGTTCTGAAGAGATGGACAATTTTGACAGCTTGTCTTTGTAAGAGTCTCTCTCTAAACGCAACCTATGTACCTCTTGCTGTAGCATTTCACACAGATGACATTGTTCCCCATGGTCTTGGTTGTCCCCTTCTTCTTCCTGGTTGTCTTCTATGTCAGGCACAATCTCTGGTTCTGGTCCTGGTCCAGCAGCAGAATAAGGCAGTCTCCTTCTCACTGCTCGATGGTACCGACCTTGGTTATCTGCTGCTCTCTTAGCAGATGCGGTTGGATCTGCTAACTCAGGTCCCAGGTGTTGTGAAGGAGCAAAGTCAGGGTGGTCAGGGTCAGGGTTCGGGCAACCTGCATAATAAACATAAAGACATAGACAATTTAAGCATGTGCTCTCAACTGGCTATATTTTACCAAATGTTTACCACTTCAATTTTGGACACTGGAGAGCTCAAGTTAGGGCTTAACAAAGCAAGCTTTACAATTAACACTGCTGTTTGTTAGCCTGGGCCTAGACCTTAATTGTAGACAATAGGAGTAGGGCAGTTCACGTTTCTGCACAGAAAAAAACTGCACAGACCACAGTACCTAGCTTCAGTAGAACAGCAGACTTAAGACAAAATGGGGAGCTGGTGTTCAGTGAAAGCTTACAATCTCTTTTTAAGTAGGCTATAAACAAGCACTTGAGAAACGTTAGAAGGCTAAACATTTAGGTTGCTTGCACTACGTTAAAAAAAGACTGCAAGCTCTCAGTGTGTTACAACTACTACTTTGCCCTTACATTTACACATTTAACTTGACCTTGTAGCAGCTACTGTGTCAACTGAAAAGCATATCGATTGCGCTTAGTCAAGACGGTGACAGCTAAGTTATAAGCCATCAGCTGTGTAGCTGTGGGTGTTTCTTTACAGCTGGGCCAACGCTAGCATTAGCACTGCCTAACCTTACTTACTGGCGTTAACTAGCAAGCTAGCCATTATGTTGTGTTAAATTACTCAAAAGACAACCAAAGCGAAACATTTTTATACATTACCTGTGAGGAAATGTCTTCCACAAACACGATGGTGGATGTTTGGTTCCCAGTCTCTCCCGTTAGAAGTGGCTACTCCGCCACCAGGCAGTCTTGCTATCTTCTCTGTAACGGCATCCACTCGCTTTAACCTCCTCACCCACAGGTTCCGCTGGATCAATTTAGTTTTTCCCGAAGGAAATCTATAAAACCCCACACCTTTTGTATACCTGGCAGCGCAACCCCAAACACAACACGTTTTCGTCATTGTTACAACTTCAATGTTTTTAACTATTTTTACAGTAGCCGGCTGGATCTCTTCAGGTCAATGGAAGCAGCTTGCGTTCTGCCACCCGGAAGTATCTTGGTGCCTATTGTTTACAAACATTCTGAAATGCCGTATAGGGCCAGTTTGTATGCTTAAAGCCTGAGAATGGCAGTTGGGACAGGTGGCCTGAACACCTGCCATAGGATTCTAATTGCTTAACGGCTCTATTGTGATGTCATCAGCCCATGTTAAGTCTATGGGGAAATTTTGAACAGTTTTTTTAATTAATAGTTTAAAAGTATAAAAGTTACAAAGCTGAAAAATACATAGCACCCATGTCCTAAGTAAGACCTACGTAACATAGTTTGAATGAAGTTTCTACGTTAAACGGTTGAAGCTGCATTAAACGCGTTAGAAGAAGAAGAATAAGAAGAAGCCTAGGAAGAACAGTACAGTGCATTTTCATGCACTGTAATAACTAGAAAAGCATTTCCTGAAGGAAATACAGTGCATGAAAATGCAAAAATATGATGTAAAATATCATACAGAGTAAAAACAAACTATATTGATTGCTAGGTAGATGAGGTTTAATATAGTTGGAATGACTGAACAGTTAAATAGGTGGATAGTTTATATAGTTAAATGATTTGCTTGGTAGATAAGGTTTAATATAGTTGGAATGATTGAATGGTTAAATAGGTGGATAATTTAAATGGTTAAATTATTTAGGTAGATAATTGACGATAACTGACAGTTGGAACGGCTCTAATGTTTGCTAGCAGTTATGCTAACTATGTTATCAAAGATAATAATGTTAACCAAGTTACTTAACTTAGCTAATGTTTTCATTTTTAGTAGTTATGCTAACTATGCTAATTAGCATGCTAACATGTTAAGTATGCTTACCATGTGACTTAGCTAACTTAGCTAATCATTTTTAGAAGGTATGCTAACTATTTTAACTAGCATGTTAACATGCTAACTATGTTAACCATGTTACTTATCTAACCTAGCTAATCATTTTTAAAAGTTATGCTAACTAGCATGCTAGCATGCTAACTATGCTAACCATGTTACTTAGCTAACTTAGCTAATCATTTTTAGCAGTTTTGTTAAAAATGTTAACTAGTATGCTAACATGCTAACTATGCTAACCATGTGACTTAGCTAACTTAGCTAATCATTTTAAGCAGTTTTGCTAAAAATGCTAACTAACATGCTAACATGCTAACTATGCTAACCATGTGACTTAGCTAACTTAGCTAATTATTATTAGCAGTTTTGCTAAAAATGCTAACTAACATGCTAACTTAGCTAACTAGCTACAGTGGGTAGGAGTCATAGTTGATGACAAGTAACAGTTACAATGGCTGAACAGTTAAAAAGTTCAGTAGTTTAAAGGGTTAAATTGTTTAACAGTGAAATATTGTAGTGAGGACTTTTATTTTGAAACAGTTTTTGGCAGAGGAAGCAGTTGAACAGGATGTGTAGTCTTAATAGGGCCAGTTTGTATGCTTAAAGCCTGAGACTGGCAGTTGATCCAGGTGGCCTGAACACCTGCCATAGGATTTTAATTGCTTAACGGCTCTATTGTGATGTTATCAGCCAATGTTAAGTCTATGGGGACATTTTGAGTAGTTTTTAATTAATAGTTTAAAAAGTATAAAAGTTACAAAGATGAAAAATACATAGCACCCATGTCCTAAATAAGACATACCTGTCAACACTCCCGTTTTTCCCGGGTTTCTCCCATATTTCAAGGTCATCTCCTAGCACCCTCCCGTTTTGTTATTTCTCCCGGAAAACTCCCGTAATTTGCATGGCCATCAAACTTCATTTTAAAATCATTGATCCATTCAGGTTGCCAGGTTGTGTATGAAATACACCCTACACATACACGATCACTTAGTTTCAATTTCAACTCTTTTGTCATAGGCTAAAACCTGGCAACCCAAAACCCAAATAAGGAAGCGGGTGCCTTCTGCGCAGCCTGAGTCTCGTCGTAAGCAAGCGGACTAGTTGAATGGCCTACTCCAGAACTAGCTGTTGTGAATTTAATTAATTAACACATCACATAAACTGAATGTTGTTGATACACTGAACTTGTTCCCTCGGAACCAAATCTGACAGCAAGCAGCTTTAGAGTTTTAGAAGTAGGCTGCAGGCAGGCAGCTGGTGGATACATAACTGGCATGCGTAAGGTAATGGTAAGGTAAAAGCAATGACCGAAATGCAGTGTTGAAACACGTGTATGAAACGTATTAAATATGCAAACACAGATCCGGTATAAACACTGGAAACACTTGGAAAGCTAAATGTTGACTGGTATGACTGGAACATTCATGTCTAGTAGTATTCATGCACGCCAGCTGTTTACTGTCTTTAAAGCACCAGGTGCGTCTGTCTAATTCTCAAACAGCAGAATGCTTAAATACTATGTTAAGCTACAAGTAGGCCTAGGTCAATGTATAACATTAGCTTGGGATGTTTTTAAGCATTGGTAGTTGTTATAGCAGCTGCATCCCTTCTAAATATCAAAATATTGAAATGCTAACTTATGTTTTCTTTCTCCCTCAAGGTGCTTTGCTTAAATTTCTCAGCCCTCAGGCTCTTCCTAAGGATACCTCCAGTGATGAAGATGGCCTGAAAGGTTAATCTTATGTGTGTGTGTGTGTACTTGTATGTTGGATTTAGTTATTGTGCACTTTTTTACATTTATATTGGATTTTATGGTACGGTGGTGTTTTTGCAAATGTTCAAAATGTTCAAAACTAATGCACAGTATATATATGCAACTGCAGTATTTGCACTGTCAAAATGTTGTATTTATATAAACTGTGGGTGAACTTAAACTGTATGGCTATGCGGTGGTTCCTGTAGGCTTTGCGTGGCGGTGGGGGGCCTCCATGTCCATTTTGCTTGGGGCCCCCAAATTCCTTGAAACGGCCCTGCCGCCGATACCTTTAAAGGCATGGATTCGCACGTTTGAAAACATTCTTCTGGCTATGTCTGACGAGGACTTGCCTGCAGTCAGAAAGCGCACGTTGTTGATTCACTGTTTGGGCACGGAGGGCCAAAGAGTCTTTTACACACTTCCAGTTGCAAACGAGTCATACGAAGAGGCTTTGAAGGCTATCCAGGATTTTTTTTCACCAAAAGTGAACGTTGTGGCAGAACGTTAACGCTTCAGACAACGAGGTCAGCGCACGGGCGAAACTACAGACCAGTTCGTGAGAGGAAGAGGAAATGTTACGGGACCAGATTGTCGAAAAGACAAATTCAACGTGCATCAGGGAGCATTTGCTCCTAGAGGTACCATTGACTCTATCTAAAGCTTTAACAATAGCACGCTAGATTGAGACGGCTGTAACAGGGGCTAAAGCTATGTGCACAGAAAGAACCGATGGCGCGGTACATGGAGTTCAAGTCGAAGGCTCACAGCAGCATGGCAAGTTCAGGAGGGGGAAAAGTCAACCGCCTCCGTCTTCTCAAAAAGTACAAGGAAAAACATGCTACAGGTGTGGTTCTGCTCAACATACAGCTAATTTCCAGGAGTGTCCTGCTAAAGAAGCACTTTGCAATGCCTGCAAAAAGAAAGGACATTTTGCAAAAGTATGCAGGGGTAGCAAACAGGTTCAGGAGATTGCTGTGCCTGAGGTAACCATTTTGAATGTGAGTGTTGGAAATGCTTGCAATATCATGTACACCGTTAAAGTGAGTACACAAAAGATGGAGAGCCAGGGCATTGATTTAATGCTAGATACAGGCTCAGCAGTGTCCATCTTATCAGAGACTGTGTACACAAAGCTCTTCACTACAGCTGTACTTGAAAAGCCTGCCTACAGACTTAAAGACTATGGGGGTAATGATATCTCTGTGCTGGGTTGCCTGAAAGCGACTGTGACTTTTGGTGGCAGTAGTACTGTCTCAGACCTCTACATTGCAAAACGCGGGTCTGCAGTGCTAGGCAGGGATTTGTTTTCTGAATTACAAATGCAAGTGATAAATGGCCAAGTTACAACGAAGCTGTCTACAGCCACTGTCCAGAACGTTAAACGGAACACACTGGGATGTGCTAAGGGCTTTACACACCTGGTTAAAGTACGGCCAGGGATTACACCAGTTCAACAGAAACTGCGTAGGTTGCCTTTTGCTGTTAGAGAAGCAGTGTCTGAGGAGTTGAAAAAACTGGTGGAGCAGGATGTCATAGAGCCTGTAGATTCTTCAGAGTGGATCTCACCCATAGTTGTTACCACAAACAAAGGGGGTAGAGGACTGAGGCTCTGTGTTGATTTGCGAGAGCCTAACAAGGCTATAGTGGTGGATGGCTTTCCACTGCCGCACATGGAAGAAATGTTTACAGAGCTGAGAGGATCAACACTGTTTTCTACATTAGATCTTCAGAGTGCTTATTACCAGGTGCCTCTTCACAAAGACAGCCGCAGTTTGACAACATTCATCACCCATGATGGCCTGTTTCGATTTAAGCGGGTGCCATACGGACTGGCATCCGGGCCCAGCTGCTTCCAGCGGATGATGTCATCGATCCTGAAAGACATACAAGGGGTCCAGTGCTACTTAGATATCATCATAATAGCAGGACCAACAGCTGAGGTACATGACCTCACGCCCCCCAGGTATTGATTCGAATGGCATTATACATGTGGATGGGTCTGAGAATGTTTTCTGCAGGGTAACATACAATACTACTACCATAGATCAAGCTGTGTCATGCAATAGCATGACTTATGCTTATAGTTCTATTCCAACGTTGATTTCTACCCAACGTATAGTAAAAAGAAAAGACAAATTTAAAACTAGAAACCTAACAAATATTCTTTCCATACCTCAGCATATTCCTCAAAAGCCAGAGGCATTTTCAGCTAACATGGGTTTACTAAATAAAGGTGCACTTACTACCAAAACCTTTGCAATCAATGATTTTATTAGTGAAAAAAATTGGATTTTCTGTTTCTTGTTGAAACCTGGCTGACTTCAGACAGCGAAGCTGTTCTTGTTGAGACTTGTCCCCCAAATTATAATTTCTTCCACTCAATTAGACAAGGCAAACGAGGTGGTGGAATTGCCTCCATTCTCTCAAACAAATATAGTTGCACACGAGTCAACTTTGGCGAATTCGCTTCCTTTGAGTATATTGCCCTCACTCTGAAGGCTGACCCAGTTGTACTTCTATTAACCTTATACCGCCCTCCTAAACTATGGACTGGCTTTCTCGACCAGTTTTCTGAACTTATGTCGCTCATCATCACTAGCTATGATCGGATAATTGTAAATGGCGACTTCAATATTCATGTCAATAAGACAACTGATGCTAAAGCCAGTAAGTTCCTTAATGTGTTGGACAGTTTAGAGCTAAAGCAGCATGTTACAGGACCCACCCACAACCTTGGCAACACCCTCGATCTAGTCATTTCCAGAGGGATAGAAGTCACAGACTTATCAGTAAATGATATAAATATGTCTGATCATCATTGTGTATCTTTTAATATTGTACTACATACTCCAAAAATTCATCCCGAAATTGCAATCAAATCGTGACTCTTGGACATTAGAGCAGAACAGCAGTTCATAGCTCTTATAGACTCCATAAATTTAGATATTTTACATCATCCCATTGATCAAATGGTAAGAGGCTCTTAATCGTGAATTAGGCGCTCTGCTTGACAGAGTGGCACCCTTAAAGACTAAAAAAAGGCCCTGTAGCAAACTGACACCTTGGATGAACGAAAATATCCATGATCTAAAAAGATCATGTAGGAAAGCTGAGAGAACATGGAGAAAAACTAAGTTACAGGTTCACCGTGCCATTCTAAAAGAAAAAAATTGCAAATTATAATAGAGCTATTCGGAATGAGAGGAGGAACCACTTCTCTAAGGTAATTGCTGAAAACAGTGGAAACTCTAGGGTGTTGTTCTCTACCATTGATAGGCTATTGCATCAAACACCTTTTGATACACTCAGTCAGGCATCCTCTCTAAGATGCGAAGAATTTGCAGACTTCTTCAAAAACAAAGTCATTTCTATAAGGGAGGCTATTGGTAACACAAGTAATATGTTTGATAGTACACCCAAAACAGCCCCCAAAATTAAGGTCCTTTAGCACTATTACTCAATCTGAGCTTGGTAAAATTATAACTCAAACCGGCTCCTCAACATGTGTTTTAGATCCAATCCCTACTACATTCCTCAAAAAAGTATATGATGGCTTAGCCCCCTTTATTCTCAAGGTAATAAATACCTCATTAGAAACAGGTATATTTCCAACTGCTTTTAAAACCGCTGTTGTGAAACCTTTACTTAAAAAGTCAAAACTTGACCATACCAATCTGAGCAACTACAGGCCTATATCAAATCTATCGTTTTTGAGCAAAGTACTTGAAAAAGTTGTTTGCAATCAGTTAAATACCTTCCTCAACAAAAACAGTATCCTTGAAAAATTCCAATCAGGTTTTAGATCAAATCACAGCACAGAAACGGCTCTAGTAAAGATAGTCAATGATCTCAGACTAGCTACCGACTCAAACAAAGTCTCAATCCTTATTCTTCTGGATTTGAGTGCGGCATTTGACACCATTGATCATAGCATCCTAATTCACCGCCTTCTTGAAGTGGGTGGGGTCTCTCTGATAATGCTCTAAACTGGTTTCAAACCTACATTACTGGCAGAGATTTTTATATCAGTCTAGGAGATCATGTATCTGAAAAACATGACTTGCCTTTTGGTGTGGCCCAGGGGAGCTGCCTTGGTCCCCTGCTATTTTCTCTATATATGCTCCCATTGGGAAACGTCATAAGTCAGCATAATGTAAACTTCCACAGCTCCACAGAAAGATACCCAATTGTATCTTTCTGTGGAGCCAACTAACCCAGATGGCCTTTGCTCCCTCACTGCATGCCTAACCTCCATTAATCAGTGGATGAGCAAAAACTTTTTGAAACTAAATGATGACAAAACAGAGGTACTTCTGGTTGGACCAAAACTAAAGCGAGATATTATTCTTAGTAATCTGGGGAACTTGGCACACCAGGTCAAACCAAAAGTAACAAGCCTCGGTGTCATCTTAGATGCAGAGTTAAGTTTTAAGCCCCATATCAGTAAAGTTACTCAGACAGCCTATTTACACTTGAGAAACATTGCCAAAGTGCGGCCCTTTTTAACTCAACAAGATGCAGAAAAACTAATTCACGCCTTTATCACTAGCAGGTTAGACTACTGCAATGCACTTTTCACTGGTCTTCCCAAAAAACATCTAAAGAAATTGGCACTCATACAGAACTCTGCGGCTAGACTTTTAACTAAGACTAAGAAGAGAGAACACATCACCCCTGTGTTGGCTGAACTGCACTGGCTCCCTATTTCCTATAGAATTGATTTTAAGGTTATGTTAATTACAAAGCTCTGAATGGCATAGCACCTTCATATATCTCTGAGCTTTTAATATCTTATCAACCACAAAGGAAACTTAGATCATCCAATTCTAATCTTTTAATCATTACCCAAAGTGCTCCACAAACAAAGTGGAGAAGCTGCGTTTATCCATTATGCCCCCAAACTATGGAACACCCTGCCTCTGTACATCAAGCAGGCGAGTTCAGTAAATATTTTTAAAAAAGATCTGAAAACATACCTGTACAGGAAAGCTTTTAGTTAACTCATCTTATCCTGTAGACTACATTTTCAGATTATTCTACATCTGCTACTATTGAGGGCAGCCAGCCAGAAGCAGATGGGCTCCCCTATTAAATCAGGTTCTGCTCAAGGTTTCTTCCTGGAATATGGGAGTTTTTCCTTGCCACAGTTGCCATATGGCGTGCTTGTGGGGGGGTAAGAGGGTTAAGGCTGCCAGTCTTATGACGTCATTTTCTATATTTTGATATGTTGCTGAGTATAACATAAACAGCAAAGAAAAGTGATTGATAATGACTGACTGACTATTATTGTGTTACATGCTTCAAATGTAAAGCACTTTGAGCTGCATTCTGTGTATGAAAGGTGCTATACAAATAAAGCTTTATTATTATTATTATTATTATTATTATTATTATTATGACAAAAGGCTGACTGTGGTGCTCCAGCGCATCAAGGAGGCTGGACTAATGCTGAATCTGTCAAAATGCAATATAAGACAAAAAGAACTCTCTTTCCTGGGCCATACAGTGTCAGAAAAAGGCCTTCAGCCAGATGCCACACATGTGACAGCTGTCACTCAAGCATCACCACCTACAGACCTTCCAAAACTGCGCTCATTCCTGGGACTCACATCCTGGTACTCAAAGTTCATAGGCTACGCTGCTGTTGTTGAGCCTCTCCGAGCACTTCTCCGTGGCTCTGAGTCATTCACATAGACACCTGAGGCTCAGAAGAGTTTTGACACTGTGAAAGAACTCATAGTGAATAGCCCTGCACTTTCACTGTTTAACCCAGAACTACCTACAGTTGTCACTACAGACGCTTCTGATTATGGCCTGGGCGCGGTACTTACCCAGATGCACCCAGATAGATCAGAGAAAACTGTGGCCTTTGCATCACGCACACTCACCCAGGCAGAAAGGAAATACACCCAGGCAGAAAGGAAATAGGATTTACTACACTGTAGAAAAAGAAGCTTTGGGGTGTGTGTGGGCAACTGAAAAGTGGAGAACGTACTTATGGGGGAGACATTTCACATTACGTACTGACCACAGTCCTTTGACTACACTGCTTGCATCTAAAGGTCAAGGTAGAGCAGGCATGCCAGGTGGTCGTCTATACTGCTTTCATTCACATACGACCTCCAGTACAAGCCAGGACGGGAGAACGTAACGGCAGACTGTCTATCCAGGCTTCCACTCCCTCACTCAGAGCCTAGTTTAGAGGAAGACATAGAAGTTGCACTTACTTCTACACTGACAGCTGTTACGATGCTGAGTTTAAGGCTGCATGCACCTCATGTCCTGTTCAAACAGAGTTGTGTGGACTTCTTACCTCAACATGGCCTGCTTCAGCAAAACATCTCACTCCAGCCCTGCAGCCATTCTTCAAACTTCGATATGAACTCTCCCTACAGGGTGATTGTGTGGTACGTGGCCCACACAGACTCGTGGTGCCAGACAGTCTTCAGTCGAAATTCATCTCCCTGGCCCACGACACACACCAAGGCATAGTGAGGACAAAGCAAAGACTCAGAGAAGCATACTGGTGGCCTGGCATGGATGCTCAGGTAGAGACTGCTATCAAATCATGCATCACGTGTCAGTCCCATGACAAGTCAGCGGTCACTGTGCCATATCCTGATGGTGCCTGGGAGAGGGTGGCAATAGACATAGTGGGGCCTTTTGAAAGAGCACCCATAGATTGTCGCTTTGCAGTTACACTGATCGATTACCACAGCAAGTGGCCTGAAGTGGCTTTTCTTTCCCATGCCACCTCTCAGACTGTCATCCAGTTCTTGTCATCTGTTTTCAGCAGGGAAGGCGACCCCAAAGAGCTGATTTTGGATAATGGATCTCAATTTGTGTCACTGGAGTTCGAGACGTTCCTCCTGGACAGGGGGATTGTACACAGGATGTCATTGTGGTTGAGATATCTGACATTTTTCTGTTAAAGATTGGCATGGAGACAATGGGACATGGTTGCCTTTGTCGGTGTCCTTATGTGAACTTGCACAGGTCAACTTGCTCATCTTTACTTGCATACCACTTCACACCAGTGCTTCAGACCAGGGCTGATGCTTCAGCAATAGCCGTCACTGAAAAGCTGAGAAATCCTCAAATGTCATATAATCAATTTCATCCTAAGAATACAAGGCATTTTATCAGCGTTATGGATGTGACATGAAATGGACACACTTTTGTGAGAGATTACAGGTTTTCTACAAACTCTGTGAATTTTGAAGGAAACTGCGAAACTATGATATAATGCATTACCATGAAGGAGACTTGAATGAACACAAAAGTGTGTTTTTGAAACTATCGCCATTTTCGTAATGCATTATGTAGGAAAAACTGCCGTTATGGATGTGACGGTTTCACGTTATGGATGTGACGTGTCTGAACCAGTCCTCGACAAACTACATAAAACACATAATTAAGTAGTGAATTTTGATATGAAACAATTGAAATAGTAATCATGAAAAACTAGCGATGAAATTAGTGCATCCTCAGTGCCCACTATGATCCACAGGAAGAATCAGGACAACAAGTCATTTAGAATATAAAAAAGAAATTCATTTTTTTATTTTACCGTCATCAATTTTGGTCAGTGATTCCCGGGAAACACCAGGGAACATGAAACTTGGTGGCCACTCCCCTAAATAACTAGCCCTACCTGAACAGTTGCACCCAAGATGACAAAATATTTATGTATGTTAGTCTCAAGAGCCCGCATGAACCTAACCCATACCCACTCATTTGTGATTTGCACACATAAAGTACATGCACGCACGCACACATGCACACACACACACACACACACGCGCACGCACAGTCGCACACATACAGACAGGCAAGTACACACACACATAAACACATACAGACAGGCAAGCACACGCACACACACACATGCACAAACACCCACCCACATGAATGCAGACACACAAACACACACACACAGGCACGCATACGCATGTGGGCATGCAAACACACACACACACACACACACATAAACACACAAACACAGGCACGCATACGCACATGCACACACACAGAGTCACACACACACAGACACACACACACACACTCTCTTATAAACAAAAGCAAACTCACATATGCACACACTCATTTACATGCACATGAGTTGCAGGAGTAGGAGATGGAGACAAATTGACAAGCGTGATTTATTTTTGTGAAGAGAATATGCAGGACTGAGAGGCGGTCATATTTTATACCACTATGCGGTACATCTAGTTTATTGCTGCCCTTATTCATGTTACTCTGTGGGTATTAGCTACAGAGGACCTGACACTTCAAATGCTGTCATATCGCGTCACATTTAAAATTAAACTGTGTTAAGCAGACGTGAACGGCAGGCTGAACAGATCTGCAACAGAAGGAGGTTGCTATGTTAACTCCAGCTGCAAAGTCAGCCATCTTCACCAGCTAACACGATAATCCAGTTACTGTACAACATTAGTATGACAGTTACAGGAAGATAATCTCTCAGATTTTCGTTATTAGGCCACTTGAAAATAGCCTATGGCTAGGCTAATCACTGGAGGTATTTTAATATTATGTTTGTTTTGCTAATGGTTAGGCAAGGCCTCCCTGTGGTTTTGATCCACCTAATAATCTTTGAAATGTCAGTTGTAAACACTAAGTTGAAATGCGTTGAAACTGACATGCCACCAGAACAGACGTTTTATCGGCTTTGAGGTATAATAAAGTCCCCAGTCTTGTAAATTCACATTATGTAACATCCATAACGTCACATCCATAACGCACCATTAAAGGTTTTAAAAGTAAGAAAGGGGCACAATTTGGTCATCACACTTTACATTGATATAAATCAGCTTTGCACAGACACTATGGACATTGTCGCATCAACACTATATGTGTAGCATAAACTTTTCCTATAAAACGTTATGGATGTGACATGGCCATGGAACTTGCTGACTTAAAAACAAAAGCCTTACAAATGTAAGGAGTTGTGCTCTTAAAGGCAAGCTGAGCATAGACATTACTCTACCATTCCCTTGTCAATCTGGAATTTGTCAAATGACACAATTTGTTTGGTCCATTTATCCACTTTTGAAATATGTATAATATTACCATGTGAAATATGTTGTTTCTGTATGGTTGCACACCATATTTAGGATATAAAAAGAGTGTCATTCTCCATCAAATTCAATCAGATCGGTTACAAACAATAAAATATAGACCTAAATGAAGATTTTAACAACAGTTCTATTTGCGTATGCACAACTTTTTTTTTTCCATGGTAAGGATGACCTTTGCATGGAATTGCCCCTTGACATGTCTTTAAGTTTTGGGTTACAATATACAGGTGGGCTCTCTGTTGATTTTAATGAGTAGGCCTAAGCCTAAAGTTACAGCATTTCTATCACAATTGACCAGACTTTGACATTTTGTCTTCTTTAAACAAAATTCTGGCTATGATTGTTCCTTATATTGCATCATGAGCCATCACTGCACCTATTGCATTCTACTGTAGCCTTAAGCCTAGCTCAGTCATTATGTTGTACCACATCACCCTCCATTAGAAGTGCAATGAGCTGCATTGAGCATAATAAACTGCATTTAGAATTCCAAATCCATATTTCTAGATATTTTGGTAAAAGTAACTTAAAAGTAATACAATAGTAGTGTAATGCCTTACAATTCAGAGACAGTAATATTATAATGTAATGAATTACTTTGAAATGACAGTAATAAGTAATACATAATATATTACGTATTACTTATTCATTATTTTGAAGTAACTTGCCCAACACTGATTAAACCACATGTCACTGCTTGACTAAATGAAGAATATAGGCTACTGAACATGCATGGAGATCGTCATAGTTGACAGAAATTACGATTTGTGCCAACATGTTGTAGAAACACAACCACAGCCTTTAGGCCTATTTGGTGCAAATCTTCTACATTGGTTATAGTCAGCGATTCACATTAACTGTAGGCTATCACCACAAGTGTATAGGCTACTAAACGTTTTTGCCCAAGTTTGTGTGCCGTCATCACATTTTGCAAAATTAGGCTATACTAACCTACCAGTTGACACTTTTTACGTGCATTGACTCGCGATTGATTGTGCATCTAATGTAACACTCGGTGGAGAGCAGGGTAGGAATTTCACGGCGGCCACGACCGTCGTTGCCTCTTGCGTTGGCCGTGAGGCCCCTTTGAAAATCAGAGGTTTACAGGCCACGGTGGCCTTGGTGCCCCCTTCTTTCAATATTATGCTTTGCATCCTACCAATAGCGATTTTTATTTAGCCTGTGGCCTGTCAAAATAATCTTAGCATTCACAGCGCAAATTAATTTAGTCTTTTACGCAGTGGAGACAGTGACAGCGCAAGAAAGAAAGTGCGTCCAAATTCACCCATTCATCTCAGTTGAACTACTCGCGAAGTAGCCTATTCATCACACAGACATCACAAGTATCACATGAAAGAGCTTTTTCTCAGCTTTTAAACGATGTTACCTGATAGTTGAACGGTTCACGAGAAAAGTAAATAATATAATTCAATTTAATCATACATTCTACTGAAGGTTTTGCGTCCCATGATCTCCCAACCCATTCATCTCGGTGGAATACTTCACGAACCCTTTTAACACACAACAAACCAATATCAGAATAAACAGCATACCTTACTGAACACAAAGGTGTAAGCAGTCCCCTGTACAGTTAGCCGTTCCAGAGTAATCCAGTTTTGAATTTGCAGTAAATTTTCGACATGCATGGATGTCTCCAAATTTGGGCTTTAAGTTTTACTATGTGTTTAAATTGTTCCACATGATTTCATAACCAAATACAAAACAAATGTTACAAATATCGCTTAGATATTGGTAAATCAGAGGACAGCTGACTGAGTTTGTGAAAGTAGCCTTAGCATAATGAGCACAAAATGCTAAGCATGCATCTAGGCCAGGGGTCTCAAACTCAAATGAGCTGGGGGCCAATTCTGCCAACGTCATCTGATTGGAGGGCCGGCTATTTCTGAAAATGCAATGTTCTTTTTTTCAAATACCAAACAAAACTGCAAACAGAAAGTGCAAGTGTTTATATCTAGTTTTAGACACCTGTGCTAGCAACCTTAGCTTATAAATAAAATAATGATAAAATAAATATTAATACACATTATAAAATAAATGAAAAACATAAAAACAGGTATGTGTGTGTGTGTTTCACACCAAATAAAAATATTTCCTCTCATAACTTTTTTAAACCTGGCAAACTAGGCATCAGGGTTAAGAAAGCAACACCATTGGATTTTTATATCAAAATTTCAAAAGGCCATGGCTTGAAAGTGGCCAGACTGTAAATGTAAAAATCCTACTGTAAATGTAAAAATCTTTGAGTAAAACAAAAGTTTATGAAGGGGGTAAATTTACCCATCTAATTTGTCACTGGATGGCAAGCACCTCAAATTATGCACCTTTCAGTAAATACTGGATGAACATATTTAAGCAGGTTTACTTTCCTTTTTTCATATTACCCACATAACAAATTAACAGGAAAACACCTAAGATGTATACCAACACCTAAGATGTTGTGGTTTAGTAATAGATTACTACAATATAGGCCTACAATAAAGTATTCTGGTCAAACAGTTCCTATCGCGGGTAAGTACCCAGAAGTTCGCATCATATTGCGGGTGACTGTAGTTCTTTAGAGCCCTATTTCTACTAGCCCTGCTGTCTGTACCACATCCATTACGGACACTATCATCACGATTACCACTGCAACCTCCAAGCTATGTTGGGCAGAGGGTCGAAACAAGCATGGTATGCTTAGTGGACACCGTTGTATACACGCACCTCCATTCACAGACGCACCGTGACTATCACTGTCATAGACGATCGATCATAATCTCCAAAAGGATATTCTCCTTCAGAATTAGAATAGGTGAATAACATAGCTTACCTAAGACTTCATCACACGTGAACGTTTTTCAACATTTGGTGTAGGCCTATTTCTGCTTAATTTCTGCTTCAATTTCTGCAACACTATGGCCTGCATCGCTTCCGCGTCATTACAAATGCACGTCTTTGTGTTTCTCGCGTGTAATACAAGTATTTCCTGAAAACTTTGCGCAGCGATTTTGGGTTTGAATCAAGCTCTGGATGTCTTGCACATAGTGGAGCAGAGTAGGCCTACAAATGAGATTTGTCACCGTACCTGGATCTATCGTCTATTTTAATCAGTATCGTTGTTTGTCGCAATTAATAGCCTCAAGGGCCGGATTACATTATTATTTTGTCATACGTCGCGGGCCGGATTTGGCCCGCGGGCCGGGTGTTTGAGACCCCTGATCTAGGCTATTTGAGTTTCTTAAAGCTGAGCTGTGGTTAAATTGTTCAATACATGATTTTATAACAGGCCAAATATAAAATAAATGTTATATATAGCCTAGATACCTGTAAATATTAGATGATCAGATGATTTACAGTTCTATGTAATATGTCATGTTTCATGTTTTTTGTAATGTTTCATACAGTGATGCAGGTCTACTGCAGTGAATAGGATAAATAAAACTTTGATCATTTTTATAGCCTACTACTGTATAGTTTACTTTGGCCTTGGTGCCCTGACATGTGGCCTTTGTGCCCCCCACCAAATGCCCAACTGAAGGCCAAGTGGCCTTGCCCCCAGAATGGTGAAATTCCAAGCCTGGTGGAGACTTCCACTTTCCAAGTTCCACTTTCACTGTCGTTGTGAGCTAAAAGGCTACACTGTAAAACGTTTAACGTAAAATTTACAGCAACTTGCTGGCAGCAAATAACCAGCAAGTTGCTGTATTTCACTCTACAGTACACCTACTGTATATGAAATCACAGTACCTATGCCTGATACTGTAAATGCAAACTACAGTAGTACTACCAGTGCTGTAATGTATACAGTATTGAATTGTCTACCGTATTTTTAATCACAGTACTTATGGATCATACTGTAACTTAGTACAGTAGTAATACCAGTGCTGTAATATTATATACAGTAATTTTGGGAAATTCATATCCTGCTTTATCTACAGCCAGGATAAATTTGACTAGGCCTAGGTATGGTTTAGGCTACACAAACTTGCATAAATAACCATTGACAACTTGTTATCAGTTTGAAAAGCAAGTACATTTATTCACTTTTTTCCGTTTAGAAATTCTAGTGTGCTGCATCCTAACGTTAGACCAACGGTTGCAGTCAGCCTGATCCACCACCAGTAGCAGAGTGAAGCAGCACCTAGCAGAAATAGAAGAAAAAAAGATAAACAGTGTTAGATAACAATTTTCAACTGAAACTGAAGGCTATTTACAAGTGAAACTTTAGAATAATCATTTATATATATACTGTATGTTTTTTGAGTTTACTGTCAAAATGCCAGGCTGAAGATGGTGTTAGCATAACTCAGTTTCGCAAGGTATATTTAGCTGCTAACGTTAGCCAGCTGGGTGAGCTCATTGATGATGTTTGCTTGCAGCAACACATAGATATATATACTGACATCTATGGCAGCAACAGCCATTCACGCTGTTCGTCCGAACAACGGTTAATGATAGTCAGATGTGACTTAAAGTTAACATGCTAAAAAGTTAGCCTATTAAACTCACAAAACCGTACATGATTACGATGAGTTAACGTTACATAAGTTAGCTGGTAGCAGCCAGAGCCATATAAAGGTAGAGTTGCGACAACTCCATTGACGCTAATGTTCCATTTTTTTTCAACAGTGGCGGCTAATGGAAGCCTCAAATAGTTCCCAAAAGTTAACAATTTATAATAGCAGCAGTGCAGTTACAGACTGTTTGTAGCCAACATTTCAGACTCAGATTTACATTATTGGCTCATCCGAATAATAATAATAATAATAATAATAACAGTAACAACAGTAGGCTAATAGTAGTAAAGTAATAGTATTAATAATCTAATTATAATAATAAACTATTTATGTATCGACTATGACAGCTTTTCTGCTGCTCAGTTTTTATCAGTTCCTTATCAAATAAATTAAAAGAGGCTAAAGCCCAATAAATGTGCCACACATAATAACCTAATATAAGATAAACCTTGCCTATACCATTTCAATTAGGCAGCACTAGGCAACACCACGAACGAGCTGTCATTAAGTTTTTGCGTTTGTAGCCTACAACTTATGACGTGACATGTCTTGGGCATTTAGCTTTACCATCATGTCAACATAGTTGTAACGTTATGCGCAATGCTCATCTAGGCTATGGATTTAAGTGGTTTAATTTTAAAAAGGGCAGCAAAAGTGGGATAAAGTCCAACTGCTTCCCCAAAACAATTCCTCCATAACTGTGGATTTAATCGTTTGATATGTGGATAACTTTCAGTGGAGTAAACACATAAAAGGTAAGATTTTGTTATCACAAAGCTAGCTGGTTTGGTTAAATATGGCGAAGCATATTTACAGCCAACTTTGTACTTGCAGCAGTGAAACTGAGTTTGTTGTTAACATTGTTGGTAACGTAAACGTTTCCTCAGTTAGGAGCAGGACTGTTTTTTGTTTTTTTTTGCATTAATTTTCATTGGCAAAAGCTAGCCTAATATGCATGAGAGAACCTAGATTTTGACACATACGCTTTTGTAGGCTACACGCAGTCTCAAAAACACTGTTTACAGCTTTTCGAGTCACTGTACGAGGTCATTTATTTTGTATAGCGATAATTTAGATACACTTATGGGGTGGGTGCAATTGCGTTTTCTAAAGAATCTCCTGTCTTGATTTTGTACAGAAAAATATCAAGTGACACATACGTAAAAGGACGGAAAAAAGGTCACCTTATATAGCAGGCTAAGATAAGGTCTGGAATTTAATGTAATATTGTTGTAATGGTAGGATAACTACATAGTTTACACAATAATTACACTGTGTTATAAATATTGTATATCAATGCATTTATTGACTGTCAATTACCCCAAATCGTGGCTCGTCTATCATTGAACAGTAGCCTATTTAATGCATTCTAATCCATTGTCAATCACTTCCGGGAACTATTTGAAGTTTACATGAACCACGTGACCTTAACGAATTTTGAACACCCATTGTCGCAACTCTACCTTTTTGCACACAGCACCCTGCAGTCACACACACACACTGGGAGCAGTCACACAGCTGCTTTGGTAGCAGCTAAACCTCCACGTTAACGTTAACCAGCAGCACATCATCTTCAGCCTAACATTGTGACAGTAACATACTAGGCCTAGCACTACTAGCGAATGTTTTATATAAATTATATGAATATAATAAACTGTAACTTACTGAGAACTAAGGTAGGCCTAATATAAATGAGACTGCCAAAACGTTAACGTAACATAAAACATTAACGTTATGCCACCTTCACAGCAACAGCAACTATGATAGCTAGCCTAACGTTACTTACTTAGTTGATCCAACAAGCATGGATGAGTTTGTAAGTTAGACAGTACAACGTACATAGACTGTACACATGCCCGAATTTAATGTAGTACAATTTCACAATGAAACATTAACGTTACATAAATAAATGCTTGCTTACCATTAAGGTGGAAATGCGAACTTGACAGAGTGCTGAACACCGTTGGTCTGACTGACTGAACTGTTGCTCAAAAATGATCTCCCGCCGCCGGACAGTTCAAACGTCGTCGCGCTGTGCACGTTTCAATCACCACGTCAAAATTTCCCAGTAAACCGTAAATCCATGACTTTTCAATATCTTTTCAAAATGATGATTTGGATGGAAAATCAACATACTATCAATGTCACCTTGCTATCTGGGAGCTTAACTTTGTATTTGTCATGAGCTCTCTCTCTGCCTGGTAACACGCGCTGATTAAAGTCTGATGACCTCCACCTGTTCCTGCTCTGCTCTGCCTCACCCTCGTTTACCTACCAGCTGCACTGCATTCACCACTCATCATGCCCGGTATATAAAGCCTTGCTTTTCAGTCCACACTTGTCAGATCGTCTGCAAACCCGCACCAGTTACCTGCCTGTCTTGGAAAACGACTCTGACTCTTTGCCTGTGAACCCAGACCCGCTCGACTACTTCTTTGATCTCCAGCCCGGTAATCTTGACCTGCCTTCCGTCTCTCTTCTACTGAATACAGCCTAGCCCTTGACTGTACTGCTGCTTCGTTTCAATTGCTGTTGTGTGTGTGTTTCCCCCAGGACTTCCCGGATCATCCAGCTCCTGCCATTGCTGCTCGGCTATTGGGGGAACACACACACGCAGACTCTTGGAACTCCCGGAACCCCTGAAACCCCTGTAACCCCCAACCCTTAAATAAACATTCTAGCATTGGACGCTTTTTGGTCCTCGCCCTGTTTGGTGTCTGACAGTACGATCTGACCAAACATGGACCCAGCGCGACGCGGTCGAACCAGCATGGAAACCGGCGAACCAGAACCACCCACCGCCATGCAACGCCTGGAAGAGACTGAGAGAGAGGCAAACCGCAACACTGCTGACACTGCCTCCCTACTTCAAAGCAGCCTACCAACAGCTTCAGCAGTTCCAACAGCAACAACTTGCAATGATCATTCAACTTCTCACCGGCCCAGCACCCGAGTCTCCTGCCCAGTCCACTGCTGCCGTGGCTGCCGGAGCCCCAGAACCCAGGATCGGCAACCCAGAGCGGTTCAGCGGCGACCCAACCCAGGTGCAGGCGTTCCTGGACGAGCTGCCGTGTCCAGTTTACCCTGCAACCCAGGACTTTTGCCACTGAAGGGGCGAGGGTCGGTTACGTGATCACTCACCTGACGGGCCGAGCTCGACTCTGGGGAACGGCGGAGTTCGAGCGCCAGACCCCAGCATGTGCAACCTTCAACCTATTCGCAGAGGAGATGCTCAAGGTATTCGATTTGGAATCCACCACAGCCGAGGCATCTCGGACCCTGATGAGTATTCGCCAAGGCAGAAGGACTGTTGCGGATTACTCCATTGACTTCCGAACTGTGGCAAGTCGGAGCTCCTGGAACATGGAAGCATTGGTGGATGCCTTCCTCCACAGCCTGGCGGACTACATAAAGGACGAGCTGGTTTCCCATGATCAACCCCCCACTCTTGATGAAGCCATTGCTCTGGCTGTCCGCATCGACCGCAGGATCCAGGTCCGTCGTCGAGAGAGAGGGCGCCAGAGTCCATCCACCAGCACACGGAGTGTCCCAACTGCCCTTCTGTCCGCACCTGCCACACCGTCTAACCAGCCGGACCAGTCTGAACCGATGGAGATCGGCCGCGCCTCCCTAACCCCTGCAGAGCGCCAGCGACGCATCACCTCCAACTTGTGCCTGTACTGTGGTGGTGATGGTCATCGAGTCGCCACCTGTCCAGCAAAAGGCCGGAGCTCACCAGATGTAGGAGGAATCCGGATGAGCTCAATGAACATTCCGCCCTCCATCAGCCGTAAACCCCTCATCCAAGTCTGTCTTTACCTGTCTGATTCCACCCACACCCTGGCAGCCCTGGTGGACTCTGGCGCAGAAGCAAACATTATTGACACAGGACTTGCTCGTCAGCTGGGCTTGGAAAGCCATCGCTTGTCCACTCCTGTTCCAGCCCGGGCCCTGGACGGTCACGTAATTGGCACAGTTACCAGCATCACAGCCCCCATCTCAATGATGGTGTCAGGAAACCACCGAGAGACCATCCGCTTCCACCTGCTCAGCTCCCCAGGCCAACCCCTAATCCTGGGCTACCCTTGGCTCCGTCTCCACAATCCTCACCTCGATTGGGCCTCCGGAACTGTGAAAGAGTGGGGAAATGCCTGCCACCTGACCTGTTTGCGTGCTGCCTCGCTGCCCCCGGCTCAGTACCCCCAGCACTGCCCCGACATTTCTAATGTCCCTGAATGTTACCATGGCCTCGAGAGGTGTTCAACAAGACCAAAGCCACATCTCTGCCCCCACACCGTCCGTACGACTGTGCCATTGATCTCCTCCCTGGGACTGCTCCACCCAAAGGTCACCTCTACTCACCATCCCCTCCTGAAAGAAAAACTATGGAGGTTTACATCAGGGACTCCCTGGCAGCTGGACTCATCCGCCCGTCTTCCTCGCCAGCTGGTGCCGGGTTCTTCTTTGTGGGAAAGAAAGATGGTTCTCTTCGCCCCTGCATTGATTATCGAGGTCTGAACGATGTCACAGTGAAGAACCGGTACCCTCTGCCTTTACTCACCTCTGCTTTTGAGTTGCTCCAGGGATCCACTATTTTCACCAAACTGGACCTTAGAAATGCTTACCACCTAGTCCGAGTAAGGGAGGGTGACGAGTGGAAGACTGCATTCAACACCCACACCGGCCATTATGAGTACCTGGTAATGCCATTTGGCCTCACCAACGCCCCCAGCGGTATTCCAGGCGCTGGTGAATGATGTGCTTGCTGCGGGACATGCTGAATAAATTAGATCTTCGTGTACCTGGACGACATCTTAATTTTCTCCAGAACTCTGTCCGAACACACTCGTCATGTCCAGCTGGTTCTTCAACGGCTCCTGGAGAACTCCCTTTATGTCAAAGCGGAGAAATGCGAGTTCCACGCTCAGACTGTGTCGTTCCTGGGATACATTGTCGCTGAAGGCAATATCCAGATGGACCCCGCAAAGGTCTCGGCAGTTACCTCCTGGCCAGTTCCGGGGAATAGGAAGAAGTTGCAGCAATTCCTCGGGTTTGCCAATTTCTACCGGAGATTCATCCGGAACTACAGCTCCGTCGCCGCTCCCCTCACAGCTCTGACCAGCATCAAACACCCCTTTTCCTGGACCCCAGAGGCCAACACAGCCTTTCATACCATCAAGGCCGGTTCACCACTGCCCCCATCCTCCAGATGCGGATTCAGACCGGCAGTTCGTTGTCGAGGTGGATGCCTCAGGCGTTGGAGTCGGGCCATACTCTCTCAACGGGCAGAGGAGGACAACAAGTTGCACCCCTGTGCATTTTTCTCTCGCCGGCTTTCACCTGCAGAGCGCAATTATGATGTTGGAGACCGTGAGCTGTTGGCAGTCAAGCTTGCCCTGGAGGAGTGGCGTCACTGGCTGGAGGGGTCCACAGTTCGTTCCTGGTCTGGACCGATCACAAAAACCTCGAATACATCCGCAACGCCAAACGTCTTAACCCCAGACAGTCCCGCTGGGCCTTGTTTTTCACCAGATTCAACTTCACCCTGTCATACCGCCCAGGTTCTCGGAACACCAAGCCGGACGCTCTCTCCCGTCAGTTTCATAAGGATGACGCCCCTTCCCAGGAACCTGCATCAATTCTGCCCGATCCCTGCAAGGGGCCGTAGCTGCCCTGACCTGGGATATCGAGGAGGAAATTCAGGAGGCCCTCCGTGACCATCCCAGTCCTAGTGCATGCCCAGACGGTTGTCTCTTTGTCCCAGAGAATTTGAGGTCCCGGGTCATACAGTGGGGACACAACTCCCGCCTTGCCTGCCACCCGGGCTCCGCCCGCACCTGCCATCTCCTTGCCCAGCGCTTCTGGTGGTCTGCTTTGAGAAGGGATGTCCGAGAATTCGTCCGTGCCTGCCCCACCTGCAATCAGAACAAGTCCTCCACTCGGCCCCCCGCTGGTTTACTCCAGCCCTTGCCTGTGCCCACACGACCCTGGTCCCACGTCTCCTTGGACTTTGTAACTGGCCTCCCACCATCAGGTGGGATGACGGTCATTCTCACTGTGGTTGACCGGTTCAGCAAGATGGCACACTTCATTCCCCTCCCTAAACTGCCATCTGCCAGAGAGACTGCCCAGGCTGTTCTTGATCATGTCTTCCGTCTACACGGGCTGCCCAGGGATGTTGTCTCTGACCGAGGTCCGCAATTCACCTCCACATTCTGGAAGGAGTTCTGCTGTCTTCTAGGGGCCACAGTGAGTCTCACCTCTGGGTTCCACCCCCAGTCCAATGGTCAATCCGAGCGGGCAAACCAGGAGCTGGAGAAGGCGCTGCGGTGCATGGTTTCTCGCAAACCCCAGGCTTGGGCACAACAACTGACGTGGATAGAGTATGCTCACAACTCCCTCACCTGCTCTGCCACTGGTATGTCACCTTTCCAGTGTGTGTATGGCTACCAGCCCCCCCTGTTCCCCAGCCAGGAGGGAGATGTGTCCTGCCCGTCTGCCCTCGCCTATGCCCGCCGTTGCCGTCGTACCTGGTCACAAGCTCGTGCCACGCTACTCAAGTCAGCTGTCAGCTATGCCACTGGGGCTAACCGCCGAAGATCGCCGGCACCCGCCTACCGTGTTGGCCAGAAGGTGTGGCTGTCAGCCAAGGATCTCCCACTGCGGGTGGAATCGCGTAAACTGGCACCTCGATTCCTCGGCCCGTTCCCTATCCAGAGGGTCATCAGCCCAACCGCAGTCGGCTCCAGTTGCCAACCTCCATGAGGGTGCACCCTACTTTCCATGTTTCGAAAGTCAAGCCGACGCATGAAAGCCCGCTGGTCCCCGTGCCGCTTCCTCCTCCTCCTCCTCGCCTCGTTGACGGTGGGCTGGTGTACACCGTTCGACGCCTGCTTCGGTCCAGACGGCGAGGTAGGGGCCTCCAGTATCTCGTCGACTGGGAGGGCTATGGGCCTGAGGAGAGAACCTGGGTGCCAGCCAGTCGGATTGTGGACCGGACACTCATCGCCGACTTCCACCGTCTGCATCCTGATCAACCTGCAATCCGTAGGGGCCGCCCCAGAGGGGTCCCTAACCGTCCTGCCCGCCCGGCTTCCTGTCCTGTGCCTGACCCTGACCCTGTCTCGGTACCTGTCCCGTCTTCTGTCCACGACCCTCCAGCTCCCTCCGAGGATGAGGATGTTCACTCGGACCGCTCGGAGGAATTCTAGCCCTCCACCGGCTCCCCTCCGCCCTCCCGGCGTGGTGTCACTCTTGGGGACTTCTGGGGCCGTCCCTTAGGGGGGGGGTTCTGTCATGAGCTCTCTCTCTGCCTGGTAACACGCGCTGATTAAAGTCTGATGACCTCCACCTGTTCCTGCTCTGCTCTGCCTCACCCTCGTTTACCTACCAGCTGCACTGCATTCACCACTCATCATGCCCGGTATATAAAGCCTTGCTTTTCAGTCCACACTTGTCAGATCGTCTGCAAACCCGCACCAGTTACCTGCCTGTCTTGGAAAACGACTCTGACTCTTTGCCTGTGAACCCAGACCCGCCGACTACTTCTTTGATCTCCAGCCCGGTAATCTTGACCTGCCTTCCGTCTCTCTTCTACGAATACAGCCTAGCCCCTTGACTGTACTGCTGCTTCGTTTCAATTGCTGTGTGTGTGTGTGTTTCCCCCAGGACTTCCCGGATCATCCAGCTCCTGCCATTGCTGCTCGGCTATTGGGGGAACACACACACGCAGACTCTTGGAACTCCCGAAACCCCTGTAACCCCCAACCCTTAAATAAACATTCTAACGTGACGCTTTTGTGGTCCTCGTCCTGTTTGGTGTCTGACAGTATTTATGTGCAAAAAGAAAACAGAAAACCCCAACTGATTTTCCATGTTTTTTCAAAATTTTCAAAAAGCTGATAAGTGAGGGAGGAGTCAGATTTATTACTGTGTTATGATCATAGACTGTAAGGTTATATGATTCGCAGCAAATTTTTATTACTGTAGTTTGACCAACACTCCGCCCCCCCAGCTGTGGTGCACCTTCCATGACAAGGCGGCCGTAAAGGGGGCGTGTCAGAAGACCCTGAGTCAAAGATTGTTAAGGCGGAGCAAGATACTTCGTCGTAGTTCATGTCTATGGGCGCTAAATGGGGATCGAATCCTGTCTGCATAAAGAGGCGTGTCGATGACGTATTGATGAGCATACGTTGCAACCGGCCAACAGCAGCGGCATAAATAACCGGCGCACACCTGATATAAAGTCGATTTTCTCCAGACTGGAATGCTCAAAAATGCTAAAAATGTACCTGAAATGTTCAGAAGGGTTTGATGATCATGAAAACGTGCCCGAAATTCACATTCCTAACTCTATAGAACCAAGACCTTAGCATATGTGGTAAAATGAGCTGAGCTATGCCCATAGACTTCAATGGAGCAGTCGCTGCCTCTGCTCTGCATAAAGGGGGATTTTGACCCCCCCTCGTGCGATCCGGGTTCCCGGAAGTGGCTCCTGATGAAATATCTTGCTCCGCCTTAACAATCTTTGCCTGAGTGACCTGCAGAATCTTTGGTTTGACCATTTTTGACCATAATTCATAGCGAAACTACAGCAACATACTGTATTCACAAATACAGTACAATTTTTTCTCAAAAACAGCAGTGATGCTGTGAAAATCACAGAATCTTGTTACAGTGTAGTATATGGGAAATACTTTGAAGTTCCTTTTGAGTCCAAACATGAATAGGTTTTCTTTAAACTGTGCTACACTTTTCCACCAAGTTGTGCGAAAATTGTAGGTACCCAGAGTTTTTTTTATGTTAACAGACAAACCGCACTACATGCCTACATGATGCAGTAAATGGAAGCTCTTCGTAGCGCGTGCAACTTAGGGACCGTTCGTTATTTATAAACGGGGTCACCAGAGGAAAATAGGGGAGGGTCATGTCTTTTTATTCTTTGTTGAGGGGAGGGTCACCTAATTTTTTTTTGTCTAGGGGGTCACCCATCTTTTGTATTAATGAAAACAGCAAAAAATCAAAGTGGCTTGTTTGATTGTTGATTTCTGTCGCCATATAACGTTCTCTTTCGTTCCATAGCTCTGTCAACATTGAACAATGAAAATAAGGGAGATTTATCACGCAAAATACGGAAAACATCCGTCCCCATTAACGTTGGAAGGGTTGGAGCAACAAAGTAGCCTACTTTATTCACGCTTAACAGCCTATATCCATTTGGTCAACTTTATCCAGCCCTAAAAAAAGCTAACTTTGGTTTACTTGTAGTTTACGGTGTAGCCTAGCCTAACTTTAAACAGTGTGCATGCTTATAAAGCATACTTGTGCTTCATTCATCCACACATCCAGCTCCTAACGTTTTGACAAGCATTTCTACCAATTTACCTTGTTCCTGCCCATCTCTAGCTTTGCTGTCTCCATCCTTTCTGTTTTTGTTGTTTGCAAAAAAAAAAATATATATAGGCCCTATTTATTGGTAACCAGCAACAAGTGCAATTTGTTAATCGCTGTCATTCTCTCTCCTGCCAACAAAAATGTGTTACGTTCCAAGTAGCAGTGCGTAATTCTGCTTCATAAAGCAGAATACAGAATACAAATACATTGGTCATATAAATAGCCAGTTTATGGTCTACAGTGTAGGCTAGAGTTGGTAAGTTATGGTAGGCCAACTTGGAGTGAATATACAGGGGGATTTCTTTGGCTCTTAGCCTGGCAGGTGCGCACGTAGACATAGCCTACAGCCGAACAGCAAGCGCCAATGAATCGTGCTCTCACAACAACCACGTTGTTAACTTAAATAGGCCTACTGTAGGTTAACATCACTCTGAGTTCGCATTCAAGCAAGCAAAACGATGATTTGAATACATCTGTTTCTCTGGAAGGGCAAGGGGTAACAACAGGACAACACAGAGACAGGCCAGAATGCAGGACTAATGTTATGAGAGTATTACAGTAATATGGGATATTCTACAGGAAAATATTAAAACGGCAAGACAGCAGGGAAAAGTTAAAATGATAGGCCTAAACCCGGAAAAAGTTGGCATGTTAGGTATTTTTCGGTCCCTGTGATTATTTGTGAAATTGTGCAAACGGTCTTTTCAAGTCATTTGAGAAGGAAGGAGTGTAGCAAGCTCCCAAATTGACGCTTGTCTGAGAAATTGAGTTTTGGATAATGTTCAGCTTCGGCAGCTTTACAATGACTGAGGAAGCCTAGAGACGAGTCCATAGCAACAAGTTCATGTGTTGAATTTGTTATTACCCGGTGTGCTTTGTTGAATGGTCTCAATGTTTTATTGTTTTATTTCATGTGAATACTTACTAGAGGAGTAAATTATTTCAAGTAGGCTAATGCAGTTGCAGGAAGTGTGCATTTAGTTTCCATGCTTATTGTGTTTCCACAACAATGTTAGTGAGTAAATCTACTGAAATGGCCACCATCTTGGTGAAGTGTGATGTGTAAGATCAGAAAGCAGAGGGTGAGTTTAGAACGATTGTTTAAGTCAATGTGTTTTCATAGCGCTCTATTCACCCCTTGCAGACACGTGACTTAAGTCACGTGACTGCTCCATGCTGGACGGCAAAAAGATGGGAGACAGACGGCAAATTACATTATGTCATAAAGATTATGATGAACTGAACACCATTACTATAACATCTTTGTAGTTCAATGTATTGCTGTTTGGGGTCTGATAGTCAAAGAAGATGCCAGTGGTGTTGTTAGATGAAATGGGTCACGATCGCAAATGTAAAGTTATTAAAACTGGTGGTAACAGCAAGGGGAGATAACGTTACGTTAGGCTACTGTAATGAACATTATGGTAAATGAACACCCATACGTTTTTCTGGACTAAAATATTGCAAAGCGATTTGGTTACTTTATTTGTCTTGCTTTTATCAGTTGTAACATAGTCAAAACTTTAAGAATGTCATATCAGAACATGAAATAACTAGCTGCCACACTTAGAAGCTATTCTAGCTAACGTTTATCGTAGCTCATAGTGCTAGGGCTAATGTAACTCGTCAGTTTGTACGTTGCCCAGCGAATAAACTTACTTCTTACATGTCTTAAGTTAAAGAATTGAAAGAAATAGGAAATTAAAAAAAAACTTGAACGGTATTATCTGTTTACATTCAGATCTTGCCAAAGACTTTGCCTAACGGTGTGTTTCCACACAACAAAATTTTGCGTCGCTCTCATTGAGGTTGAATGGAGACGAAATTCGCCCTAGTTGGACGAAATGAAAGCGAATCGCCGAGGCAGGCGAAACAAAGTTGGCCAAAGTTTAACTTTATTTAAATGAGGACCATTCGAGAACCAATCAGGTCCGCGTCTTTGTGTTTGGAGGCGGGAGTTACAAAAAAGTCTGACCAAGATGGCGGAGACTACCTGAGCTGTAACACGAACATTTGTCTGTGATTAAAATGTTTCTACACGAACATTGGCACTTGTATCAACACGAATTGTGGTTTATATGCCACACGAACTTAGTCAGAGCACATACACCACTAAATAGACCACTATATATGTTAGTTTAAGCACTCGATCTTTTTAGCTAGCTGACAGGCGAAATGCTAGTATTTTAGGACATTGGATTGCATTGTAAACCTAGCTAGACAGCTAGGCTACATGCTGCAACGCAGGTATGAAATATATTATGTCTTATTGACCTTGTTGTTTCTATGAACATGAATAGTTGTTTATAGGCAACATCAACTTAGTCGAGGCATAAAGACCCCTGGATATCTTCATTAAGTACTTAAACGTTTGAATTAGCTGATTAGCCTAATTAGCTCGCTTGCCACCACTGGCTAGACACTGCAGTCAAAAGGTTAGCGGTTTCGCCATCACGCCCCCGAGGCGAAATTTCGCTGGCCGAAAATCGCGATGTGTTTCGCTGTGTGGAAACACACCGTAAGTGCTATCTGCCGTCCTGTTCAGAGTCTATGGTTGCTATAGCAACCGCTGCTGTGCTTCATACACTGAGGAGATAAGCATGCAATTGTGGTTGAAATACTCCCGAAACACAAAGAAAACAAACCAAAATATATCTATGCAAGAACATGGGATGTTGTTGTATTCCAAACAATAAGCCAACAGTCGTGGAAGGGCATTACTACGGTTAAATCTCACTATAATCTCCTAGCTGTGCGATATGTCCCATTACAACCCATTGATTTGATTCGTGTTCTTGCCGTCCACTAGGCTATTTAGCAAATAGGCTAAATAACTTTTTAAAAAAATCCCGGAGGTCAAAAAATGTGGACCGGCCCACCGGGCATTTGCCCGGTTGTAGCCTACAGATTACCAGTCCGAGCCTGTCTCCTTGTAAATTTCCTGTAGGTTGGGTAGGACACTTCTGGTGGTACGTTCAGCTGATGTACTCTCTTCAGAGCTTTACGGTCTAGCTCAGCTGTGGTAGCATTCCTATATCAGTCCATTTCTAATGGACAATAGACTCAAGTTTAATCACTTTACATTTCTATTGGTTTCTATGGACAGTATGTTTTCTCCAAGGATTTCCAAATAATTGAATGACTGTACCTACCCCTTTATATGCAGCTGATTATCAGTACCAGAGGAAGCAAAATAGGCCTAGAGCATCTGACCATGGCCATGCTTCACTTTAAACATGGTGCACCTGCACCTTTCAGGGTATTCGTCATTCTTCTTCATCCAAAAATACTACTGCTCTATAAGCTTGAACAAAACAGAATATTGAACCAAAACCATATAAATGAGTGACAATAGGTTTGGCAGTTAATTCTATGGAGCACCGGAGGCATATGTCTGCTGTTGCTATTAATGACAGGATATTTAAACTGTGTAGCCCTCCAAAAAAATCGCCCGTACCGCCCCACCCCCCGGCTCCCCCGGAGACCGTGGTATAATAACTCGCACACTGACTGGTAGTAGCTGTCCCTTTCTGAACTTCATGCAGGCAGAGCAAACATGTAAATGTTGCACACCCAGTTTCTAAAAAAACACAACTTGTTCAACTTTAATCTAATAACTGGACGTATTTACAGTTGTACATTATTCATCCCTAATCCATTACAATACACTCTTAAAAGTGCTGGGTTATTATTTTAACTAAAGCACTGGGTTAATGACCTTTTTACTTTTTATTTGGTTATCATAACCCATGCTGGGTTATTGTTAAGACCCAGGTGCTGGGTTAGTGGCTGAGAGCACAAAAAATCATGTAATGCACCCAGTGCCTGGGTAATTTTAACCCAGTCATTGGTCATTATAATATAGTCTACCAGTTGGATTGACAATCGCAAAGACCTGAAGACAACAGTCTTGTACCCCTGGAACAGTGTTCTAGAATATTTGATTGCAACCGTTGGTCCTCCACATCAAGCGACAAGCCGGCAGTGAAAGCTCGAAGGTATGTTGAACTTGTGTAAAATCCGTATGCCACAATTTATATGATGATATATGATATGATATTTGGTAGAATGCATAGACTAATCCGGTGTAGGCTAACTTTTTGAAGATAGTAACGTTATATTGAGGTTAACATTAACGGTGACGTTAACGTTGCTACACAAGCTATTTTTCAAGCTATTTGGTTATGTTAGCTGCTAACGTTAGCTGCTAACTTGTATACTGTAGGCCAACTGGCTAACTTAGGATAACACATAAGTAAACTCATTGTAGAAGTGTTTTTAATCAGATACTGTATTCTATGACGTCTGTTGTGGTTAGAAAGTGCTTTAACGGGATGTGTTTTCAGCAAACGTTAGGTAGGTAGAAGCTAGCTAGTTAGCGTTAACGTTAGCTTGCCACTTCGCTGGCCATTGCAGGGAGTCATAGCAGAGGTGAAGTTCGGCACTTCTTTTGAATCTGAGGGACTAGAGGTGACTACATATTTGGCATTTACGTTCAATTTAAACAGAACAGAAACAGTAAAGCGGAACTTCAAGCGGAACTCTGCCAAAATGCAGCCTAGGGTGTTTTTGGGAATGTACCTGAATCAAACTTTAGTTTAAAACCATAATTATGTCCATTTTTAAGCTTCTATGAGTTGTCGTTTTCGGGTGGGGTGGCCTTTTGAATGCACTACTATTTTGCAGAGGTGGAAAAAGTACTAAAATATTGTACTCAAGTAAAAGTACCAATACTTTGAATAAATATGACTCAAGTACAAGTTAAATTACCCATCTGAAAATGTACTCAAGTAAAAGTAAAAAGTAGTTCATTTAAAATGTACTTTAAGTAAAAGTTACTTAGTTACTTTTTTTCTGGTGGGGGCAGAAAAAACCCCAAAACAATCGGTTTTACCCAGCTCAAGTTGCTGCAGTCAGCTGCTACAGTAGCCAGGCAGCTACAGCACTACATTTTGGGGTCATGTTTGTGAGCCCCCATGTTCATGCCCCCCAGAGTGTAGTGCTGTAGCTGCTGGCTGCTGAAACGGAGATATACAGTACTGTATGTGAAAAATCGCCAGAGTTCTCCTTTAAGTTTGAGCGGCAGTTGATTTTCAAAGTTACACAGCTCACAGGCATCTGAGGCAGGCAGGCCCATGTTGAGTTTCAGTTCAGTTTACTTTATTTGTAAAGGAGTTCAGCAGATCCAAGGGCCTCGGACTGTGGGAAAAGTGGGACTGATTACAGGGCCTCAATGGAGGAGAGGGCCCTTGAAAAGTCTGGAATATATCTTATTTTACCTGAATATTTTAATTTCCAAATTAAATGTCAAAATGAATGTCAGACAAAATGTAAAGTTTGACTGACTAAATTTTGTACAAAAAAATAGTGAAGACTGTCTAAGGCAGGGATGTCAAACATCAGGCCCGCCAGCAGGTTTAACGGCCCCCCAGATGTTTTTGGTAGGAACGGAAAGTCAGAAAAAAAAGAAATTCACATCCAGTTTTCTTCAACAATGTGTTATAACCAATATTTATATGATATGACAAATTGATTAAACCTAGCACTACAAGCCATCCTCAGCAAGAAAGTAGTAGAAAAACTAACATGGAAGTAGGGCATGTTCAAGAGAGAAAGAGCAGTATGTGACAGCAGCACATTATTGTGTAGGCTACTTGTTTGCTCATAAGTGATAATCTAACAACACTCTGATACCCATGCAGAAAAATTATAATGACCATGACAATGACAGCCCCCCACGAGGTTTCATTCCAACAAATCCGGCCCACTACCTAATATGAGTTTGACAAGGTCTAAGGTCATTCTCACTCTCCCTTGCTAAAGCCCAAAATGGTTTGGTCTGCCTGCACAACGATTCATAAGGTATCTCATTTTGTTTACGTAGTTGAGCATCGCTAGTAGTGGACAGCTAATTATTGTGCTGCTGGTACAATGTCTTTCTCCAAGAAAACCAAGTCGGATTGCCAAAAAACAAAGGCAAAAACAGGAAAAAGAGAGATGAAAATGAGGGGAAACAGATGCTAATAAACTTCTTTCCAAAGAAAGGTGAGCACACATGTAATGACACGAAATCCCATTGTGTTAAACTGCTTGAATGTCTCCGCAATAGAACTGAGACAACCCATTGAAAGAGCAGAAAATACAGTTACCTAGGTTACACAGGTAATCTGAGGTATCTCGTGATCCACTTCCATCTCCATCTTGGCGCCAGCTTGATTCATGCCCTATGGTAGGCTACATGCTGATCATTGTAGTGGTTCCGGGCGCAATTTTCTCGTCAAGTCGTCTTAACTTTTTATTTTTTTACTCAGTAACGGATGGGATTTGTGATGTAGCGAAGTACAATACTTCACTCAAAACGTAATCAAGTAAAAATAAAAGTACCAAGTTTAAAAACTACTTAAAAAATACAAAATACACAAAAAAACTACTCAATACAGTAACGTGAGTAAATGTAATTAGTTACTTTCTACCTCTGCTATTTTGATACATAATCGTGTCTAAATCTGTATTTTTAAAACACTAAGAAGGCTCAACACAACTTGAAACTTTGATCGAAGTATTATCAGTGTCTATACACATGAACTCGAGCATTGAGAACATTGTTCGTGTACACATAGTTTACTAAAATGAAAGGGTTTGTTTTTAAAATAGCGCTAGCGATTTGATGCGATCATGTATAAAAGTAGTAGTGCTCCTATCATCAAAAGGCCATTTCACCTGAAAACGACAATGCAAGCTTAGAAGTGGCCCTTCGGACGTAATTTTGCTTTTATGACATCCTCTACATTCACATTGCACAGTAGCCTAGATCACAATCTACATATTTGTCATATAATGTATTGATAACAAGGTCCTCAAATTGTCTATAAACTAATGCTCCGATACACATGATTATCTGTTCCACAGGCAATGTTCAGCCCCACTCATATTCCAGATCCTGCCCAGTTTACAGCTGCAACACAGGTACACAGTAAAACCTTGACCATCATCACCCTAGCATCTATAATTTGGTTCTTAGCTGAAGTTCACTTTGGTTTCAGTCATGTGAAGTTTGTCATCAGGAACACAATATATGAGCAGATAGATCTAACTAGCCTACTATTCAAACATTTCCTTACATACTGAAATCCACTGCTTCATCAATCCCTTATTTAATCAAATATATCCCTGTTTGTTCCCTACATTTACTATGTGTGTCTGTTTCATAGCCATGTACAGTTACTCCCAACAGCAGCAATTGTTTTTTACTGGATGTATTGTACAGCTCAGCTGTGCTGTTGCCGTTTTTCGTTGCTGTGCTGCTCAATAATGGAATAATAACCATAATTTAGGTCAAAATTGAAATCACAATTATTTAGCCTAAACCAGGAGTTCTCAACATTTTCTATCCCATGGCCCACCTAGACATACTTAACAAAACAAAACAGGGCCTGGTAAATAGCCTATTGTTAACATACTGTATGTGAATGTTAGCCTCTTATATTGACCTGGGTTAAGATGAGTTGCATGTGTGGCAATTACTCAGCCCACTGACTTTAGTTTATCTAATTGTGATAAACTTGACGTACTGTTCACTCCAATAATTTAGTTTTTCTTTATTTTCTAATGACACCGGATAATGACGAAGGACTGTTACAGCGACCTCCACACCACCCTCTTCCAGAGCTCCTTCAGAAGACTAACGATAGTAAGATATTTTACATGTAATGTATGTTATCATTTCATAGTGACAACTGTTAATTGGCAGAAGGAAGCCAAATATGAAGGGCTGGGCTCTCCTGAACGTAAGCTATTTAGCATGCAGATGGAGAACACACTGACACAGGCACACACACACACAAAATACACAGCACAGTCCTATTCAAAATGGAGAATGACAAAAATTACAGAAAAAGTTTGAGAACCACAGGTGTGGGGTCACTCGTTTAGCTCTGTTAGTTGGACCTGGGTGATGCTGTTATTTGTATAACGGGCCCTTTTTCTGTATTTCCTAGTGGCACAAGATGATTGGCAACAAGAGACACCCAGTGATGAGCTCTCCTGAATGTAAGTTAATTAACACGCAGACACAGAACAGAGTCTGTAAAGCAACTTTGTAGGCAATTAAAGCTGTGTCACTCACAGACACTCATTTCGGTTACATTACCTGTACAGTCTAGTCTGTTCTCCTGCAATCAAACTAGCTGTCTTAGTCTAAAACTACATACAGTCAAGTTAGTTTGACCCGAGAGCATGGTGGCTAGCTAGCAGGTATCTTTATATTAAAGACAATGTTTCTACTACTAGGCTGATAGAGATTCCACTTGGTAGTCACTAGAGTAGCTGGCTGCCTGTTTCGGTTTTAATTTTGGGTAGGAAGAAAAGTCTCTCTCTCTCTCTCTCTCTCTCTCATAGGCTAGGCTGTGCAGAGTCCAAAAAGGCTGCCCTCATTCATACGTCATTCTGACTGAATGATCTGACACTGATTACCTAAAAGAATCATTAATCTTTGTTTTAACCTTTTTAATCTTTGTGTTTCAAGTGTCCCATCTGTCCCGTCCAGACCTTCCACACAGGATCCCTCAAAGTAAGACATATTTTAGTGTATGATGTGTTTCATGTGTCTATACTAGCTGGCTGCCTGTTTCGGACAAGACACATTTCATCCATTGTATTTTTGTTAACACCTATATTTTTTCTGTTTTCCACAGGTCAAAGATTTCCCAGATCAGCTCCTGCAGGATGCACAGGTATTTTGGACAAGTTCTCTCTACTGTTGTCACTACACTACTGTATTATGAGCATTGCTAGTTAATTGTTTTTTTATTTTAGTTTTTTGTAAAATGTTTTTTAGATTTTAGTAAAATTGTTGTTCAAAATGAAATGAAACAGTGTTTGAATGAAATGAAACAGTGTTTTTTACTTTTGTACTGTAGCCCATTTGTGGCAATCAATAAAAAATATAAAAATGAATATAATGTATTCTCCTATGTCTATTTCAACTCCAGCCCTATTTCACCTTGATGTACATAAGTAAAATAAAGTAAAGAAATATGTTTTTGGAAATCCATAAGCAAAAAAACAGAACACCCAATAGTGGGTCAAATGTATAACCCAACAGAGAGGTAAATATGAACCAGTAATGGGCTGGTAGGTCATATCCATTTTTCTGGGTTATTTTGACCCATCATGTTAGTAAGAATGACCCATAGTTCGTTTGATAAAAGTAACCCAATTTAGAGTTAAAGTCACCAACCCAATGGATTATGTTATTTTAACCCAACATGAGGTCGGTCCAATAGTGACCCAGGTACCTGGGCTAGGAATAACCCAATTTGGGTTGTTTCCAACCCAGCATTTTTAAGAGTGTAGGAAAAGGGAAAGAACAGGGCTATGTAATAGCCTACTATTAAATACTATTGTAAAAAAACACACATATCACTTCCTCCGTTCATGAATTTATACAGGAACATTTGGTCCCTCCCATTGTTGAGTCTATGGCTAATGCCTTGGCCTTGTTTTACCAAAAACAAAATCACCAACACATTCATGCATTTTCCTTTTCGTTATTCATTTCACAGATGTGCGCATTTCCAAGGTTAACCCAAATCATGTGTCTCGGCAGAGATCAGTGTTAAGCTCTGTGCTCCAACGCTATTAAAATAAGAATTTTAAGGGGAATCATTTGATTATTAATTATATCAACCTACCAAGAAAAACTGCAGCCCGACTGTCAAAATCACACAACCTTTGATCTGAGCATACGCCATCGCTAAAACAATAAAGGGCAAGTCAATCAAAAATGCAGATAGTCTCTCACGTTTAAAAGTAATTATATAGCCTACAGGTATAATTGAACAAAACATACTTGATGATCTGAATAAGATTATTGTGTTTCACACATGATAAAGGATTTAGTCTAATGCTAAATAACCTTAAAAAGAACTAGGCTACTCACGCCTTGATTGAAAGTTGAGATGCGCTGGCCGAAAAAGTCAGTCCACCACCGAGAGTAAAATTAAATGTCGCGTTCAACTTTTAACATAACTGAACATAACTCCTTTAACATAACTGAACAACAACAGTCACTGAGGTGAAAACATGGTGCAACTCGTAGCCTTCACAGTGAGCAATTGACACACACCTCCCTCCTAATGCCTATAGCCTACTGGCCCTAGGGCTGCAGCATAGTCAGTGTCACCTTACTTGTCTGGTGCCTGTCTAACCTTAGTTGCGTTTTCTGCCTCCATTTTTGTATTTTATATCCTCCGTTCATGTTCTTGTCTGTTCTTGCTACCAGATTTGTTGACAGACTTCCCCTCCACTAGTTTAGCCTAACAAGAACAGAATCTCTTGATCTCACGTCTTTACTCTTGCCGATGAGCCAACGTAGCTTTCTCCCCACGGGAGAGGGGGACTTTTGATAATAAAAAAAAAATGAAAAAAACTCCTTATCAGCTAGTAGGGAAATTACCAGAAGCAACATGCAGCGTCTATGCTAAGTAAGACACAATTAGCAATTAATGCAGAATCAGTACAGAAAACATTTATTTTCTGGGCCCCCTCCGGACCGACCGTCCCGGTGCGGTTGCGCACGTTGCTACCACTCCAGAACTGGCCCTGCAGACATCTGCATTAAAACATTTAACTAACAATGGACATGGCCATAGATTACGCATAAAACAGTTCACTATGTTTTTATAAATATAAATTACATTTTTGTAAACATATCCGATCAGATTTCCAGCTTAGTGCATTAGCCGACAGTGCACGCAGTGGTTCTCAAACTGCCATGATCACTGGGTGTGCTTGAGTGTGTAATAGTCAGGTGTGTTTGGTGTTGGTAAGCACTAAGCCCCGAGAGGCTACACCGATTTCAGAACAGCTGAGGGGCGTTGCACGACGCATGTAACCTACGGCATCTCGGGGCTTGCTTAAATGTACACAGCGGTCAAATTTTGTAAAAGTCTGCTAGGGAAATTCTTGCTTTCGGTGTTCTTTCTCACAAAAGCATAAAATCACTGTGATCAACTAGCTGACTACGATTGAGCACTCTCCTTCACCAACCTGTGGCACGCTATATGGGCGTCCTCATCAGCTCATACACACTGTAAAAAATGACACAGTAGGAATGCATGAAAAAAATGAGGCAACTTATTACACGTGAAAATATTAGGGAAAAATATAACCCTATTATTTTTAAGAATATAGATTTTAACAAATCATGGAAATTTACTTAAATTATTCATGTATACAAAAACAAATTGTGTAAAATATCTCAATGCAATTAAGCATATTCAAAATAAATCAAGGAAATTTCCATGATTTTTTTCTGGTTAATATCGCATGATAAAATCACGTGTAATATAGTTGCCTCACTTATTTTGAGCAGTTATGCATGTTTTAAATAAGTCTATTACTATACATTTTAAAGGATGTGGTGTATATACACAATTAGAGAGTCAGTATTTCATTTAACAGCATTTATTCAGTGTAAATTAAACCTGACGTTGAGAAAAAAAAAAAATAACAATAGCTTGGGCATTTAAAAAAAACATTTAAAAATATTCAGACGACTGACAGAGATATAACAAACATATCATCTTCATCAACATCTACACAAAATCCTCCAACTCTCCGCAAAAATGCAAGCCAAACTGAGTAATCCTGGGACAAAGGGGCCTTGGTCAGACAGGTAACCAAGGACCCAATGCTGACTATGAATGAGATCCAGAGTTCCTTTAAGAAGATGAGAGAAGTGTAAAGAAGGACAAACATCAGTTCAAAATTGTTTTTACACAACAATTCTACTACCAAATTTAGGTTTTTCTTGTCACGCTGCAGGCAAGTTGTGTGAGAGGCTATATGTGCACAATAATGCTTCTACTTTGTTTTTTCACATTACAAAACAAAACATACCCATGCATTTCAACAATGTGGCTGACCAGGATATGATGCCGTCTTGTGCAGTGTGTCAAGGTGCTCAATCTCTTATACTCCTCCATTGTTTCCTCTCCTCCTGAACTCTTCTCCAGAACCTCCTGGACCATCTATGGGTAAAAGAGAAACAATAACGGTGATACACTTGTAAAGAGAAAACTTACCTGCACCCTCTAAAAACACAGGAAATGTATTAAAGTGTAACTCAAGAGCACAAACAACCTAGGGTATATTTATGGTAGTGTGGTAGCAAAATTGTGTTAATTGGTGGAGTTTTGAGCAAGACTGCAACACAGACAGCAGCATAGGCTACAGTGAAAGTTAAGGGGGCAGCAAGCATGTTGAAAAAACAAACACTATTTTAAACCACTGGCAGTGCTCAAAATATGATTACACTTGGTAGTGTGGTGAGGGTCTCTACAGACAAACTAAAGTGTTATAAACTTTTGAAAGTGTACAGGGAGATTATAACAAGACCTGTATCTGAAGGAAGAAAATTGCCTAAATTCGTGTTCCGTTAACGCCAAATGAGCGGGCGCGTTCGATCTTGCAGCACTGGATCTGCAAGCAGATCTGGCTGAATCTAAAAAACATGCCTTACGTTCAGCCAGATCTGTGTAGTGCTGCAAGATTGAACGTGCCCGTTGATTTGACACTACCGGAACACGAAGCCAGGCTTCCGCATTTGGAGGACAGACAAGGATTTTTCCTAGTGAGATTTTAATTTTAAATGCTCACCCATTTGGCCTTTTCTGCTGCATCCCCTATGGCAGAGGTGTTCTCTCCTGCACCAGGAGATTGATGCCCCTTGTTTGAAGAGGACCTCTCCATATCACTTCAGAAAAGTGAAGAATTTAGAGTAGAAGAACCTGCTGGCACAAATTCTGCAAAAACACAAAATTGGAATCTTAAAGGGTTGCTTTAAGAATTTAAGAAATTCAGTTTCCAATTTTAGTTAATTTAATTCAACTAAAGGGTAACAAAATCTTTTTTTACCTTACCCACTGGCCAAGTGATCTGATATCAGATGCATGCAAACATGGATTTTAAATGTATTAGCTAAGCTCACATAAAACCTTACCTTCTTCAATGAAACTTTCATAAGAAAAACCAGGCTGCAGTTTGAGGTACTTTTTTAGTCCACGGTACTGGACCTTGATGAGCATTTTGCCAACCCTGTTAAAACAAACAAAATCCATAATTATATAAACACAAGAACCACAATTGACTATCAGCAGTATATCAACTAACTTAACTAGCAAAGGACTTCCAAAATTCATCCTGACATCATTTACTATGTAGGCTACCAAATGTTTTAACCGCAGACAAACAGAAGTGTTTGTGTTCAAATATGTTAACATAATCGCTAAATAACCCAAATAAAACCAACAGACACTTAACTAATATCAATACTATTACTGAGAATGGACAATGCACCTAACCTTAACCAACAACACTAACAGTTACCTTACACCACGTGTATGCTACAAATGCCTAAAAGAATGCCCTGGTGGTCTCGGCTAACGTTATTAGTCAGTCAACAGATCCCTTAGTGCCAGACAAGCATTTGACACCACACTAGATCGCTTAGAACAGTGGAGTCCTGGCTAACTAATGTTAACCAGCTACGTTAGCATGTTAGCTATTCCCTCAGTGGCTATTAAAATTCCAACCAACCATTTTCAAATTCGTTACAAAAAGATTAAGACATCGTCGACTCCAATAATATATTAATGTCAGTTTAGAGTGTCCCAAGTATTACAAATGATTATAAACTTGGCCATTTGAAATTGATAAGGTTATAATATAACCTACCGAAGTTAAGGTTAGCTTGCTGGTTAGTTTACCAACCATCTGAGTAGCAGCTAGCTTCTACAGCTAACGTTAGCGACCTTGCTACTGTTAAGCTAACTTCACCAATATTTCCTAGTAGGTCAAACACGTTGGTATGAAAATATATACCTGTGATGTGACATTACTTAATTGTATATTTGTAGTAGGTTTCATGCTAGCTTTCACAAGTAGCAGGAACAAAATACTTTACCTTTTACTATTCCATGCTGAACTTCAATGGCGTCCGTCTTCGAGGCATTCTTTTCAAAATCTCAACTGAAGGACGTTTTTCAGATGTTCAAAATATTTGAGGAAAAGGCTGCACATTTATCAGCGAGAAATTGTGCAATTTCCCACAATTCTTTTAGGGAACATTTTCTCTGAATATATTTCTCGCAAATGTAGTTGATTTATTTGGGGGAAAACATAATAGTTATTTTTTTAAGGCGACTGCTTCAAGAAATTAAGTCATACTTGATTTTTTGTGTGTAATTTCCTTGGCACCAGGATTCATTTTTTACAGTGCAGCAGTCCTCCATTGCTGTCTTCCTAGACTTGAGCTGAGCTAAAAAGCGCATGATATTGCTGTTTGAATATATTCCCTGTACTGCGACTGCAGTTCCTTTCATTTGAAAAATTTTTCATTATATCCATAACAACAAGTCTTTCTTCAGTAATTTCAAGCTACCACCAGAGCGCATGAAAATTGCGCGCATCTCATTTGTTTCAGCACAATCTGCTTTCATTTTGCGATCTCGTTGTTGTTTAGGCTTTCTTACGCGCGTATAGCCCTTGGCTTATCAGTAGTTAGTTACTGATTTGTGTGTGTGTGGCAGCAGAGTTTCCAGGAAGTTCCTGTTATTTAACGGTGCCCTGGTTTAACATTAAGTTAATGTAAAATAACAACATTAATTTCCTGTAAATTAACAGGAAACAACTGGCAGGACTTCCAGGAGCTTCCCGTTGTTTAACGGCAGACTACCATAACATTAAATTCCTGTTAAGTATATAACATCATTTTCATGTTGGGGTGATCTTCACGTTAGTTACACAACAGGTCTTTAATTTTTTACAATTACAGGAAACAAGTGCCATATATTGAGTTCATCCACTCTCAAATCAACATTTTAAAGATAAAAATCCATTTTTTCACATCAGTTACTTATTTGTAGTTTAACAGATATTTTATTTCACAGCACTTACTTGACAGTCTAACAGTAATCTTTGAAAGATGAAGGGACATGAAGCAAGATAATAGTAAATAGTAATTCAGGAACATGTAGACTGACTATAATCATATTTCAGGATCAGGGAATAAGACACAGAAGAATAATCATGGAAAATAAAAACATCGCATTAGGCTCGTGTATCATGTATGAATGTAAAATGTAGATACATAGTATAGTATTTTGAAAATCGGATTTCAAAGAACAGGTAATAGGATACAGAGGAATTACAATGGAAAACAAATACATTGCATTAGGCCCGTTTAAAATGTAGACACGCTATCTAGTAGTATTTTGAAAATCGTATTTCAAAAAACAAGGAATAAGGTACAGAAGAATTATGAAAAACAATAACATCGCATTAGGCTCGTGTATCACGTATGAATGTAAAATGTAGACACGTGATCTAGTTGTATTTCAAAAATCGGAAATAAGGTACAAAAGAATTATCATGGAAAATAAAAACATCGCATTAAGCTTGTGTATCACATATGTATGTAAAATGTAGACATGTTATCTAAAGTAGTACTATTTCAAAATCAAATAAGATACAGAATAATCATCACAGATATTTATCAATTATCAATATCATTGTATCGCATTGGCCTTGTGTACATGTGAGAATGAATAAACTGACAGATTATGTCCAGAAGAATTTAAAGTAAGAGATGAGTATAAATGATAATCAGGGAGGGAATCAAGTAACATTCATGAGAAATCAAGTAACATTCACTTTACTTATTAGTGATTGTTCTTAGGCTTCTTCTGGGCCTTTTTCTGAGAGAGAGAGAGAGAGAGTTACAAAAACTGATAGGGTACACTAGGATTCATGTAGAGGAAAATTGTGCCAAAGTGAATGAATCGGATGTGAATTTGTAACGTTAACACTTTCTCACAATGAAATTAACTGACATGTATTACTTACTGTAACTGCATTTATATTTGATTTAATCAGTTGTATAAAGTAGAAGTATAGTGTTATGTGGTTATTACAGCAGTACTATGCATGATTGCTCTCTTCAGAGGGTGTAATCCAGGGGTGCGTTTCCCGTACAACTACGGAGGTTAGCTTTTTACTAACGTGGTACGATGCATCGTTCAACTAACCAACATGTAAGTTACGACTGTAGTTTGAACCATGTTGGTTTCAACCAACATAGTTCAGACTACAATGGTTGCAGATGTGTTCGGAGAATGTCGGGCTCTGTCGGTTAGAGCCGAACGCATTAAGTCACGTAAAAGTAATGAAATTTGACATTGCATGACGTTTCCTGGGCCCATCAGTTACAATATCAATAATAATAATAATAATAAAAATAATGATAATACTTATTACAACAATAGGCAGTAATTTCAATAGGCCCTGGGCTATGTATGCTTTAAAAAAATATATATATAAGGCTATTAATAATAATAATAGGCATAATAATGATAATTTTAATAATAACGTCACAGTCTATTGAACGTAGCCTACTAATTAGCCTAATCAGTGAAGCATAAATCGCCAACCGAGCAAATGGGAACAAATAAGTTACACATTTAATGAAACACACCGAATAGCCTATAGGCTAAATATTGGCCAATATTTTCATTTGTTGTAGCGTGACAAGGTGGCGTGAAAGGATAGACCTCTGCATTTCGGATCTTGTAGTCGTAGGTTCGAGCCTCGATAATGATCAATTAACAATGGTGTTGGAATCTTGGATGGGCTTAATCACTACATATTCCTATGATCGTTTAGAACCTGTAGTCCTAGTTTTAACTACTGTTTGGAGACCATACGCTGCCTAGGCTTAGGATAAATGTATATTATGTTCTATGAAAATTGGCATGGTTAGATTAGATTAAACTTTATTGTCATTGTGCAGAGCACAAGTACAAATACAACCAAATACAGTTTGCATCTAACCAGAAGTGCCAAAAAGGCAGAAAAGTGCAATGTGAAATAGGGTGTTCCCTTGAGGCAACGTCTGAAACAGCTGTGAAAGGTAAACAAACATGGCGGATGACATCGGTAATGGCTGCTGAATCTGTTTAAAATGTCATTTGTGTGATCTTATTTTGCTTAGATTTGCAGATTACAGATTAGAAATAAACAATTTACTATCTGATTATGCCATTGTTGTAACCATTAATAGCGTCTGGTCTGATATATCTGCCGGCCGTAAAACTAATTTATACCGTTAGCCTGCTAGCTTACGTAAGCTAATTTAGTTTAACGTCAGGCCTTTGCTAACGTCATTCCGTAGTGTTAACCAAAGATTCTAGAGTGCTACGCTCATTTTTAGAAGATGCATTTAATCCAAAGTCATGTCTAGTGAGACAGCTCTCTATGTAGGGAGGGAGGCAGTAGGCTGCTGTCTCCCGTTTGGAACACACCCATAGTATAGACAGGTGGTGCATTGACAGGACAATAAATATAGTGCAGTGTAGACAGTAGTATACAGTTGGTTTGCAGAAGGTGGTTTAGAGTAATATAAATGAAATATAAATATGTGCAGTATTTTAGCAGTTACCTTACAGTAAGAGCAGAATAAATATGGATATGTAATATGAACAATGTTGAACATGTTGTTATGTAAGTGCTTTGAGTTTCACTCTGTTCTAAAAGCGCTATATAAATGAATACTTTACTTTATGATTGCCCTTCATTTCACTGGAAGTTTTTCATGCCTTTATGCAGCATTTTTCCAATGTTGCCCTTGTTATGTGTTTTCACTGTGACACTGAAAATTGAATACTGTTACCACACACAAGTATTTCATGATATTTTAAATGCACAGATAGTTTTTTTACCATTACTTTTCATCCATTGTAGTTATGAAGTTGTGTGTTGAATCACAACCACAAAATGACAGTTCACATAGCACAAATGTTTCAATGCTCAAATGGTTGAAGGATCTGCGCCAGCTGTACCAACATACACACACACACACACACACACACACACACTCACACTCACACACAGTGTTACTGTAGGTGCTGCTCATGTTGTTGCCTTCTGCTGCTGAGATAGTAGCAAAGTCTATACTGTTCAAATGCATGTCTATATTCCCTGAGTGCACTGACATTTCAAGACCTACTTTATTCCATCAACCCCCTATGATAATACAAGCATGTCAACTGCTCCATCTAGGAGCCCGACAGCGAGGCAGAGGCGCGGTACAACAACGCCCATAGCCGGACCCGCGTTGTTGTGGAGAGGGCCCTGGGCATGTGGAAAGGTGTGTGAGCAAATCCGCTGGTGGCCTGAAGCTCCATCCTGCAAAGGTGTGCAGTGTAGTTTTGGTGGCGGCGCTTCTGCAACATGGCCCTTCAGGATCACATCCCACTGCCAGCTGATGAGGAGCTGTTAGTGGAGGAGGTGGAAGAGGTCATTCCAGTGGCTGCTGCACACCTTCCTGCTGGCCTGGAAGCACACTGGGAATTAGTTGCACATATGTTTGGCCCCTAAACACCCAAACCCCACAATCAATTCCCTGCCACATTACCTGTTTTTTCCCCTTTTGTTTATGTTTTTTACATTTCTTTTAGTTTGGTGGGGGTGAGGGGGTAAATGTACTTAACTTTCCCACCATCACTTTCTCCCCATGATCCCTCCCACACACACACACACACATGTTCCCTATGAGCCATGACATCAAAATACATACACAGATTGAAAGGTCACAAAGCAAAGGCAACTTACCATTTTTCCGCCTCCCATGACAGGCCTACCCATACCTGGGCCATGAAGGACAAGTTAAATCAGTGAAAATCATGTCACATTTTGACACTGACCACAGCACTCTGCATGCCCACTTAAGTCCCAGAGGTCTTAAAGTTCTCCAAGCGAGAGGCTACTCAACTTCACAGCAGCATTCTGTCATTGTACCAACATAATTCAGCGTAATTCATGTGTTTAAATATCAAGATCATATAATAACTAAGAGTAGCCTAACTTATACACCCGCTAAACATAGCTTGTGATCAGACAAGATACAACACAAACCCCACTCCACAGGCATACTCACCTCACATCCATCGACTCAGTCTTGAACCCCTGACCTCTCTCATGTAAAGCACACACGTTACAGTCTCTGCCACAGCACAGTTACTTCACCACATCATAATGGGCTATAGAGTCCATATACCGTTAGCTATGTGTATGATTAGCAGATGCTTCATCCAAACACACTAACATACGACTACAATGTAACGTTATCCTTTTATAACAATTACAATGCTAGCCTCACATAACAATACCGTTGGCATTCAAAAGCTTTATCACCAGATTACTTAACTGGTGTTCGAAAGAATCTGTGCTGACACATTAGCATTAGGCTACATGTAAATTCACGAATAATAACAACACAGATGATTGCGGTCACCATAGCACTTCACCACAGGCCGCTCTGTTGTGGGCTAACTCCACAACACTTCACTTTCCACTGTACCACATAACGTTGTCCAGTAATGTGCAATTGTAGCTTCCAGCAATGCTATGGTATGGTATCCCACAGCAATGTTATGGGATCGTTTAATGGCTACCTCTCATCCATCTGTCCTCTGCGTGTTCCGTCATCAGGGTTACGTCGTCTACTATGGTTCTTACTACATACTACAGGTCGAGAGGTGTAGCTGTAACTACACAACTTTACCATAGTGGTTGCGAACGTTAGTTGCTACTATGGTTTTGGGAAACACTGACGCAGTGTCACGATGCATCGTACTATGTAAGTTCCACCACCATAGTTCACACTATCGTTTTGGGGAACAGTTGTGTCGTACTTACATAGTTGCAACCATGTTAGTTGCTACCGTAGTTAGCAACGATGCTTTTGGGAAACGCACTCCTGGGTAGCCTCATATTATAGCCATGTAACTTACTGGGTGGTTCTTGGTGGTAACATTAACTTGGATTCACTAATTGAATAATGTGTTAACATTAGCTAGCTAACGTTAGCACTGCTGAACTTATGTTTGTCAGCCTAATGTTAGGCTAATGGTAATGTTGTTATCAAGCTCATCTGACATAAACGCACGTTTTGTAGGCTATTACCGGTATTATGTTTACCTCCATAATATTAGGTGGTCATGGTTTCCGAGTGTGTTGCACTAATAATTTGTCTCCTGGTGGATTTTTGTCTGTCAATATCATTCACTGGTAATGGTTCATGCAAGTCTTGATATGTTCTGTAACGTTAGGCTAACAGTGATTAAAATGCACTCTTTTTTTGTTTGATTGACAGGGCTGACCCCAAAACAGACTTTGGAATCTGCCTGCCTTCATGGCAGTATCACATGCATTTTATACTAGGCTATCTATTAAAAAATAAAGAAAATTATCAAATAAATAATTGTGTCGAACTGTTTTATTTCATTGCATGGCTTTTGATGGCTATTTAATATAGACTGTTTATATTAGGCCTAAAGCTGTTAACAGAAGGTGTGACTTTCAAGTAAGTAAATACAAACTTTGAGTTATTAAAAGTTTGTACAAGCAGAGTATTTTAAAAATCAACCAGTAGTTTTTGGGGATTTGGTTACATAACCCAAACATTACGTAACTTTAACTAAACAGTTGTGTCAACATAACCCAACATATTGGTTAAATTTCAACCCAGTTGTTGGGTTAAATTTAGTAACCCAATTTGCTTGGTTAAGACAACCCAATGCTGTGTTGGACCCCATTTTACTCAGCGGCTGGGTTGAAAACAACCCAGTTTTCAACCCAGCATTTTTTCTTCCTTAGTCTCTATGGCTTATCTGTTTGTGACTTGTTTCGCAACTTACTTTGTGTGTGCTTCCAGTAAACAGTTTATATCTGAGTGGGTATTGTGTGTGTGCTTCCACTAAAGAGTTCACCTGTGTGGGTTGTGGTGGTTGCTGTGTCCCATGTGATCCTGACCCCCCTCTCCTCTGGAAGTCCTCCCCCCCTCCTGTCCTATTATTTACACTGTAAAATGTCATTTGTTGACTTTACTTTAAAAAAGTTAGGGAACTGATTGCCTTTCCAAGTAAAGTAGATCATTAATTTTAAGTTGTTAAAGCCAAAAATAACTGTTTAGACAACTCATGTCATTGCAGTAAACTTAAAGGGGTGGTTCAGGATTTTGGACATAGGACCTCATTTCCAAGTAAGCAAGTGTGATATTTATCAGTGGAGACCGCTTTCAACACGTTTCATCCAGTCGTTCTAATTGCAGAGTTCGCAGGTGCTAGGCTAGCGCAAGTCAACGGTATGTGCTAGCCTGTCACTAAAAACAGTCTTACCTACTCCAAAGGACAATCGAGGCAAATTCCAGACAATCGATGTAAATATCTGTGTTGATAGAATAGTGTAAGAAATACAACTACACTTGCATCGCGTTGCAATAGTTATACTTTGTTCCCTGAAGTTGGTAGTAGTCATTTTGCATCTCAGCGGCGGACTGATATTACCAAGGCTACTACTAGGTATCCCCATTGGAGTGCACTTTACTGTTTACTTTTTTGGGGCAGTACTACTAACTGGAGCAAGTATAATTCCGCCGCTGCTAAGACACTAGTCCCTCAAAATGCAATGCGATCGTTGAAATGCAAGGATAGAATAATGTTAGAAATAAAACTACCCACACAGCAAAAGGACTGGTATGACGCCTTCCGGAACGGACCTGCGAAACGGACCCGTATCGGAGTCCAGATGCTCTCAGGAACGGATCCGCTACGAAGGCGAATCGCGGACCCGCCGTGGCTCCGCACTGCATCCACTCCGCATCCGCGATTAAAACCTTACCTCCGCGCGGGTCCGTTTGGGATCCGCAAATTGATACATACATCCGCTGCGGACCCGCAACGGACTCAAAGGCTCATCTGGCCCGGGTCCGTTTTGGACCCGTTTATCTCATTTTCAAAATTCCTTCTGTTCTTGCTGTAGGATAAAACTAGGCAACTATAGGATAAAAGTAAAACTATCACTAGGCTACTACAGCAATATAGGCCTACGATTAATCTGCATTGCCTCGTATTTTTACCTTAACAATACTGTCAATAAACCTAACAGAAAAGGTTTAAGTCAAGACATCAATTTACTGTACAAACGTGATCACTACTCAATGGAAATATAAAATTGACATTTATGGAAAGTTACAGGTTATAAGCTATTCTGTTTTTGTTAAGTAGCCTACATTGCCTAGGCTACTTTACATTAATTTTGTGGTCAAAACCTAATTTAGTGCTTTATAGGCCTAGGTCAGTGCAGACATGAAATATTTTATCTAATAGGCTACAACTTCAATGAAATACTGCGCTATGCACAGCTAAAATATCAGAAAATTAATAACTGGTGAATGACAAGAAGTTCAATAAAAAGATTGTTTAATGCTTATTTCTCCTATTACTCCATTTGTGTGGATGGAGGCGGAACACATCTCCTCGTTGCCCGATCCACCGCCCGGTTGAAACACCTGATTTGCGTGTTTGGTGACCTCAGTGTCCGTGGCAGACCGTGTCACCATGTTTTTCCTCACAGCACCTGTAATCAAACAGACAGATATGTTTATGTTTATGGTATGTAGCATCCAAAGCCAAGTATGCCTACACAATACAATATATGAGATAGGTATTAAGGAGATTAAATTTAAAAAGAAACATGACTTACAAAGCTCCTCTGTTCGCTGCAAGTTGAGGGCTGGTGTGGGGGTGGAGGGAGTTGAGGAGGGACTGCCGTTCCTGGCCCATAGTGAGGTGGGTGGTGTATGAGAGGGGGAAAAAAATTGTATTAAATGGTAGTTATCTGTTAACCATGACTGATAATACACATGGGGCCTTTCTATTCACTAATATTTCAGAGATCAGTCCCTACCTTGAGTAACTCTCCGTATGTTAAATGCAGGTGCAGGGAGTTGAGGTGGTGAAGAGTGTTGCGGTCCTGCCCCATGGTGAGGTGCTAAGGGAGATAAATGGTTGTGATCTGTTAACCATGGTAGGCTGAGAGCTACAGGGCCAAACAATGGCAAACAAAATCAAATCTCTGGTCATGCTGGACATGAATTTGTATGTTTCAATATTTTGGTATGCACTATCTATATCAACTCCATGAATGGATTGACATTGAAATCAATGTGTTTCAATGCAATCTGATAATAATGAATGAACTTTTCAGGCAATATTGCATGAATGCAGATGTTTTAACTGACAAAATATTTGGCTGAGATTTTGAAAGTAATGGATAAAGTATGCAGAAAATCTGAGATGGTAATGCAGATGCAATCTGTTGATCTGAAATGGAGTGACTACTGCTGTGTTAATATAGATGGGGCCACTGTATTCAATATTATTTCAGAGATCAGTCTTTACCTTAACAGTTTTCTCCAGGTTGAGGGGTAGTGACTCGGCTGCCTGGCACTCGGCGACATGGTGGAGCTGGAGGAATAGATACAAAGAGAGGGGAATGTCTTTAGCACTAAGAATGTTAACCATATCTCTAATATTAATATTATGATTTAGTTATTTCAATGTTAAGAAAGTATTACTTACTTTGCCAGTGCAATAGGCTTGGGCTTGAGGCTTCAACTGATATACCAGGCGAGTTGGAAGGTACCTCAGAGATGCAAAGTCACCATTTTCTGGCTCTTCACTGTCATCAGAGTCCCCGAAACGATGGCTGTTACATAACGATATCATTATGGTTATTGCAATCCCAAAATTTCCAAATATACATATAGTACAAGCATCTCTGGTCTATTTTGGAATGCTACGGGAATGTGTTCACATTACATTTTAACAACCCAGAAAGTATCTTACTTAATCAAGCAAACCCAACAGAGGCAATCGTAACGTTAGATGCTAGAATCCAGCCGATAAAAGTTGACGCTGCAGAACAAACAAAATAGAAGATGGGGCTCAAGTTCCATACAGTTAAGTTACGTTAGCATAATAAATCACAAACAGATGCCAATAGTTGTCTGAACCGACTTAAACAGTGATTAAAATGCCGAGGCTTTCATTACAAAGATGGCAGATAGAAACTAAAGTTACGTAATGTTATGATTCCAAACTTGGCAAAATGCAAACGTTAATGGACAGCTAGCTAGAGGCTAGGGCTAAACCATTATCAGTGAGTCAACATGCTAAAGTTGTAGGTAGCTATCATAGCAGACGAGTGCTTCACTGACTTCATTGACTGAAATACCAGTGCCAGTATCACCTTAATCAAGGTTTGCATCGCAAACGTGATTTCAATATATGTATAGCACTAATAGACATTAGCAATAACTTATGCAATTGCGCCTAGCAGCATGCTAGCTAGCAGCTATATGCCGCTAGCATAGTAGCACTATATGGACAACAGCGACACATTAAAACAGACAAGACCAGACTAATGTTAAATAACAATGTGTGTTTTTTAAATCACACTACCATAACATATTCTGCCGAAATTGCTATCCCATTTTAAATCAGATAGGCTACAGACTCATATGAGCATCACAGCTAACAGTAACGTTAACTTTGCGTCCGCGGATCCGCCTAGGAGTCTACTGCTGTGTTGGTATCAATACAGACATTTACATCGATAGTCTGGCGTTATAATTTATTTGCCTTGGGTGTACTTTGGAGTGGGTAAGACTGTTTTTAGTGGCAGGCTAGCACATACCGTTGACTTGCGCTAGCCTAGCACCTGCGAACTCTGCAATTAGAAGGACTGGATGAAACGTGTTGAAAACGGTCTCCACTGATAAATATCACACTTGCTTACTTGGAAATGAGGTCCTATGTCCAAAATCCTGAACCACCCCTTTAAGTATAGAAAATGATGGTGGGTTTGCTGGGTTACAATAATTGATTCCACTGTTGCGAAGCCTGCTGTGGGCCTCCTCGAAAATTACTCCGAGTAGCTTAGTTAATTTATGCCGGTCTGATCATTTGCAGCAAGATTGAATTGGTAGCCTATTATGGAACCGCGGACTGAAAGAAAAATAAACTAAACATTTCCCCAATCAGGAAACACTGAATGTGTTCAATGAACGCGTTCAGGCACAACACTGGTAAAGGGAATGGGCTTAGCAAAAAAAAAAATACTGCCCCCCTGGAATTGCCAAATACCCCTTCAGTCTACTCTCCTCCGGGTCTGCATGCATCTGGTCTGAATCGGGGGTCTGATGTGCGTGTCACACAGGCAGGCACGCTCTAACCCAGGGTTGGCGAACCTGCGGCTCCTTGCCTCCTCTCGTGCGGCTCGCGGCTGCTCAACTGATGCTCACTTCTCCTTTGGATTTTTTTTTAAATAGCCTATTATTTCTGGTAAATGAAAATACTTTTCATAAGTTGATAGTAGGCTACTGCCAATAGTTAGGCTGCAATGTTTTTAAAATTAAAATAATTTTACCGTCATGTTATGGATAGGAATCTAGCCTAAAAAAAAGCAGACTTCGTTTCTTTAGCCAGGTGTAATGATACTGTTGCAATCAGGAAAACCCTGACGCTAAGCGTAAATAGAAAGAGGAACACAGACATTCAAAAGGAGGATTCATCTTTTTGTAGGCTAGCATAGCCTTACTGGTTAATATGTCAACGTAACCTAAATAACAAAGTCAAAGTCTGCTTTATTGTTAATTTATTCACATGCCCAGACATACAAAGAGATCGAAATTACGTTTCTCACTATCCCACGGTGAAGACAAGACACATTTTACCAATTAAGTCCACAGACAAACATAACATTCAAGTAAACAATAAAAAGTAAATAAGAAGGCATACAATGTAAGAAATAAGAGCAGCAAAATTGGGTTAAAATTGTGCAATTGTGCATAGACAGTCAATATAATAGTGCAAAGTCAGGCCAATAAATGGCTGAGGTAGTTCTGTTTGACCTAAGTTTTTTAACACCGTTAAAAAACGTGTTCTACACGTTAGTTTGGTACTTGGTATGTCAGACTTAACTGATGCATAAAGCTTCAAACCTGAACATTTCCCAAAGGCACTGACATTTGCAAGTACAAGGTAAAGGTAGGCTATAGACGTCAGTCAGAGAAGCAGACTCGTTTTCTTTTTGTGTATTTTCTTTTAAAAAATGTACTGAACACTAGACGGAACATTTGAGCCACATTGGCAGCATATCACTTGTTACATTGGAGCATTTCTCAAGTCATTCAGTGAGGGGAAATTTGTGATGTGTGTCAGATATCTTTGTTGCTTGCTAATCATTCCTGAAAACGGTAATTTGTAGCATCTGCCAAGTATCTCAATTTAAATGAAAAGATAAGATCAATATTTTTGAAGGCCTAAGTCGCTGTTTTGGCTCTTCATGCTGGACTGGTTAGCCACCCCTGCTCTAACCTGTTAACATGGGCGCCGAAATAATAACGGACAGTTATTAATGTAGGCACTCGCAACGTCTCCGTTGTGAATCGGGCGTTAAGCTCTGTGGCTCAACAAACTAGCCTATGTCAAAACGTAGACTATACAAAACACAAAAATACATTGGCCCTATGAAAACAAACAAATATCAACCTACCAAGAACAACAGAAGTCCAAGTGACAAAAGTACAAAGCCATGCAGAATCTGACCATACCAGAGTGCTAAAACGATAAAGTTAAGTTAGTTCGTCTTCATGAAAATACAGGTGGAATTCAGGGGGAAGGTTTCTGAATAGGTTGGTTTAATACATCTGGTTTCTTCGGCTACAGTAGCCTAGTCTAGGCTTTATGGAGACCTTTATGTCATTTATCTGGATACCTTGCCAAATTCAGAATGAATAACTTACGCCTGTTTATCTTGGTCATCCTTGAGTACTGTATCGTTGAGTCCATCGGGTAACTTGCTTGGCGTGCACTTTCGCTGACTGCTGCGGTACATTAGTTGCGTGGCCAGATGGGTCGATTTTTTTCTGAAATGGGTTGGGTCTATGTAGGTCTATCCTTGAATTTCTGCCAAACTATACGGGAGTGAAAAGACACTACATTTATTTATTTTGAAGACTGCGAATTTAACAAATGAATGTGCCGTAGCCAGCGTTTTTCAACAGGGCGAACTTTTGAGAAGTAGGAGGGGACCCTATTTTTACATTAACATTTCTGCCAAACATCCTTTTAAAGTTTCCTTTAAGCAGCTGTCATCTAACCTGGGCCCAGTTTCCCGAAAGCATCTTAAGCCTAAGACCGCAGATAATTTGTTGCACCATTGTATAGCCTATGGAACCGCAGACCGAAAGGAAAAGAAACTAAACATTTTCCAGATTAGGAAATATTTCTTAAAGCCTGTGGTGCAGGTTAAACAACACTTTCAATTAATGGGTACATTAAGCACTCAAGATATGTATATAAAGTTAGATATGTCTCCAAAATGGTGTTAAAGTCCAGTTTTTGTAATTTTTTGTTAGTAATGGTTATTTTTTACGCAATTCGGCGATGACGTCATATGAGGTAGACGTGGTGGAAGCTATCTTTTACAGTCTATGGGTGGAAGCAGAGATAAGAAGGAATCCGACCTGCGGTCATATCCCTGTCCCACCCCATCTCTCTCTCCCACTTACTTACTGTCTCACTATTCACTGTCGTATACAAATAAAGGCAAAAAGCCCAAAAAATGTACTATACTATAAATATAAAAAAGATCTTTGGTGGAAGTAGCCTCAGCCTTATAGCAGCTACTAGAACTAGCACTGGCGTCTAACTGGGATGAGGAAGAGGTGGCAAGACCCACAGTTAACATTTATGATGGCCCACAGCCATATAATTTTGAACCGGTTAGACGTGAGAGGGCGAATGGGGAAATACCGAGAGCTGATGGCCATCAAAGAGAAATAAATGCATGGTCAGAGGAGAATCACTGGAGAGTTGGTGAAGTGTCCTGGTGAGTTGCTAGCGCAGCAACGAGCGCTGGAGCTAGTCTATGAATAGCACTGGGTAGGCCTACAATAACAACTTTTTTTACTGTCGAGTGAAAGTCAACGTTTTCTTTATATCTAGTGACAGTGATTATGTCGTTGGCTCAGATAAGTACCCTAAACTTAGTCGAAGATCTAGAAATAGAAGGCATATTATGCTAGCTATGTAGCTTGACCCACCTGTGAACCCCTATGTTTATTTCTAAGCTTTCAGGCTACCTCTTTCTCCGGTGAAAATGTTGTTTGCAAACGTAGCCGACGCCGAGTAGGCTGGTCGTGTCTTCAGTGTGATTATAGTGCTAGTTTTCCCTGTGATTGACATCGTCATTGACACCGTCAGGGTACCGCTTACCGGGAGAGAGTAATAAGCGTGTCTGTGTCGCTGTGTTTGGCAAATTGGCAGGTGGGCGGTGTCGTCCCATGGAAACTGTGGTGGAGAGCTTGTGTTGTAGGGAGGTGAGCGCGTTTTGGTCGCTGAGGAGCTCACCCCGCGGCCAGCAAATAACGTGCCTAACACAGCGTCCTGGATTTGAGGCATGCTGCCTGAATCCGTTTGTGCTACACATAGCATACTCACACTCCAGATCATGGTCCCCTTCAAGCCAGCACGCACGAGTATGTTCATGGTTTATGTTTACTTTACCAATCTGTTTTACACTGAGTTCTTTGAACCAACAGTTATAGGAGAGAGATGTGTTGCATACACAATAAACATGCATAAGACACAGGCTTAAAATGACGTCTCCAACCTACTTAGAGTTTTAAACTGAACAATCTTTCCTACTTATCCCTATGCAATACCGGTACACTGTGTACAGGCAGGCTATACGCTGGGCTTATGGGGTTTTAGGCAGGAGTATAAGGAAGCCTCTACCCTCTTGTGTGGTTTCACCATTAGACAACAATTCCAAAGTGGTGACCAGACCTATCAGGGCTTTCAATGGCCTCGTTTAGATGAAAATGAATAAAAAAATTGTTATGCTTATTCTGTTGTGATCGCTCCATTGCCCTTAAAATGTTATAAAGTACACAGAACACATGAATTTTGATTAAAAAAAACAGTTTATTGGCATTGCTTGTAATGGTTACTGAACAAAGACACAGGTTGGAAGTAAACAAATCTCTATAAAAAAAATGGTTAGGCACAAAACATACAAGGATACAAGGAAGTTTATTGTCACATGCATATAGTTACTGGAAGTAAGAAATGCAGTGAAATTATGTCTGGTGTCAGCCTATTTGTGCATTAATGGGGGGCTTTCTTACCAAGAAAGAAACCTTGGGCAGATCCACGGCTCAAGGGGCTAACCCAACTGCCAGGGGTCTTGGTGTGTGTGTTGGGGGGATGACAGGGGAGATGGGATAGTGTACTGTGTATGTGGGGAGAGGGCAGTGTGCAATATGTGTGTTGGAGAAGCTTCCTCATGAGACAATGTGCTGTGTATTAAGTATGTTGAGGATGTGGGTTGGAGAACTGTATGTATACATACTGTATGATGAAGGGACTTACTATTGCAATGTATGTATGTGTATGAGTGATGACAGTGAAGATGTGTGTGTGGGCAGGAGGGGAGTGGAGCAGTGACTGTGTGTGTGGGTGTGTAGTGTGTGTGTGGGTAGGTGGGGGCAGTGTGCTGTAAGTATGTAGAGGATGTGTGTTGGAGAAGATCCTGAAGACAATGTGCTGTGTATGTAGGGAGGAGGGGGGGCAGTGTGCAGCAAGTATGTAGAGGAGGCTTACTGTAGCAAGCAGTGTGCTGTATGTATGTGAGGTGATGACAGTGTTGATGTAAGTATGTGTGTTTTTTGTGTGTGTGTTGGGGATGGGGGTGGGGTGGGGGGGTACACATACAAGGAACACTGATGAAGGGCTAGACGTGAAACGTTTGCACCTTGTTTTTTTGGCCTGCAATAGTGTGGTCTTACCTGAGGGTCAGCTGATGGTTCTCTTTCTCACACACAAACCCATGATATTTCATGCATGCATACATGCAGTGATACATGCAAAAGCACATCAAGCAGACACACAGTGAGCCCAGACAACACCGCACACAGAGGTTGACAAGGCACAGGTAAAATGATTGGTAAATTATTTTGAATTACATACAAAAAATTTCATGCAAATAACAACAAAAAAGAAAATTTAAGCACACAGACAGAGGAGCAGACATGCAGCACCCCTTGAATGGGGTACAGTGACAATTATTACCACTTACATGACCAATACAGTATAACACTCAAATATGATGACATCACAAACCAACAGACTAAAGCCAGCCTGGTACACCTGTGTCCCAGCATCAGAAGTGGAGGTGGGCAAGGGCTGATCCCCAGTATCACACTGTCCATGGTCTCCTGCTGTGAGGCGTCTGTCAACATCTTGTGAAAACAAATATAAAAAAGGTCAGCGAAGAGGGTACACAAGAGAAAAAAGATTACAGTACAGTGGACCCTGCTATGCGCTACTCGATGTATTAAAAAATACATGAAAGACATTCAGAACATATTTCATGATGTTGAAGGTTACTGTTAAATGTTTACATCAATACTAGTGGTAATAAATGTCTAGAGTGCATGTGGTGCATAAACTCTATGAGGTAGTGCATTTACTGTATTGGGAGGTAGCTAAACTCTGAAGTGAGAAGTGGATAAACTGTTTCTGAAATGTCAGAGGTGGGTAAACTGTGTTTACTTGCGTTAGCCTCCACTACAGCCCTGGTGACACGGTCATGGCCAAATATATGTGAAAGAGAACCGTAGCAGTCTAACACAAAACGCAAACACACTGTTTAGTTGTGAAAGCTGCTTGATGATCACCACCACTGATCCCAACGCTAGCCATGATGCTTTCATGACGATATGGACATTTACTTCAGGGCAATTTTGTTTTGGCTCATATTCGTGAATCACGAAATATCCTCTAATGTCAGACTGTCATGATTGTAGTGGAGGCTGTGTCAAAGGGAACACGGTATGCAAAATACACACAGAGCTAGCTAACGCGCAGCTTGTAAACATTAGCATGATGCTTACCGTGGCAATATCTCGCTTGCGGCAGACGGTGTCTCTGGACCTCGGGACAGGGCAGGCAGAGAGGTTTGCATGCACAGACGGCAAAGCGGTAGGAATTAACTTCGCCATCCTCTCACTCTTTAAACCAAGTGAGACCATCTTGGCTTCCCCTGAGTGGTAATCCTCCTCCTTGAAATGCGCGCTGCATATTCTCGAGAAGGCCTTGGGGAAGCAATGGACCCTAAGTCCAGTTTTGCTGGAGTTCTTGCACCCGGCACAAACACAGTAGTAAACCATTTTATCTATTTATTTATATATCTACTCTCTCCCTCTCTCCATCAGCTATCTATGTTATGTTATGCTATGCTATCTCTCACTACTATCTATCTATGCTATCTCTCTCACTATCTATCTATCTATCTATCTCTATATATCTATCTATCTAGGCTATCTCTATCTTTATATTTACTTATATATCTGACACTGTTACTCTCTCACTAGCTGCTACTCTCACTAATCGTCGTCTCTCTCAATGGTATCAAGGTGGCCTTTCCTATGTCGTCCCAAAACGAGTACCTCATGTGACGTCATGGAATGCATTGTGGGAGAAATAAGAATCATCGCAAACCTGTTGCTAACCGCTAAAATATCACCTACTTTTCCTTATTATATTTATTTTTTTGTGATACTTTACAACATCAAATACAATGGATACTTGTTTAAATGTTTATTACCAACTAGAAAATTGCCAGAAAAGACCAAAAAAAACCCTGCACCACAGGCTTTAATTTATGTGTTAAGTGGTGTGAGCGCTCATTCAATGTGTGTGCGTGTCTGCGTAAGTGAAACTGAACTACTGGAGATAACGTGGATAGACGTGTAGCAGATGTCAAGTGGTTAAGACCAGGTGGACAGGGCAAGATGAATGAAGTGCACACACACACACACACACACAGAAGGATGGGGTATCTGCAACTCTGTTTACTGGACACAGAATGGGGCAGTTTAGAATGTGCGCACGCACAGCGGTCTCTCTCCCATTCCCAAGACCATGACAATAATACATACAGCAGAAGGTATCACATCGTTTCCACTCATTGTGGACTGATAATAATAACTTTATGTAGCCTATATAATTGTTTATTGTATTACGGTACACTCTAAAACAGATTAGTTAATATTAGTCCATTTTAACCAATGTGATTATTACTCAATATGTGTCCAACTAACATATTGGTCAAATCAACCAATCTGAGTTTGGTAAGCATTTCATCCTATATTAGTTAAACATTTAACCGATCAATATGGGTCAAATGAACCAATATGTTAGTTAGTTCATTATGGAAACAACCTAGGCCTACCAATGACTTTGTTTAATAATAACCAAAATACTATGGTTATTGCCTACAAAGGTCCGTGGATCTTCTGGCCAATCGATTTCCGTTTCGAAAATGAAAATTAAGAAAACAAAAAACGAAGGATTATTTGATTTCTGTTTTAAAATACAAAATCAAAAAATGAGAATCAAGTCATTTTCCGTTTTCCTAATCGGTTTCAAAACATCAAAATACAAATACCAAAATTAGTCTTAAATTTCAACGATCATTATTTAATGAAGCCTATAGGTTAATCCGAATAGGGCCTACAGAAGGGTCTGTGGGTCCCTACACGGACCATATTGTAACAACTGAGGCGACAAGGTTCAAATCAGTACATTTATTGGGTCAGGAGCGGATGCTTCAATATTTGTGTTTTATTTTTCTCTGGGAAGTCCTGTTTTAGGTAAAGGTCTTCAAATCCGTTTTTTGATCACTGTTTCAACCTTGAAATTGTACAGTGGAGTTTAGTTATATGTTTACACTTATACATGTTTACCATTTCTGCTGTAAGTGCATGTTGTGTGTTATGTCTGTATGCTACTGAGACCCTTGAATTTCCCATGGAGGATCAATAAAGTATCTATCTATCTATCTATCAATCTCCTATTACGTCACTTTCCGCCATATTGGACCTCTGCCATATTGGATTTAGTCCAAACTACGAAAAGTTTCAGCGGTCAGAAATTTCATCCGATTTTCACGGAACTTGGCGGAGATGATCTTCTGCCCGAGCCGCACAAACGATACTTGTCAGATTTTTCAATTTCATTTTTGTTTGCCCGTGACAGCCAATCAAATATGGTGATGAAGCCGCCAAACAGGAAGTGGACTATCTCTGTGACGCTTTGAGTTAACATAACAAAACTCGATACCCTTAGTCAGGACACTGTCCCAATCACTCACAGCAATTTTTATGCATATACATTGAACACTCTAGCGCCACCACCAGTTCAATACTGGACATGGGTTCATGCGTGATCCTTGACTCTTTTGTCTGATTTTCACAATTGAGGTAACGTCTGAATCCTTAGACCATCCCGAGTTCATCGACCCCTATCCCGTCACTTTCTGCCATATTGGACCTCCGCCATATTGGATGTAGTCCAAACTCTATGAAAAGTTTCAGCGGTTACAAATTTCATCCGATTTTCACAGAACTTGGCGGAGATGATCTTCAGACCGAGCCGCACAAACGATACTTGTCAGATTTTTTAGTTTCAAGTTTATATACATGGACATATTAGCTGATTCTGAGGACATGCAAGGAAAGTGGTCTCATTTGACCTCTAGGGGTGCTGTAATAAAGAAAGTCAGCTCACATCTCAGCAACACTTTGGTGTATGAAGTCCAAACTTGGTAGAGGGACATTGGTGTAATTTTCGCCTCTAGGGGCACTATAACAAAGTAAATGAGCTTATTTCTCAGCCATTCTTTATCCAATTGCAATCAAACTTGCTGTGAGTGCTTGATCATGCCGTGGCAACGCCATTCCTGCTATAGCGCACTGCTTGGCCCCCACATTTCTGCTTGCAGCTATATTTTAAAAACAAAATAGGAAATTCCCTCGTGTTTTTGTTTTGGATATTAAACTTTGTATCCCCACAACCGAAATCCAAAATCCGCACAACAATAATGTGAAATCGGCACTTTCCTCAATTTTTCATTTGGCCTATCCCCGCTAGGCTGTCCTACATTGAAACCTATGACGTTTTAATTAGAGACATGTTTGTAAACAAGCTAACTTACGCAGAAATGTCAGCTACATTGTATCAACTAGGAGCAAGGGGAGTGGAAGCCGTAGAACGCAGAGCTGTGAACAATTCACTGGCCTAGCATGAGGGAAAAAAATCTGACTAGCCTAATGTTGCCTGTATTATGTTAGTAAAGGAGAATAGTAATGGAGAAACAACGAGAATGAGCTGTCCTTGCATTGGGGGGGTGCACGTGATAAGGCCTAAGGAAGCATAGTAGCCAGCTGACCAAGGACGTAGGCTATTTGGTTATGGTTATGATAATGGTATTTCGCAGATGCTTCTGTTCAAAGTGACATACAACTAATTTATATTTATATTCATATTGTAACAACTGAGGCAACAAGGTTCAAATCAGTACATTTATTGGGTCAGGAGCGGGGAACACAGACAGGTCAAAACATCATTATAGAACACACAAGGCTAGTCACTAACACATGCACAATACACGAACGGGTAGTCACACACAACACACATGAATAAACACATGAGGTACAACCCTATGGGTACAACCAAGGGAAGACTACACATGCTAACACACCACAAGGTAAATGCAAATGCAATAGGCCTACTAAAACCGATATATCACATTCCAACATGCACATATGGCATTATGGGAGTCCGATACAACGAGTCAAACGCACCGACGTTTTTTTTTTTGCAGTTTAAACTGTTAAGCTAAGGGACCGTTCATTATTTATAAATGGGGTCACCGGAGGGATTTTGAGTGCTTCAATCAAAAGTTGCATGACCCTCCCCTGCCTGCAAGAAAATTTTCAACGACCCTCCAGCAGTCTTTTCAAAATAGACATGACCCTCCCCGGCCAATCGTCAATAACTTCCGCCCACGCTATAAACGCTATGAAAACACATCGACTTAAACAACCGTTCTAAACTCACCCTCTGCTTTCTGATCTTACACATCACACTTCACCAAGATGGTGGCCATTTCAGTAGATTTACTCACTAACATTGTTGTGGAAACACAATAAGCATGGAAACTAAATGCACACTTCCTGCAACTGCATTAGCCTACTTGAAATAATTTACTCCTCTAGTAAGTATTCACATGAAATAAAACAATAAAACATTGAGACCATTCAACAAAGCACACCGGGTAATAACAAATTCAACACATGAACTTGTTGCTATGGACTCGTCTCTAGGCTTCCTCAGTCATTGTAAAGCTGCCGAAGCTGAACATTATCCAAAACTCAATTTCTCAGACAAGCGTCAATTTGGGAGCTTGCTACACTCCTTCCTTCTCAAATGACTTGAAAAGACCGTTTGCACAATTTCACAAATAATCACAGGGACCGAAAAATACCTAACATGCCAACTTTTTCCGGGTTTAGGCCTATCATTTTAACTTTTCCCTGCTGTCTTGCCGTTTTAATATTTTCCCGTAGAATATCCCATATTACTGTAATACTCTCATAACATTAGTCCTGCATTCTGGCCTGTCTCTGTGTTGTCCTGTTGTTACCCCTTGCCCTTCCAGAGAAACAGATGTATTCAAATCATCGTTTTGCTTGCTTGAATGCGAACTCAGAGTGATGTTAACCTACAGTCTGTAAAGTAGGCCTATTTAAGTTAACAACGTGGTTGTTGTGAGAGCACGATTCATTGGCGCTTGCAGTGTTCGGCCGTAGGCTATGTCTACGTGCACACCTGCCAGGCTAAGAGCCAAAGAAATCCCCCTGTATATTCATTCACTCCAAGTTGGCCTACCATAACTTACCAACTCTAGCCTACACTGTAGACCATAAACTGGCTATTTATATGACCAATGTATTTGTATTCTGCTTTATTAAGCAGAATTACGCACTGCCACTTGGAACGTAACACATTTTTGTTAGCAGGAGAGAGAATGACAGCGATTAACAAATTGCACTTGTTGCTGGTTACCAATAAATAGGGCCTACTATATATTTTTTTGCAAACAATAAAAACAGAAAGGATGGAGACAGCAAAGCTAGAGATGGGCAGGAACAAGGTAAATTGGTAGAAATGCTTGTCAAAACGTTAGGAGCTGGATGTGTGGATGAATGAAGCACAAGTATGCTTTATAAGCATGCACACTGTTTAATGTTAGGCTAGGCTACACCGTAAACTACAAGTAAACCAAAGTTAGCTTTTTTAGGGCTGGATAAAGTTGACCAAATGGATATAGGCTGTTAAGCGTGAATAAAGTAGGCTACTTTGTTGCTCCAACCCTTCCAACGTTAATGGGGACGGATGTTTTCCGTATTTTGCATGAGAAATCTCCCTTATTTTCATTGTTCAATGTTGACAGAGCTATGGAACGAAAGAGAACGTTATATGGCGACAGAAATCAACAATCAAACAAGCCACTTTGATTGTTTTCATTAATACAAAAGATGGGTGACCCCCCCTCCTAGACAAAAAAAATTAGGTGACCCTCCTCTCAACAAAGAATAAAAAGACATGACCCTCCCCTATTTTCCTCCGGTGACCCCGTTTATAAATAACGAACGGTCCCTAAGTTAACAAATCCCCCCTCACAATTAGCGCCTGAACTTCTCTCAACTAATAAATGCAATGAGTTTTCATCTTTTTTAAAAGGTAAAATTAACAAAATCAGACTCAACATATCTGCTCAATTACAAATTCAACAACCTGAACTTCCAGCAACAGAGGGAAACTAAACTTGATGTCAGAGTTCAGCTTGATAGACTACGAAACACTTGAAAAAACGGTACATAATCTCAGCTCTTCCACATGTTTCTTAGACACTCTGCCTACCAATTTCTTCAAAACTGTTTTTCACCTCATAGCGGCGGATGTCCTTCAAATTGTAAATGTATCACTGCTGTCTGGCACTTTTCCTAAGTCACTGAAAACAGCTGTTGTAAAGCCACTTCTCAAGAAGAATAACCTGGATGCCTCCATGCTGAACAATTACAGGGCCATATCCAATCTACCTTTTATTGGCAAAATTATTGAAAAAGTAGTCTTTAATCAACTAACCACCTTCCTAACATCAAATGGGTATTTTGATTACTTTCAGCCTGGTTTTCGGGCAAATCACAGCACTGAAACAGCTCTCATTAAAGTTTCCAATGACATACGCCTCAACACAGATTCAGGTAAAACATCAGTCCTAGTGCTACTGGACCTTAGTGCAGCATTTGACACTGTTGATCACAATATTTTACTACACAGACTAGAACACTGGGATGGATTTACAGGCATAGTTATCAGCTGGCTAAAATCATATCTACAAGAAAGGAGCTTCTTTGTTGCCATCGGAAACTGTACCTCAACACCAACGTCCTTGACCTGTGGTGTTCCCCAGGGGTCGATCTTGGGGCCACTATTATTCAACCTCTATATGCTCCCACTTGGACAAATCATTCAAAATAATTTGATTTCATATCATAGCTATGCAGATGACACACAAATTTACTTAGCTCTATCACCAAACGACTATGGTCCTCTTGAATCTATGTGTCAGTGTATAGAACAAATCAACACCTGGATGTCTCAAAATTTTCTTCAGCTGAACAAAGAAAAGTAATTATATTTGGTAAAAAGGAGGAAAGACTTGGAGTGGGTTGCCACTCTCCTTGACACAAAAGGGTTGAAGGCAAAGGATACTGTTAAAAATCTTGGTGTATTAATTGACAGTGATCTAAATTTCAACAGCCACATGAAAGCGATAACTAAATCAGCTTTTTACCACCTCAAAAATATTGCCAAACTCAGAGGGCTAATGTCAAAACATGACTTTGAAAAACTCATTCATGCATTTATCTCCAGCAGGGTTGATTACTGCAATGGACTGTTCACAGGCCTTCCTAAAAAGACTATTAAACAGCTTCAGGTGATACAAAATGCAGCAGCTAGGATTCTAACAAAAACTAAAGGACCGACCACATTACTCCAATTCTTAAGTCCTTGCACTGGCTTCCAGTAAGTCACAGAATTGACTTCAAAGCACTATTGCTTGTTTATAAATCAGTAAATGGAGCAGGACCTAAATACTTGTCAGACATGCTTAAGCAATACACACCTTCTCGTCCTCTCAGGTCCCAGGTGAAAAACCTGCTAGTAAAACCTACAGTTAGAACTAAAGCAGCTTTTAGCTGCTATGCGGCTCAGCTGTGGAACCAACTTTCGGATGACATCAAAAAGGCCCCAACTGTAGCCAGTTTTAAATCTATACTTAAGACCAAACTGTTCTCAGGTGCTTTCTGCTAACTGTGCCGAGTTACAAATTCTGAATCTGCCTTTATTATTCTACCTTGTCTTTTATTACTTTTTTTTACTACTTTTGCCTTTGTTTTTGCTTACTAATTATTCTTTATTTTTAAATGATTTCACCTTGTGTTTTATGTTTTCTTTTTATTATGATCTTTACCTTTTAACTATTCTTTGACTATATTGCCCTTCTATGCTTTTATTTGTTATTATTGTTTGGTTTTGTTTGTGTAAAGCACATTGAATGACCTCTGTGTATGAAATGCGCTATATAAATAAACTTGACTTGACTTGACTTGACTTGCGTAATTGTCAGCTGTGATGAAATGCCTTCATATTCCATAGACCTCTCCAGAATAAGTCCCGCCTCCTAACTTCCGTATCCATCCAACCTTCGGTTGTCAAATGTCTATGGGAAATAACATGGCGTTTTGAAAGATCGTACCTGTCAAACTCTCTAGGTGACAAAGTAGAAAATGCTGGTGGGCAGATTGGCCTACACACTTCTGCCATCTAGTTTCCACTGGATTTTTTGATTAATCTGTCATGCACTGTTCATGCTAATCATGCACTGTTTAATATTCAATCATATGTCTCAAAAACGATTACTTCATTACTTCAAATATTACTTCATTATCAGGGTCAATCAGGGGAAGACATGTTCTTATGACATTTTTAGGCTTTGCCTATAAGCTCATATTCTCTGCAATTTGTGTGTCTGTCTAGCCTAAGAGGTGATGCGCCGCATTATAAATAATTGACGTCTCTTAAAAGTGATGCGTGAGTGAGCCGGACATCTCAACTCTCATATCGGTCTCTCCTTCATTCCTCAATAGTTCCTTCCTCATTTCCTTCACAAAATTAATTACAAGGACAAGGAGGAAGGAAGGAAGGAAGGAAAGAAGGGAGGATAGACAAAAAGGCAGATGAGAGAACCTCATTGAATCACAATAATGTCTCCACCTAGTGGTGACTATGAGGGACTGTGCAAGGTCTGACAGTGCAGGGTTTAAATTATGATCTGATCTTTGTGGGGGTCTCTAAAAAAAACAATGGTAGCCTATGTGTAGGTGTGGCAATCTAATAAAGTAAGTAAGTAAAATGTATTTATGAAGCACATTTAAATACAGTTTACATTGACCAAAGTGACACATAGCAATTAGAGGACAATACATGAATACAGATGTAACAATCATGAAAGGGCAGGAAAAGCCAAGGAGAAGAGCAGTGTTTTGAGCCCATTAAAACTAGAGATGGAGGGAGCATCTCTGATGGAAGATGGCAGCTGAACTAGTGATGGAGGGAACGTCTCTAATGGAAGATGGCAGCTGAACTAGTGATGGAGGGAGCATCTCTAATGGAAGATGGCAGCTGATTCCACAGGTGTGGCGCAGCCACCACAAAAGCCCTATCGCCTCTTTGCCTGAGTCTGGTGCGTGGGACATGCAGGAGAGCCATGCTACTAAGGGACCTGGGGGCTGAGTGGTGGTGAATGAGATCTGCAATGTAGGATGGGGCCAGGCCATTTAGGGCTTTAAAAACCATCATTAAAATTGTGAAATGAATTCTGTGCTGGATGGGTAACCAGTGGAGAGAGGCTAGGATGGGGGTGATATGCTCCCGCTTTTTGGATCCAGTCAGCAGTCTTGCTGCTGCATTCTGGACCAGCTGGAGGCGAGAGATCAGTGCTTGAGGGAGTCCCAGGTAAAGTGAGTTACAGTAATCCATCATGAACAATGATGGCTTCAATTTGAAAAAACAAACAACTTGAAGGAGACATGGGACTGCATGAAGGTTATCACCTCAGCTCGGTGGAGGGGGGACATGGACAGACGAACCAGAACCATCAGGTTTGACTGCCCTCCCAGATGTCTGTCCACCATCCCCCAGCCCCCACCCCCACACCCCCTCCCCAATCCCTCCATCATCACAGGCTATCATTACCCCCCCCCATCACCATCCCCACATATCATGAACAATGAGGTGACAACGACCTCAGTCAACAGCCATCAGACACACAGATCCCAGATGACACCCCTCACCATTACAACAAGTGACAGTCCAGTTCAGCTCCCACTACAGCTCCCACTACAGTGCACTCCAGTTCAGCTCCCACTACAGAGCCAGCTTTCCTTACCAGCCTGTCAAGTCGCCCAGCATCCTTCTTCTTTGTGCTTCCTCCCCAGCATACCACTGCATAGAAGATGACACTGGCCACAACAGACTGGTAGAACATCCAGAGGAGCTTGCTGCACACATTGAAGGACCGCAGCCTCCTCAGAAAGTACAGCCTGCTCTGCCCTTTCTTGTAGAGTGACAGACCCAGATACTTGTAGGTGCTTACCACCTCCACATTGACCCCATCAATGGAGACTGGTAGCAGAGCGGGCTTAGACCTGCAGAAATCCACCACCATCTCCTTGGTCTTTGAAGTGTTGAGTTGAAGGTGATTGATTTTGCACCATTGCACAAAGTCCTCCACCAGGCTCCTGTACTCCTCCTCTTGCTCGTCCCTGATACACCCCACAATTGCAATATCGTCAGAAAACTTCTGCATGTGGCATGACTCGGTGTTGTAGCAGAAGTCAGATGTGTACAGGGTGAACAGGACTGGGGAGAGCACAGTTCCCTGTGGCGCTCCGGTGGTGCTGATCACAGTGTCAGAGAGACAGTTCTTCAGTCTGACGAACTGTGGTCGCTCGGTCAGGTAATCTGTAATCCAGGTTACCAGGTGAGCGTCCACACCCATCTGCAAGAGTTTGTCTCCCAGTCTGAGGGGTTGGATGGTGTTAAAAGCACTTGAGAAATCAAAGAACATGATTCTCACAGCACTTTTCCCCTTGTCTAGGTGAGAATGTGTCCTGTGTAGAAGATAAGTGATGGCATCGTCCACGCCCACTTTCTCCTGGTATGCAAACTGTAACGGGTCTAGTGCATGGCGTACCTGGGGTCTGAGCATACCTAAGACCAGTCGCTCCATTGTCTTCATCACATGTGATGTTAGAGCGACAGGCCTGTGTGTCTGATGGCTGTTGACTGAAGTCGTTGTCACCTCATTGTTCGTGATCGCCATGTGGGGGAGGGGTGCAATATCCAGTGATGGTGGGGGTACGATAGCCTGTGATGGTGGAGGTGAGTGTTGCACTGGTAGTGAGGGGGGTGGGGGCTGGGGGATGACCGCCTCCTTGATGTCCCTGTCAAGGCTGCCATGGTCGTGGACACCTCAACAGGCACAGGCAAGGAGGCGTCAGGCGGGGGCAGGGCGTGAGGTGATGGTGGCTTAGGTTGTTGGGTGTCACCGGGATGCAGGGCTGGAGAGACTGGGAGGTGGGGGTAGGGCAGGCACGCAAACAAGAGCAGTGTCTGAGTCAGCAGGGGATGGTGGACAGACCACTGCCATTGGAGCTGGAGCAGGGCAGTCAAACCTGTTGTAGAAGTGGTTCAGCTGGTTCGCCCTGTCCAGGTCCCCCTTCATACACTGTAAAAAATAATAAGTAATGGTTACTTGAAAAAAGGGTGGAAACTCGTTGCCTTAAATAAGTTAAGTAAACAAAACTTTTCTCTTTCAAGTTATGTTTACTTGATATCTACAAGTAATGCTTACTTAGAAGAAGTTATCCTTACTTAAGACTTTAAAGTTCTGGTTACTTACTTCCAACTAGTAAAGTTTACTTCATGCCCTCAAGTAAAGCTTACTTGAAACAAAGTTGTATTTACTACTGTTAAATGAGTTACCCTTACTTTGAGTTGTAAAGGGTACTTTATGTTGGATAGTAAAGTTTACTTGCAGAATATACACAAATAGTTGGCACTATTAGATTAGATAACTTTATTGTCATTTTGCAGAGTTTTGCATCTAACTAGAAGTGCAAAAAAAGCAATGCAATGTGATATACAAAGACAGGTGGTGCATAGACAGGATAGGAAATATGCGGTGTAAACAGTAGTATACAGTTGGTTTACAGAAGGTGGTTTAGAGTAATATAAATTAGGTATAAATATGTGCAGTGTATTAGCAGAATAAATATGGATATATTTGGTATGAACCATATAGACATATATGTACAGTATACAGCTATGTGCAGTGTGGTAACAGTACTGTAGTGCAGAAACAGTAACATTATAACAGTAGTAAGAATACGTGTATGTGCAGGATGAATAGTATGAAGAGCAGTAGAAAATGGAATGGCTATATGTGTAATTACAGTATGTACATTTGTAAATAAATAGAACACTATGGGTGGGATAGGGTAGTGCAATTGTCCAGGGGGGGTTGGGTGTCCCCGTCCAAGGTTTCCATGGTCATGGTGGACACCTCAACAGGCACAGGCAAGGAGGCATCGGGCGGGGGCTTAGTTGGTTGGTTGTCACCGGGATGCACAGCTAGAGTTCAGTAGGGTGACAGCCGCAGGGGAAGGAGCTTCCTCTGAACCTGCTGGTTTGGGTGCAGAGAGACCTGTAACGCCTCCCAGAGGGGAGTGGGGTGAACAGTCTGTGGTTAAGGTGAGAACAGTCTTTGATGATGCTGCGCGCCTTACGCAAGCATCACTTGCCCTGGATGGCCTTGATGGGGGGAGTGAGGAACCGGTGATCGTTGGCCAGTTTTCACCACCCTCTGCAGTTTTTTCGGGTCGTATTCTGGTGTAACCTCCATGTTTCAATCAGTAGTGTTTGAGCAACTGACCTCTGACTTCACATCCAAACAAGCACAACTTACATGTCCAGTTCATTGCTCTGCATTTTCAGTTTTCCAACTGAAAAGAGGGCCAAATTATTATCAATATGCATCTATTGGCCATGTTTAACTAAAACAGCTGATTAAGTTTATCACATTAAATGTTAATTAAAAATTATTTCTCCAGAGACCTAATTAATACTGTTAAGCTAAAAATGTTATGATTTGGCAACTTAATTTTCTCTATTGCTTCAGGCCTAGTACATTTATCACAATAGAATTTAAAATATCAATCATACGTTGGAATTATATGATGCCATTTTGCACCTCAATAACGGCACATTCGTTCAAATTCCACACACTGCAACCTAAGTCCTCTTGCTAAATCACAACGAAAAGATTTTAGATAAAAGACCATGGCTTTTCTCAGTCAGTAAGGTTATGAGTCCAATTATCCTAATTGTTTTATCAATACAGTAGGAATATCGACGTAAACCATACACAGTTTAATCTTTACACGTTTTGAATCAACTTAGCATGCTAGCAAGCGTTTCTCATGAGAAATGGCTAACGTTAGAACTAAACTTCATTAAGAGAGCTCATGAAGACAACTGCTATTGGCAAATTTATACAGCCTAGTTTTTAGACCCCAGGCCACCACTTCCTCATAACCCGATAACAAAAAAATATCAAAGGGCTTGAATACCTAGAATATTTGTTTTCTGCTCAACATGGTCTGAGGCAGTGTTAACAAAGATCTTTGGTGTTAACTCGCATAGCTGCTATCAGTTAGCTGCAAACTGATAGCAGCTAAGCGATATATCGCCACTTAGCAAGTTGAACTTAACATTACCCCAGTTGTTAATGAAACCGAATGTACAGTTTTGCACAAATGCTGTTAGTTCAACCTATACTGTAAACATTTGACACATTAATACATACTGTAAACTTACCGGACAGAGCAAGTCACTGGTGAAGCTGTTACACTCCCATCCCAAAAGTCAGCCACACCGTAACACTGCCGACCGTTGGCTGTGGAATCCAGAATGCTCCCTCTGCAACTGTGAGCGTGTGCACTGCGTGAGTCCAGTTTACTCAGGTCTGAGTTGTGAAGCTTACTCGTGTATCTCAAGTTTTAGACCCCATTGTTGCAAGTTCGGCACATTACTAATGTTACTCTAGTAAGAACACTAGGTCAGCCTATAGTAAGTAAAGTATACTTGTGTTACTGCAGTAAGATGTAGTGTTATTTTTTACAGTGTAGAGCTGCTGCTCTTCTTCAGGCCAGTGATAGTCTTCATGCTGTCCCACACCTCCTTCATGTTGTTTTCCTGCAACTTCTGTTCCACCTTCCTTCTGTAGTCCTCCTTAGCCTCTTTCAGCTTGACTTTGCAGGGCTCCAGAGTGCGACCTAATTTTTCAAAAGTGCGACTACAAAAAATCGGAGGTCGCACCTGTGCGACCAGCTATTCGAGAGAGGAAAAAGTGTCCGCATTGAAACTCTACCTTTCAATAACAGACACACAGGTTCAATAACAGACACATATTTGGCCAATATCGTGGTTTAAACAAATCACAGATAGTGAAGGGCGGGACCTCCCCTCTGATTGGCCGTGGCCCAGTGCCTGTGTGTAAATGCGGGTGCTGCAGAGAGAGAGAGAGAGAGGTCAGAGATTCGTCAGATAAACAGAGTGGATGTAGTTGCATTACAGTGTGGTCACATAGGCCGAGATAAATGTCCCCTCTCTCAACTGCCTTTCGGCGGCTGGCAGCAGCAAACCGATCAGACGAGCCCGAGATGATGATCAAGTTTATCGTTGCCTACAATAGGCCTAGTGAAACTTCCCTTTACCAAGTTCAGTCCGAAATAATTATTCACCAGAAAAATAGTTTGAACGTAAACCGTAAAACGTACAGGAATGCCACTTGCGCCAAATTTATAGGAGTCATTGCAGATGAAAAGACGTCTTAAAATTTCGAACAATGCATACAAGGCCTTCCCGAAAGACAGAGATACAGATATTGCCGAAAAGGAGTGAGTCATTGACCGCAGTTACATGCAGGGAGTAACCCGGTTTTCAACAGCAATATTTGTTTTGCGCGCGAGTTGTGTAAACTCATTCTGATGGCATCAATCAATTTAATCTGGTATTTGGCGCAAACCGAATATCGCTGCTACATTTAAAGCCCGAATATTCCCTGCATGTATAACTGTGGTCATTGTGTGCGGTGAATTGAATGGACACATTTAGATCGAGCATGGCAAGTCAAGTCATCAATAGCCTATAATAATAGGCCTACCATTTCGTTACTGCATTAACCATAGTGATGTTCTTATTGAAAATGTAAAAATACTAAAATTAAAAATTTGCATTGTGGGGCTGTCAAATGATTATTGCAATCATCATTGCAAAATCACATAAAAATCCCCCAGGCTACTTGGAACATCTCTTTGAATTGTGCTCAAATACATTTCTATGGAAGATGCTAGCATGGCGAGCTGGTTTAGCCAAGGCCTAAAGATCATGAAGGATAGTATGTAAGACATTGAGCCATGAGATGTGCAGTTTGAAGCCCTTAAAAGACGTGCACTGTTAATTTACTCACTGTTATTTTTATTTAATTCATCTTGAGATGTTTTAAGTTTAAATTTCAGCTCAGTGAAGCACTTCAAGCACCAACACTTCATTACAGTTACTTTTCTTGTAGAATTCATCATAAGAATTCATCATCTTAATCATAAGTCATAGGACAATCTATATAGGACAGTAATTAAGGAAAAAAAGTGAACCTGCTGCGGTGTTAAATGCGATGTGGTTGAACATTTGGGTGCACCTAACTTTTGTGCTGGTGCACCTAAAAAAAAAAGTTAGGCGCACCAGTGCAAAAAGTTAGTCTGGAGCCCTGCTTTGAATTCCCCTTGCACGCGCCTCAGCTCTGCCATGTCCCCCTCTCTGAACGCCATCTTTTTCCTATTGAGAAGGGTCTTGACATTGCTGGTTATCCAAGGCTTGTTGTTAGGAAAGCAGCGTACAGCGTACTTGTGACTTGCCAAACAGTGACTTGGTCCCACCTCCGAGAGCTGCACTAGTATTTATTCATTCATGTTTTTTAACCCCTTATGTAACTACAATTTAACTTATATTATCTGTTTGCTATGTTTTTTATGTCGCCAGAGTGCCAAAGATAAATTTCCAGTGTATGTTCATTCAGTGGACAATTAAGTTTCTATCTATCTATCTATCTATCTATCTATCTATCTATCTGCGTGTGTGTGTGTGTGTGTGTGTGTGGATGACCTGAGGTGAGTGAGAGTGTGAATGAGAGCTTTGCAAAATAGAAAGAGAGGGAGAATGAATGAGGGAATAACAGAGCGAAACCGCATTAGAGAATCGCAAACACACACACACACACACACACATTAGAGAATGGGAGAGGGGGACATATCAGGAGGAACTGAGTGAGAAAATGCAAAAGATGATATGAGAGCATGTTCATAATGATGCATTCTGATGGTGTTGCTCTTTAGGAGTGTGTGCCGCTTCTGCATACAATGACTATGATCAACTATGTGTGTGTGTGTGTGTGTGTCAGTATGCCTGTGTCTGGTCGTGTCCTGGAAGAGATGAGGTCCGGCTGCTTCTGCCCAGAATCCCAGGGGAGCACAATGACGTGTGTGTGGACACCTGCACTGGTGAGTACATGCACACACACACATGAACATACACACACACACACACACACACACACACAATGCGTGTGTGAATATATAGACCATTGAGTAGACACACACATAAACACATGCATACATACATCCATATGTGTATCTATATAGACACACCAAAACAAAATAATTGAAAAATTAAAAATAATTACCTGGGAGCAACTCTGATGCAGTTAGTGCTAATTAAAGATTATTATCACCCGGAGAGAAGAAATACTCTTTTCTGATTGGCTGGCGGGGTGGCTTTTAATTCTGAATAACAGACACCTAGGAAGTGGATCTGGTAAAAAAAGTTTTCCATATCAATACTTATGAATGGTAACTATAACAACCATAGTAGGATGACGGTTGAGCCTGGAGGCAGTCTTTGTAACAATGGACCATGCTATCGCTGTTATACTGTAGGTCCAACGAAAGTTGTACAACAAGCTGAACTATCGAGCTTCTTTTTAAACGGAACCGCGTGTTTCCTTTGCTTCCTCCGCTGCGCGTCGGGGAGTTCTTTACCCCTCGCCCTCGTCCATTAATTCCGTATAACAGGACACCTCGGGGCCGTTATCCCTTACATATACTGCTACTAATACAAATCAGCTCAATAACTTGATTAAAAAAAAATTAGGGCTCCGTCCCAACTTTTTTTAAAAACATGTTGCAGGCATGACATTTATTTTCCATATTATTTTCCAACATATATTTTCCACGAAATAGTAAAAATGTTCATTTTTTAAATTTGATATATGTTGTCTATGTACTATTTGCAGCTAAATATGTGTTTATGATATTTGTATATTATCACAATCTATTTTTATTTGCATTTTACATAATGTCCCAACTTTTTCTGATTTGGGGTTGTATAATACTAAATCTAAAGTAGAGCTGGTATCCTTTTGTATTCAAGCTCCACGTAGATGAAACATCCAACCTGTGTTTTGTATTAACTGCTGTTACACTTGATGATTCTCTTGCCACATACAGAACACTGTCGAGTAATGGGACAGAGGGGATCTTGATTCAGTACATCACTGACAATGTCCATTTGATTTCAGGTCCAACAACCCACACTACAACCACCTACCCCACAACACCATCAACCACCTACACCACTACACCTAAAACCACCACTGCACCTACAACCACCTACACCACAACACCATCAACCACCTACACCACTACACCTCCAACCACCACTGCACCTCCAACCACCTACACCACAACACCATCAACCACCACTGCACCTACAACCACCTACACCACAACACCTCCAACCACCACGTGTAAGTGCAGGGACCCGCAGAGAGGACTGATCTTGCCATGTGGGACGACCTGGACGGAGGACTGTTTTGATAAAACGTGTGATAACGGGAGAATCATCTCGACACCGGTCACATTCCGGTTGTCACTCGGATGTCCAGGGTTCGGGAGGGATGCTGCGACATTTACAAGTGTGACTGTGAGTGTCAACCAGCTTCATTTGACTGCATGTATGTGTCCCTGTCCACATAGTACTGTACAGTAAGTTTGATCTGTACAAATGGACCGAATGTTATTGATTTCTGCTGCTTGCGTTTGTTACCCGTTGCCTATTACCCTGTCTTGCTCTGTTTACACTCTTATTGTGCTAATGGAGCAATGGAAAGGTTTACTAACAGTGATGTCATTACAGCATTTTCGTTGTAAATGTGATCTCAAGTCCCTTTGACCTAAATCTCAATGTGCACTGGACTGTGCACATTCAGTCTAACATCAGTAGCCTTTAACTGCTGAATGTACAGGATCTTTACATAACTGCTGAATATACAGGATCTTTACATAACTGCTGAATGTGCTGGATCTTTACATAACTGAATGTACAGGATCTTTACATAACTGCTTAAAGGATAACTCTGACCATTTTTCACACAGATCCCTGTTTCTTGAGGTCACCAAGTACTGTCGGTATGAAAGAATATTGGTGCTACTTAGCTGGAGTTGCTGCAGGGAACAGCTGGAGTAGCCAGGCAGGTACAGTGCTACAGGGGCATCTTTAAAATCATGCAACCCTGCACACAACACTGCACTTTGCTGCCGCCACCGCGTCGGTTCCGATTTAGTTCTATTTTGTTATCGGCGCTCAATCAACAGCGCACTCATGTTGGTGTCTATATGCGGAGTACTTTACATGTCTGCTGTCTATCCCCCACAGGCGTGTGCACTGTCTCTGGAGACCCCCACTATACGACCTTCCAGAACACCTACTACGACTTCCAGGGTGACTGTACCTACACATTGGTACAGGAGCTGTTGACTTCCTTTGCAACAGACCATCGACTGTGACCTGTGCTAAAGGGATCGTTATGAAATTCCGAAACCACACCATCTCCCTCGCCCAGAAGACAATTTTAAGCAAACCAACTGTATGTGCTTATAGGTCTTATAGTCATGCTTAGATTCTCTTACTTGCATAACGCAGAGATTGCGGAGAGAAATGCAGAGAAACATGCCAGCTTTTGGGGAAATTAGCTTATTCACCATCTCCCCCAGA
>NC_063205.1:29878533-29897389 GCF_017589495.1 Alosa alosa | reverse complement strand
ACACTTAATACTATTTTTACAGTACAAAACAACTGTATTCTGGTATCTAATAGTTTGTGAGGGGAAAATATGTAAAACTGTCAGTGAAGTTTATTTTAGCAGGACAGCAGGACTCAATGGCACCTTCTGAAAGTATTCTGAAAACAGGGGTAATGTTTGTACTTATTTTGCACAAAAACAAACAGACTTTGCTTACCTCTTCTGAAATGGCATGTGAGTACTCAGTGAACTAGGCTCAACTCACTGGTACAGAGGAACTCCTAAATAGTCCAGGTCCAGAGGCTGCCTTTGAAGAGCCTGTTCCAGTCTGGTTTTCAGCCTCTCTAATAACCTACCAGTGTAGAGAGTAACTATAAATTTATCATAGATAATGATCTATCACTGACAGGAACCAACAAAAACGTTTGAAAATAAAACTGACTTTTAAGATAGAATAGAAGTGATTTCTCTTTAACTTTTACAAAATATAAAACATACACATCCGAGGATGTTGTTTTAAGTAGGAATACTGCCGCCAACAAGTTCAAAAGGTATGCTTTTGAAACTCACATCGGGCAACGACCTATTTTCATAGACAGTAAAATATATTTTATGACCCACCTGTGCTTCAGAAGGAGGCAGCAACTGGGGATCCATAAGAAACTTATTACACAGAAGAAATAGATACATAGACAGATTAATATGATTGTCTACCAATGCCCAGCACTGTATTTCTGTATTATTTATTTTGTACCTTATGATCAGTCATGAAGAACCATCAGAAAATGCCAACATAGCCTAGCTGATGTTGACACCAGTTGGTATGTTTTGTCACACATATCAATGGATACTTATTATTAACTTATAACTAACTCCCTCCTAACTAACAGCAATCTGTTGAGCATCAAACCTACTACGGTTTTTCTGCAGTAAAGAGTTTCTGTTGCCTACTATAAGAGTTCATCAAGTCCAAAGTAGCACCTCACAATCTGGAGGTAGACCTGGAATACGAGGCCTAATGGTTAGCACACCTCTTGATAATAATGCTAGCCTTTTTGTTAAATCACAAATCATTTTTACAGTTACAAATCCTGTTACACACACACAATACATATGAGACACTTCTCATCCCTAAGGTGGTGCAAAAGTCTGTACACCTGTAGAAAAGATTTGTAACTGTAGAGCAGCTTTTTGTGCGTAGAATATTGATGTGTAATTGTAGAATATATTTGTAATTGTAAAATATTTTTAACTGTAGGATGATTTGTAGCTGTAAAACCGATCCGTTTACCCTAGAATAGATTTGTAAGTGTAGCGCATATTTGTGATATTGACAATTACTTGTGCAGATCATTTTTACAGTTACAAATAATTTCTACAGTTTCAAAACGTGATACACACGTACAAAACTTTTGAGTCTAATATTCTTCCATAGGTTCCGGGTCTGGAATGCCAGTAGAATCTTTGTGGCTTGGTTCCTGGTCTGGAATGCCAGCATGATCTTTGTGGGTTGGTTCCAGTTCTGGAATGCCAGCAGAATCTTTGTGGCTTAGTTCCAGGTCTGGAATGCCAGCATAATCTTTGTGTCTTTAGTTCCGGGTCTGGAATGCCAGCAGAATCTTTGTGGCTTGGTTCCAGTTCTGGAATGCAAGCAGAATCTTTGTGTCCTTAGTTACGGGTCTGGAATGCCAGCAGAATCTTTGTGGCTTGGTTCCAGGTCTGGAATGGCAGTAGAATCCTTCTTGCTTGGATCTGAAACCACAATACCAAGGTCAAGGTCAAGGTCAATACCAAGTTCAAGAGATGTGCATTTTTGCTCTCAGTGAGGCAGAGAATGGATGACTTCATGAGCCTGAGGTCATTTTAGCTTACTGATGCTTAGTAGTGAGGCCTTAGCCCTCACGCTTATCAGTTCAGTAAATTAAGGAAAATGAGTGAGTGAATAAGTAAGTGAATAAGTGAAGACATTCAATCTGTTTGATGATTACAAATGGTGGATGGTGGATTAGGGTTACTTTTGGGTTACCTTACAGTAAACAGCTTGAACCTAACCTGTTTTTTAAAGGTTAAATCAATGGGCATCGAGCATAGCAAGAAGCAGCATGACTGGGAAACAAACCATTTTAATTAAACTTCTGGCTGGTGCAGTCTTCAGAGTAGGGTTGGGCGATGTCCCCTAAATTGGCATTTGACGATGTGTACAGTAAAACATTGTGATGGACGATATTATCGTCGGGGATGGGGGTAGTGTAGTAAACACTACCATATTTCTGTACAGAAATACATTTATAATTTTCTATATATAGGCTATACGGCCAGATGAAAGTGGACAGCTAAGAGAGACATACTGACCAGGCTACCTAAGTTGTGTGGAAGATCTGCTCCAGGAAACTCGTCATGAAAGACGGATAGACAATCAATCTGAACACTTGCGTGTGCACCAATCAGCGGAATATTACACCTTGCCAGACTTCGCTGGGCCTAGCAAAAAAGCTACTTACTGTAAGACTACTATCGTGGTCACTCATTTCAAATCTTCAGTAGTACGCTATGCAGCATCCCACGTTATCAGGCTACCGTCTATGCTGACTATGAGGGCGGCGGGAAGTGAAAGTAAAGGGCTACGATCGCGCAGTGCAGGATATAGGAGGGCGAAGTAAAAACACTTTTACAAATAACGAATCCCGATTCCGCTGCTGTCTGGGACTTCTGCTAAATGCGTGAAATACAAGCCTTACAGTGAAAGACGGATAGGCTACCTTTTGATCCTATAATTAACGAAAGAAATGGTTTATTTTAACACTGTTATTTTAACTGTTTGGCTGACAGGCTTTAAAGTAGGCTCAATTTCATTTCCAGGGAAAGGTTTTTTTATGTTTTAGCCTGTTACACCAGGAATTAGTGACTGGCATGTGGGGGCGTGGCATCACGATGGTTGCTTCCCATCGTGATGCCTGTCAACCATCACAATGCATTGGCACAACCCTACTTCAGAGCGTCTCATAGTTCGCTGAGTGTGTGTGTGTGTGTGTGTGTGTGTGTGTGTGTGTGTGTGTGTGTGTGTGTGTATGTAGCTGCTATCACTGCTCTGTGTGTGTGTGTGTGTGTGTGTGTGTGTGTAGCTGCTGTCATTGCTGTGTGTGTGTGTGTGTGTGTGTGTGTGTGTGTGTGTGTGTGTGTGTGTGTGTGAGAGAGTTGGAAATCAGCAGCTCATTGGGCTGGGGAGAAACTGCAGCTTCAGCAATGGCAGATTGAAATCAATGCGATGCGATGCCTCATCATTGTGCGGGGGAAAAGGCTGGATGATTGAGAGGATGTTAGACAAAAAAAGTTTGTGTGTGTGTGTGTGAGAGAGAGAGAGAGTTTGAGGCAGGGGGTGTTGGAGAGATGCTGAACCTAATCACTAAGCGTTATTGATGATGGATGAGAGTGTCACAGAACTGATTATAGAGCGCTATGGATTGGTCTTCTCAAAACTTCAGAAGCATCTAGACTATTTTATTTATTTATTTATTTATCTGAGGTTCTACTCTTTCACAAACATAATCAATGGGTGGCACAGTAGTGGTCAGCATCATCAGGCATGGAAATCAATCATCTTTGTTTCCTTTTCTTAACACAACCTGTTAACACTCGTCACTAGGGATGTAACGATTACGGTATAATGGTAAACCGCGATAAAAATGTTGACGATAATAATTACCGTTTTCATTTCAAATATCATGATAATCACTCTTGATTACCGCGGTGTGGAAACTGTGTGTTTAATGTTCAAAAGCATTTGCAAGTTGTTCAGAGGAAGGAGAAATTGCTACTATGATGTGCACAAATGACTGAATGTTGTGGAGGTTGAACTAATAGTTATGAGAATTTTCATTCTGATCTGAGAAAAGCACCAAAGCGCCTGAGAAAAACTGTAATTACTGACATGGCGCATTCCGACGGGACTAAAACCCCTGGTAATAATTACTTTACCCCATGTTCCCACGTAAAACTAACCCAGTCCGAATAGGGTTTAAGTTTATATTTACCCTGTGAGCCTGTGTGTTGGAATCTACCTCGTTTAAGTTCATGATCTTCCATCAAACTGACTGCACTATTCATAGCCCTAAAGGTCACTTCTGAAGTCCATGTTTCCAGAAGAGGATGAAATTCCTCACCATTCCATAGTGTTTCCCACACAGCATGTCTGTCCAATTATGGATGCCGAGACCTTTTCCAGGAGCGTCAGTGACTGGATGGTAGGGAAAGGACAAAGGACCTTTACACAAGGTCATTGTGATGGCTTGGCATGGTGGCGGCGCACACACTGAATCAGAAGCGATCTCTGACAGCAGCTTGTCGGCATGCCAGCGGTGACCCAGGGCTCGGCCGTTAATTGGGCCGTTTGAAAAATGACTGCGCAGAACTGTGAACCGTTTTGAAAAAAAAAAAATAAATAAACAATCGAAGCAGAATGTCTTTGTCTTTGATGGGACTGAGCATGTGAACTTTGACCCTAATTTAGGCATCAGAATGGAGGCTGACCCCCTCCGGACCCTGTCTCATACAGAGAACGGTCCCAGCGGGATGAGAGGGTGGCCGTGGGATTGGTCTCCCCCCACCCCCCCTCGCCAGAGGTTAGCCAGAGGTTGTTTAGTAAGTGGTCCCGAGGCAGGGTGTGTGTCTTGCGTGTCTATGAGTCTATGAGTGTGCTATGGCAACTCAACTTCAGAGAGATGGAGTAGCACGAGAGGTGGGTTTTTGCCTCATTCTCTCTCTCTCTCTCCCTCCCTCCCTCCCACTCTCTCTCCTGTTTCTCTTTTAGTCCATTCTCTCTCTCTCTCTCTTTCCTCCTATCTCTTTTAGTCACTCTCTCTCTCTTTCCTCCTCTCTCTTTTAGTCGTCTCTTTCTCTCTCTCTCTCTCTCTTTCCCACCCCATTCATCCTTCTGTTTCTTTAGTCCCTGATTTGACCATGAGAGCCTTGACCTGTGCCTGCAATGTTATTATTGGCCTTCATAAGTGTGTGTGTGTGTGTGTGTGTGTGCGTGTGTTTCATCTTCAGTCTTTCTGGAGCCATGTTATGCAATAAGCCTCTCCAGCAATCACTACCACATTGATGCGTAAACACGCATGCTCTAGGCTTGCACGATTCGGGGAAAAATATAAATCACAATTTTTTAGAATTGATATCACCATTCTGTGCCACGATTCCCCCCTCAAAGTGTAATATTTATTGCACACATGAACCATAACAAAACAAAACAATTGGGCAGTACCAAACATAGATTTTGGCACCTATAGCACATTGTGCATCATCACCACAAGCCTGTAAACATAGAGGCTTCAATGAATAAAGAAAATACTGGCCATTTAAGTACAGTAGGCTACCAAAAATACTATAACACATTGAACTAAATATGGTCCTGATACAGGCTCTATCTGAACTCCTTGAACATGTCTTTACATAACTAAAACATGTCAATCAACATACTGCAGCTACAGCTTTAATCTCTAGAGAAATGGAGCTTGTCAATTTAAGTACAGTATCAAAAACAGAATGATTTCTTAGCACACTCTTGAACTGCTGGCCTTTTAGAGAATTCTATTCTGGACATTCAGTTCGGTTTGAGTGGTTGGCTGATTCTCGTCACTAGTACCCAATGTTTTTTGCAGTAGTCTACTCTAGGCCACTGTTTCTTAAAAGTAATTTTTTCCACTACTGGTTCATTTATCTAACTGGTGCTTTCTCTATGTCCTCTGCCAATTAAGCCACGTAGTTCGGTAGAGAGACGTTTTAACCTGTTGAGGAGTGAATTCTTTAAGACAATGCCGTTCCGCAGAGAGTTAATTATTTTCCTGGCTCCTTCTAGAATTATACGCGAACGTTCTATAGTTTCAGTGTTCTTAAAACTGTTTGATGGCAGAACAATCCCTGAGGGTAAAAAACAGGGGATTCCAAGGCACTCTCTTGACTTTTCTGTATGCATGGTTGTATATACGACATTTATTTCTTACAGGGATGTAAGGATGACACCTGCTGGTGGTTGTATACTCTTACACTTATCACCTGACTAGCACATCTGCAATGTGGAGAGTCCTGATTGGTTGACTTATTATTTAAAAAAAACCTCTCCTTTCCTGTTGAGAACTGTTTGACTCCCTGATGAAGGCTTGTTTGCCGAAACGCGTCGGAGTTTTTTTAAAGGTTTAAATGTAACCAAGCCAACAAAACTCAAGGCTTTTTAACCTTTGACAATTAAGAGTGCCTTGGAATCCCCTGTTTTTTCTCATCTACATTTTCCCATCCAAAAAGCACCTCAAACAAACAAATTTGAGTCCAGCAAGCGCTCCTAGACAGACATTTTTTGAATCCCTGAGGGTAATTGTTCTGTCATGGTATAGAACTTTTTTCAAAAACATTCTAATCACATATTTGTGATCGTACTCCCAGGGGCCCAGCTGCATCTGATCACATATTTGTGACCGTACTCCTCAACAGGTTAATAGCGTTTGCGATTGACACGATTGACGATTTGCGATTGACAACGTGATAAGTACAACAACAAGAACAAAATTGTCTAGGCTACACCGCGACAGTTGTAGTCTGCATGAAAAGTCCTTGCACACGCGCGGTGCGGGCTGAAGCGGTTTGAGGGAGAGCAGTGCAGGGAGAGAATGGCCAAGGCGTTTCTATAATGTAGGAGTGCATCTAGGCTAATCTATATTTTAAATAACTGCGTGCTGCTATGGAAAAAATAAGTCAATATATTAGAGATATTTTGAGTAATGTAGCAATGGACGAGTTATTCAGCCTAACTGTAACTAATTACTGAAATTTGAATTATAATGCGCTACCTACTTTGTTACCCAATAAAATAACTAAATTACAGTAGCGCATAACTTTATAATTCGTTACCCCCATCACTGCTAGTAGCCTAGGCTACGTGGGTTTTAACAGAGAATATTTTAATCAACATCAATTTTGTTTATTTCCTGTCGCACTAGTTCGACAACGCTGCAGACTCCAAGGCTTTAGAACTACCATACTCGCTCCACCAGTGTTGGCAACTATTTCAAATGGAAAGTAGCTAAAGTAAAGCCAGCTCCAAAAGTCGCTAAATGTCGCTAGATGACATCAGCACTAATTTGCATATCAATTCGTCACCAGGTCGTGACCCCCCAAAAAAAAAAAACTGTGATGGCCCTTTAATTCTCCTTTACACCTGTTTGCTTTTCTCCTAGGCTTACTCAAATAGGCAACTTTAACTCATTGAGTGCCAAAAACGTAATATTACGTTTTTCCTTCCCATGCGTTGAGTGCCAAAAACGTAATATTACGTTTTTAGCTTTTTTTTTTAAATTACGAAACTAGACACTCTAACACACCTTATATGTGATTTTGGGAACTCTGTGATATATGACGATCGAAAAAATCATGAAAACGCTCAATCTGGACATTTTATCTGGACATTTTATCATAACTCGGTTGCCGCTTTGGGTCGAATCAGTGACGAATGCATGTCAGCTCAAAATCAGGCCATTTTCGTGGGTCTATCACTAGGTGGCAGTCTCGCCAGGTCTCCCTGATCACTTCCCGGAAAGTTTACAGGCAACACTTCATATTTCATGAAAGACGTTATATCTCCATTTCTAGAAAAAAACAGCGATTTTGATGAAAACTAGCCACTGTTTAGCTTGGGATTTCTCAGGAACAGAGGCGTGTAGAAATACACAGTTTGCACCCACTGAGAGCTTAAAGTCTCACCTTTTAAACAAGTTGTATGTGTTCATAGCTATAACACAGAATATGCTGTGGCTGTACAAACATTATCAACAATGGTCTAGATTGCTGGCACTCTGGGCAAAGCTTCCGAAAACAGCTTGGCATTCAATGAGTTAAGAGCCTAATTTAAATATATTTAATTTAATATACTTGTATATTAGGGTAATTGATACACTTCTGTACATCTTGTCATACTATACACCAGAATGAGCATTAAAGGAACCATATGTAAGAAATGTATTTCAATTAATCATAAAATGGCCCTGATATGTCACTAGACATTAAGAAATCCTGTTCATTTCAAATACTTATATTACTGACAACAGTAGTCCGGCCAGGATATTGCAATTTAAAAAGTCTCCAAGAACGCCAGAAAAAGTAGCTAGATTTGTAAGCTAATTAAACTTTTTTACAAAAAAAAAAAGGAGGGGTCTGAAATCTCGCTAAATATGGCGACAAAGTCTCTAAGTTGGCAACACTGCGCTCCACTACTAAAACACGTGACTAAAAGGCGCTTTGTCATTAGCCGAGGGTGAAGCCCTGAACTTTGTTAGAAAAGGAAGCGCATATGGTGCTTTCGGGTTGTCTCGTAAATCCGCCGCCCGAGTTGGAAAGTGTAAATTACCCAGATTTCTTGCGGCATTTTGGGCAGGCACGCCCATAGACATAATATACATAGATGCTGCTACTCCCTACTAGCGCTGACGAGATGTGGAGCCGCCATCTTGGACCGGTCATCCACTCCACTCAGTGTAATCTGTTTGGCTTGTGTGATGAGCTGTCAGCGCACTTAATTAATCATATCTCACTGAATACCGAACAGATTCTCACACGTTTTTTTTTGCTGCAAAGGTCATACATGTGGCTATGATACAGGACACATGATTTAGCGTATTTTAATATTTATAGTGGGTTTAACAGTATAAGAATATTCTGATATATGATATAAAGTGACCTGACGTCCGATATCAAAACTGGGAACATAATCCATATTTGACAGCATAGACAAAATCTAGTTTGATACAAGTTTAATGAGTTAAATATAGTTCACAGTTGACAGAAAAGTTCTATCAACAGCATTATTCACAGAAAGGTTCCATAAATATTTAAGTGCGATCAGTGCCATTCCGACATCTGAGGGGTATTCCAAGTAGGCCTATGTGGTTTAGTGACAAACTTCGGGTAAATTGACAGAATAAGTTGTAAACCTCCCAGTAGAAAAGCTGTATGATACAGGAAACATGGTTGTGTGTATTTTAATATTCATAGTGGGCTTAATAGTAATAGAATATTCTGATATACGATATTATAAAGTGATGACATCCAATATAAACACTGGGAACATAACTAATCCATGTTTGACAGCATAGACAGAAACTGGTTTGATACAAGTTTTAATGAGTTAAATTGACAGAAAAAAATCCATTAACATTTTCAGTTCAGTGCCATCAAAAATAAAGTTTGATGAACAGACATTGGTGTGGCATAAGTAAAGGAAATGGAGTAACTGAGTTCAATATCAACAGCATTTGTTAGACAAGTTCCATAAATATTGTAAAGTGCAAGTTTGTAGGTTTGTTTCTGATCCTTAAAAAACAGATATTGGTTTGGCATAGTAAGTAGTTCATTAATTCAGGACAAAAAGGTGACTTGTCACTTGTACAGTGTCAATGGGTTCATCAACAGCATCTGTTATTTACAGTTCACAGAAAGGTTTTTAGCCCTTAATACCTCTATAAGTCCGGTCTCTATGGTAATGTATTACCTCTATAAGTCCGGTCTCTATGGTAATGTATTACCTCTATAAGTCCGGTCTCTATGGTAATGTACAGTATAAAACCTCTATAAGGTCAGTCTCTCTGGTAACGTATAATACCTCTATAAGGCCGGTCTCTATGGTAACGTATTACCTCTATAAGGCCGGTCTCTCTGGTAATGTATAAAACCTCTATAAGGTCAGTCTCTATGGTAACGTTTAATACCTCTATAAGGCTGGTCTCTCTGGTAATGCATTACCTCTATAAGGCCGGTCTCTATGGTAACATATTACCTCTATAAGGCCAGCTTATGCAGACTGCCACCCCACCCCACCAACTTCCAGCAATGAAACGCCGATAGAAGCTGTCGTCTTTTCCTATTGATTAGCCTCTCAACAGAAGCCAGGCAGGCAACACCACGTTCCCATGGCAACAGGTGCATGCGTGGTCTGCCGGGCAGCGGGGAGCGTCAGGAAGCCGGCGTGTGTGGGCTATTAATAGAACGTTACCACCACGGTGATGTCATGCTCCTTGTCGGATGAACCTCTGGCAAACACATGTTATTTGATCTCTTGAGTAAATATCATGCCCGCACACACAATCACACACACACACACTGTCCACTGCACACACACACATTTACGCACACAGGCACAACTTCAGCTTTTGGCTTACAAATGTACACACACACACACACACACACACACACATACACACACACACACCTCACATTCACAGTAATATGTGTGTTCATGCATACATGATTCATGCATACATTAATATTCAGTTGAACACTTGTGGTGGTGCGAGTGCACACACACACACACACACACACACACACACACACACACACACACACACACATTCATAGTCACATGCTCGTTTATACACAGACATACACACAGACACACCTGAACGCACAGACACACACAGGCATACACATGCACATGTGTATTTTCACTCATTATATTGACATGCACAGCCAGACACATAGACACACTATATCTCTCTTTTGTCTGTTTCTCTCCCCTAGACCTACATGATCCACATACAGTATGCATACCCCCTTCAGCAGAAATCTCTACGCAAGCGCACGCACAATCAGTCTCTCACAAACTCACACACACACTCACACAGATACACACACACTGACAGACACAGACCCACACACACGTTTAGCTCATTTAGTTGCGGTCTGTTTCCTGTGCTGGTTCTCTGTCCATGTCCCTGGTGGTTTCCTCCACGTGGGATGTTAGCATAGCGCCGCGCCGCGCTCCAGAGCCTCCGTCGCCCCGGGAGACGCACCTGATTGGTCTTTTCTGCTGGGTTCTCCCCCTCTCTTACCCACAACCCCCCTGAGAACCTGTGATTGGCAGGCCTTAGGGTGGGAAAGACGACGCACGGCAACGCACATCTGTCTCCTAGGAGATCATGGTCACCTGCTCAGAGCAGTGTCACGAGTCCCCACAACCAGCACACTAAACACAGCTACACACTGTAGGATACTGCACACAGAGTCCTCACAACCAGCACACTAAACACAGCTACACACTGTAGGATACTGCACACAGAGTCCTCACAACCAGCACACTAAACACAGCTACACACTGTAGGATACTTTAGTCATTTAGCTGACACTTTTATCTAAAGCAACTAGCAAAAATGGGAACAATCAAGGTACAACACGGTATGTTGGTGCAGCAATAAGTGCTACTGGCATAGAATAGAATGCCAGTTTAAGCGAAGTTCAGTCAAAATAAGAGGAAGGAGGGACCGTCAGGGTAGAGAAGAAGGTCGTTGTAAGTGCTAGATTAAGCATGTCCAGTTGTTAGTAGTGCTAGTAGGACGTACTCTTGGAAGAGTTGGGTCTTCAGGTTTTTGATGATAGAGAGGAGGACGTCCCGACTCCGGTAGGAACTGGTAGCGTGTTCCACCAATGGGGTACCAGCAAGCTAAAGACAGCGCCATACATTTACACTCTTATTTATTCAAGTGACACTTTTATCCAAAAGCGACGTACAAAATGATGATTAACATTCAAGGTACATTGCATAGGAGACCTTAGGTAACAATAAATACTATTACACAAACACCATGACACTACCAGAGGATGAGAGTAGAACACTAAGTACTAGTCAAACTGTAAACATCATGACACTACCAGAGGATTAGAGTAGAACACTAAGTACTAGTCAAACTGTAAACATCATGACACTACCAGAGGATTAGAGTAGAACACTAAGTACTAGTCAAACTGTAAACATCATGACACTACCAGAGGATTAGAGTAGAACACTAAGTACTAGTCAAACTGTAAACATCATGACACTACCAGAGGATTAGAGTAGAACACTAAGTACTAGTCAAACTGAAACACCATGACACTAGGGCTTAAAGCAAGGACATTTTCTGTGTTATGCTATCAGACATTTTTTAAGATGTAATATTATATAGGCCTACTTGCCTACTTTCAAATCTCGCCCCACGTCTAAATTAAAGCACAGTGATTTTAACAGTTAGCCTTGATATTGAATGTGCTTTGATTTAAGCTTTAATGCTGTTGGGCAAAAAAAAGTGCCACCAGCCATAAATCAATTTGTAAAGACAATGTAATTTTTAAAGGAATGCTATTAAATGTTCTTCTGTAATGTTCTAACCGGTTACCGTTTAGATGAGAGGCCTCACTACCATGAGGATGAGAGTAGAACACTAAGTACTAGTCAAACTGTAATGGAAGGAGATGGTAGGTGGCAGAAGGGAAGAAAGGAGGTGCATGGTAACACAAACACACACACACACACACACACACACACACACACACACACACACACCATCACACACACACACCATCACACACACACACACACCATCACACGCACACACACACACACACACACACACACACACACACACCACACAGTGTCCCTTCCTGATGTTGTCGTCTCTGAGACATCCATCTCCAGACCCTAACACGCACTACTGTTTAATGCACTGAGTTTGGAGTGGGCCAAATCGGTTTAACAAATTGATTGTGATTCCGGGGAGGACGGGGCGACGTCGTTATCCTCAGTGGCAGGTCGGCGCTCAACTCGATTTGAGAGCGAAAGGCAATTTTCTGAGCTTTGCATCTTTTTTCTTTCTCTTTTTTTTTTAAACGGTGCTGCGATCCGCTGCCACATTTTCCCAGAGTAATGACTTTCATTTCAGCTTTAATCACAGTAAAGGCTCGCCCTCAGCCAGACACCTTCTGTCCATTTTGTCTCAACATGATTTGGGTGGGTTTGTTAAAACAAATGAAGGCGATGTGGCTCAATGCAAGCTCTACCTGGGGGCCGTTGTGTGTGTAGGTGTATGTGTGTGTGTGTGTGTGTGTGAGAGCTCTACCTGGGGTCCTGTGTGTGTGTGTGTGTGTGTGTGTGTGTGTGTGTGTGTGTGTGTGTGTCCATGCATCCTGACGTCTCTTACCCCTGCTGTAGTGAGTGGAATGCAGACAGGTGTGTGCTGGTGAATGCATGTGTTGGTTGATGTGCAGAGGCTGGTGTTCTAACAAGCTTTGAGAGAGAAAGGGCTAATGTGATTTTATTGAGTTTTATTGAGTTTTATTGACCTCATAATTCTAATATGTGTCTTCTGCTTTCCTCTCTGCTTCCATCCTCTCCTCTCCTCCCCTCTTCCTCTCTTCTCTCCTATGCTTTCCTCTCTGCTTCCATCCTCCTCTCTCCTCTCCTCTCCTCTCCTCCCCTCTTCCTCTCTTCTCTCCTCTGCTTTCCTCTCTGCTTTCATCCTCTCCTCTCCTCTCTTCTCCTCCTCTCCTCTCCTCCCCTTCCTCTCTTCTCTCCTCTGTTTTCCTCTCTGCTTCCATCCTCTCCTCCCCTCTCCTCTCCTCTCACCTTCCTTTCCTCCCCTCTCCTCCTCTCCTGTCCTCTCTCCTCACTTTTCCTCTCCTTTCCTCTCCTTCTCTCCTCTTCTCCTCTCCTCCCCTCTCCTTCTCTCCTCCTCTCCTCCTCTCCTCTTCTCTATATTCTCCCCACTCATACTTTCTTCTCCCCTTCAACCTCCCACTTTTCTTCCTCTCCTCTCCCCTGCTCTCCTTGCCTCCACACTTTCTCCCTGTCTCTCTTTCTTCTTCCCTCCATCTCTCTCTCTCCCTCCCTCCCTCTCCCTCTCTCTCTCCCCCTCTCTCTCTCCCTCTCTTGTCCTGTCCCCAGGTATAGCCTCCATGACGGTGCCGGTGTATATTGCGGAGTCGTCTCCCCCTCACCTGCGTGGTCAGCTGGTGACCGTGAACACGCTCTTCATCACTGCCGGGCAGCTCGTGGCCAGTCTGATGGGAGGAGCTTTCAGCTACCTGCACCGCGGCGGCTGGAGGTGAGATCTTCATCCCTCCCTCGTCCTCTTCATCCTGGTCATCATCCACCTCATCCCCCTCCTCTTCCCCTCCCTCCACCTCATCCCCCTCTTCTTCCTCTTCTTCCTCTCCCTCCACCTCATCCCCACTTCTTCCTCCTCTTCCTCTCCCTCTACCTCATCCCCCTCTTCTTCCTCTTCTTCCTCTCCCTCCACCTCATCCCCCACTTCTTCCTCCTCTTCCTCTCCCTCTACCTCATCCCCCTCTTCTTCCTCTTCTTCCTCTCCCTCCACCTCATCCCCCTCTTCTTCCTCTCCCTCCACTTCATCCTCCTCTTCTTCCTCTTCTTCCTCTCCCTCCACCTCATCCTCCTCTTCCTCCTCCTAGTTGTTCTGCATCACCTCTTTCTCCATGTCCCTTTCATCTTCCTCCTCCTCCTCCTCAACCCTTTCATCTTCCCCCTCTTCTTCCTCCTTGACCCTTTCATCTACTGAGTCAAAGAGGAGCTGTGTGTTTGTGTGTTAGTGGGTTCGACGTGTTTGCGGTAGGTGTGTAGACGGCAGGAGTAGACGATGGCAGGTGTAGACGGCAGGTGTAGATGATGGCAGGTATAGATGGCAGGTGTAGACGATGGCAGGTGTAGACGGCAGGAGTAGACGATGGCAGGTATAGATGGCAGGTGCAGATGGCAGGTGTAGACGACGGCAGGTGTAGAAGGCAGGTGTAGACGGAGCTGTTCAGTCTCTGTGGGCGGACTGTGCAAGTCAAGTGGTAAGTGTTTGTTATCGTGGACGCCATGTTCCTGTGGTGGACAGCAGTGGACATGCCCTCTAGAGCAGTGTTTCTCAAAGTGTGGTCCGGGGACCACTGGTGGTCCGCAAGCTATCCCAAGGGGTCCGCGAGCAGACATGGTAAAATATAATATAGATGAGTTGTTTGCAATATTGAACCAACTTGTATGTAAATCCAAACAGTTCTGCAAGCTGCAAATACAGTAAGCAAGGTGGTTCGTGAGTAGGCCTATTGTGTAATACTGTTGAAGTAGGTTTACACTGCTCTAGAGTACTCTCCTCCGAGAGTACTCCGTGTGTGTGTGTGTGTGTGTGTGTGTGTGTGTGTGTGTGTGTGTGTGTGTGTGTGCCTTACCCCTGCACCCATGACACACACACACACACACACACACACACACACACACACACACACACACACACACACACACACACACACACACACACACACACACACACAGCTACACAGCTACACACACACACACACACACACACACACACACACACACCCCACACACACACACGCACACAGACACACAGACACACACATACACACACAGATGCACACACACACACACACACACACACAAAACACACACACGCACAGCTACACGGCTGCACACACACACACACTGCGTGCACACATACACTGTTGCCTTCAACAGCATTGGAATCTTCTGTGGCCATTGCCAGCAGAAGTGAGAAATGAATTTATAAAACCATGCCATTCACCGCTTCTAGAGGGGGACCATAAGCACTGAACACACACACACACAAACACACCTAGATTACACTGAACACACACACACACACACACACACACACACACAGACACACAGACACACACATACACACACAGACACACACACACACACACACACACAAACACACACACACACACACAGCTACACAGCTACACACACACACACACACACACACACACACGTACACACATACACTGTTGCCTTCAACAGCACATTAGGAATGCTATTATTTCTGTGGCCATGCCAACAGAAGAGGCAGGGAAATGAATTTATAAAGCCATGCCATTCACCGCTTCTAGAGGGGGACCATAAGCACTGAACACACACACACACATTCCCCTAGATCACACTGAACACACACACACACACACACACACACACACACACACACACACTGCCCTAGATCACACTGAACACACAAACACACCTAGATTACACTGAACACACACTCCCCTAGATCACACTGAACACACAGACACTGCCCTAGATCACACTGAACACACACACACACACACACACACACACACACTGCCCTAGATCACACTGAACACAAACACACTGCCCTAGATCACAACACACACACACACACACACTGCCCTAAATCACACTGAACACACACACACACTCCCCTAGATCACACTGAACACACACACACACCTAGATCACACTGAACACACACACACTGCCTTAGATCACTCTGAACACACACACACACTGCCCTACTGTAGATCACATCCTGGCTGTGTTGCCAACCTGCATTTCTATTCTTGTCAAATCAGAAGAAAGCGGACAATTAGTGGGTGTACAGTGCGCGAGCAGAGACAGCCACAGCATTTAAAGACTGCCATTGTGTGTGATAAATAGGGCACCAGCGCAGTGTACCTTTCAAAGCATGTTTGTGAGAGCAGAGGTAAATGTCACACAACACACACACACACACACGTCATTGCATAGTGTGGACTTTTAAACGCAAGAGGGGACGTGTGTTTGTTTGGGGCCTGCTTTGCTGACCCGTGTCACCTGTGTGCGCCTTCATCAGGATCCTGTTGAATGTCAGGAGAGATGTCCATCTCCGCACGCCTCTGGCATTTGGACCGCCGAAGGCCACTGACAGATCTTTTGTGAAGAAGATAAGATCTCTCTCCGTCCCTGTAGTGAAATGTTCCCAAGATAGGAGGCGACTGCAGAACAGATTTGGATTGGAGTCGAAGTGGATCTGGCCTGAGTGTGGACCGGCTGCGGCCCGGATCTGGAATAGATCTGGTTTGGATCTGAAGCAGATCTGATCTTACTGATGTGTGTTTGTGCAAAGCGTGAATCACATTTCACTGAACAGATGTTAGTTTGTGGGAAGGCTAGATCTCGGAAATGGCTGCATTTTTTTCTTACCTCCCTCGATCCTTCACCACCCAAGTTGAAGTTCAGAAAACCAACAAACAGCTTGTTTCCCAGCCCTACCACGGGATGGTTGCTTAGAGTGTCATTAATCTGTGTGTGTGTGTGTGTGTGTGTTTGTGTGTGTGTGAAACCGACACTATGTGTGTGTGTGTGTGAAACCGACACTACTGTATGCTCCGACAGAACAATATAAATCAGCGGGTTTTTAGAAAAAAACCTGCACTTCTACCTCCACCTAGAGCCTGTTATTTGTTTTGCAAAAATCCACAGCTCCCGGTTCTTCTGGTCCAATCAGAGCAGGGTTGTTGCGCACTGACAAGCACAAACTCGATGAGAGGGTGCTCAGTGGTAGTGGGGGAGGGGCATGAGTGTTGTAAACATTCAAAATGTTGGCCTCAATCTGTCAGACTTGCCAACTGCAGCTTTAACGTGGTGAACAGGTCTGCAATACTGTGACAATGTGACATTCCTCGTGGGCCAGTAGAAGCAGACGTCCAAACAGTGTATAAGGGTGTAAGATAATAACATTTATTGAATAAGCGGAGATATTCCGACAAACACCCGGTGGAAAATAAATCTATTTATGAATTGCGGAACAGATACACAATTAGACAAGACAGTGTGTGTGTGTGTGTGTGTGTGTGTGTGTGTGTGTGTGTGTGTGTATACATGTGCGTGTGTGTAGGTGTTAGTGTACTTTAGTGTCTGTGTAGTTTAGTGACCTGTTGAGTAATGCTGTGGTAATTGAAGGGCTTTGTCTTGTCAAACATGGCCAGCAGGTCACTAGTCGATATAGTAAAGTGTGTGTGTGTGTGTGTGTGTGTGTGTGTGTGTTTTAAATAGAGAGCAGTGGGAATGGTGTAGTGGGGAATTGGGTTAGATTGGGTAGTCTGTGTAGTGAAGCGTATTAGTGAGAGAGTGTGTGTGTGTGTGTGTGTCTGTGTGTGTGTGTGTGTGTGTGTGTTTTAAATAGAGAGCAGTGGGAATGGTGTAGTGGTGAATTGGGTTAGATTGGGTGGTGTAATGAAATGATCCGAACAGAGACGGCAGGCGATGACAGACCTCGGAGGAGTGCACACACACACACACACACACACACACACACACACACACACACACACACACAGCCTTCGCAGGAGTGTGAATGAAATCAGATTGACTTGTCGGTACTGTCGCTCTCATACGTCCACACGCACAACTCATGCTCATTTGCGCTGTGGCTTTCTTCCTTCCTGTTCACGTCTCCTCCATTATCGCTCCCTCCATCTCTCTCTCTCTTTCTCTCTCTCCATCTCTCCCTCGCTCTCTTTCTCTCTATCTCTCCCTCTCTCTCTTTCTTTCTCTCCATCTCTCTCTTTCTCCATCTCTCCCTCTCTCTCTCCATCTCTCTTTCTCTCTCTCTCTCCATCTCTCTCTTTCTCTCTCCATCTCTCCCTTGCTCTCTTTCTCTCTCATTCCTTTGTCTCTGTCTCTGCATCCCTTCATTTCTCTCTGCCTGCCTTGCTCTTTCATTCATTTCATTTCATTCATAAGCCCTTTTTCCAAACAATTTTCAAGCGAATTAACTCACAATTCGATGTCATTTTGAGTGATATTAGAAGCCACATTTTCAATTTAACAGAGTGATTCTAGCGAATTGAAATGATGTTATAATGTCTGTTACAGTAATGCACAGTTTCTACTGCGCTGCATTGTTTTCCATCAACAGATGTAGGAATGGAACACTTCTAGTGACTGTGAGGTGAACGTCCTGGTATGCGTGAGACAAAATCCAGATTTTAGCGCTAACTTTGTGAACATTCTGAGCAGGCGTCACAGTAACTTACATCGCTCCAACCCTTTTCCATCACATTAATGTCGAAATAAACTCTCACTAATCCACCTCTGGCTAAACGTTACAGCGATATAAGAATTTTTCCATCACATGTGTTGCACTAACTTGATGTGCATCATTCTTAATCAAAAGATCTTTGTAGTGGCAGAAGGGCTAGTAAGCGTTGCTGCCATGACAAAACGTGTTTTGTTTCCAGTGACAACATGTACATGTATTCATTT
>NC_063205.1:29866033-29873533 GCF_017589495.1 Alosa alosa | reverse complement strand
TGTGCTATGTGTGCGGTCTAATTAGCGTTCATTATGAGTGCATTGTTAAGCATTTTTGGCACATAACTCTGGGAGCTCCTCCGCCTCTCCTGAAGAGTGTTTGTGTGTGTGTGTGTGTGTGTGTGTGTGTGTTTGTAGCTTCTCTGCTTGAGTAATGGCCAATGGGCTATGATTAGGGATGATAAATGTTTATATATAGGCCTTCATCAAGTGCATTTTGTGTGTCATCGCACAGCATCAAGTCTCTTTCAGAGTATCACATGAGAGAGAGGGTTTGTGTGTGTGTGTGTGTGTGTGTGTGTGTGTGTGTGTGTACAAGAGTGTGAGAATGTGTACTGCATTTATGGAGAGTTAGTGTGTGTGTGTGTGTGTGTGTGTGTGTGTGTGTGTGTGTGTGTGTGTGTGTGTGTGTGTGTGTGTGTGTGTGTGTGTGTGTTTGTGTGTGTGTGTGTGTATAGTCAGTATAATTCTCTCACGACTCACGTTCGATGAGTCAAAGACATCCACACACCGGTGCCTTTCAAGTGTAATTATGACTCGAATGAAGCATGGCCCTGTGAAATGTGTGTGTAGATGTATGTGTGTGTGTGTGTGTGTGTGTGTTTGTGTGTGCGTGAGAGAGAGAGAGAAAGGGAAAGAAAGTGTGTGTTTTGGTGTGAGAGAGAGCGGGGGGGGGGCCTGTATACAGAGAAAGTGTCAATGTGTGTGTGTGAGAGAGGCAGAATAAGATAGAAAGAGAGAGGAAGCGCGTGTGTGTGTGCATGTCTTTATGATGTGTTCAATAGAGTCAAGCAGTGTGAAATCAGGGTGTATTGTAGCCGATGGCTTGATGACAGCTCTCCACTCATCTGTGATGAGACAGACCAGTCTCACAAACACCCTGAGAGTGACTACAGCAGATCATAGGTTTGATTCTCAGAAGGGATGCACGATATATCGGCGGCCGATATATTATTAGCTGATAAGTGAAAAAATGAAAATATTATTATCGGTCCGATAACAGAATTCTGGCCGATAATTTGCGCCGATATTTTTTAAAGTCCTAATTTAGGCCTACGTAAGGTCCGTCTGGCTACACTGAGCTACTTGAGCTTGGTTGGCTATACTTTTTCCTCAATATAATGTCAGTGGTGTGAATGTATTTCACCACTCTAACAAAATCTGTGAATATGCGTTCATTTGGGAATCTGTGCATCTCAAAATCCTCTCGTGAATGATCCGCCATTTAACCTTAACAGGCGCGGGCTCAGCCCTATCTAGAGCCGTCTTGTGCTGGTGTGTTTGCACTTTACGGCTGGTGGGAAACAAATAAACAAACTTCGTTAGTGGGGCCAGTACATAAGTAGGCCTAGTTCTAAGTTGTGTTTTAGTATTATATTTGCATTACTTTAGCTTGGGTTTTGTATTATTACCTAGAAATATGCTAACTATTCGTGCTTCAGTTCCAGACAGGTCATCATAATAAGTTATTAAAACCTTCGGGGCTAACTCCTTTCATTTCTGCTGCAGCAGGTTGTGCGCAACAGAGTAGATGGACATAAGATACAGTCTGAGGAGTTGCAGCTTTATTCAGTTACCCGCAGTTGAAACTAAACCTTCCCTCACAAACTCTGATTTGGTCGCTATACTGTAGCTTATTCCAAGCTGAGCCGTTTATGAGCGTTTAGTCCTAAATGAAAACGATTCAACTCTCTAGCCACTCACTCGCAATTCACTGACGTCAGGTTCACTTAAAGGAGCCACACATACTGTAGCCTAGGGCTAGGCTACTGTTATCTTGTTTACTGCCGTACTATTGAGGACTATTATGAGTTCTGTCCATCATTTGATGGTAGGTAAAATTACTGCAATAAAATTATGCTTATTAAATGCTTTCCCCAAATCACTTTTCACAATTGTTTTTCAAGAGTAATATTATCGGTTATCGGATCGGTATCGGCCACAACAAACCAATAAATATCGGTTATCGTTATCGGCTCTAAAATTCCATATCGGTGCATCTCTAATTCTCAGTCAGCAGGAGTTAATGGCACAAACACACACACACACACACACACACACAGAGCACGTGGTCCCAGTATGACCTGTATTCTACATGAGAGTGACTACAGCAGATCATAGGCTTGATTCTCAGTCAACAGCACAGCTAATAGCAAAATACTCTTACTGACACATTTAGCAGCACAGCTAATAGCTAAATACTCTTACTGACGCATTGAGCTGACACTTTTATGTAAAGCCACTTACTGCAATGGTCCGGATCCCTAGAGATTTGAATAAATATAATAATATTTTGATCTCCTTTATGTGTAGATAGTACGTTAGCATTGGGTATTAGTTTAGTGTCACTACGATGTTAGCATTGGCCATTAGTTAGTGTGTCGCTATGCTGTTAGCATTGGGCATTAGTTAGTGTGTCACTATGCTGTTAGCATTGGGCATTAGTTAGTGTGTTACTATGATGTTCGGATTGACCATTAGTTAGTGTGTCGCTATGCTGTTAGCATTGGGCATTAGTTAGTGTGTTACTACGATGTTCGGATTGACCATTAGTTAGTGTGTCGCTATGCTGTTAGCATTGGCCATTAGTTAGTGTGTTACTACGATGTTAGCATTGACCATTAGTTTGTCGCTATGATGTTAGCATTGGGCATTAGTGCTCAGCCTAACCAGTGCTGTAAAGTCAGCCCACAGTCCTGCAGGAGATATGACACAGGCAGGCGGGCAGGCTTGCAGGCATTCATCAGCTGTGTGTTAATGACCCTCCTCAGCCAGATGAATAATTCATCAGGGTGGGATTGGGAGGAAGAACACTGCTAGCGCCCTGATAGTGTGTGGGATCTAATTGGAGCTGTGTGAACAAGTCTGCATACAGAACGATAGAGAGATGACATCTGAAAAGCTAGGAGGTACTGCTCCTCTATGTTTAGCCGTGGCTACTGATTAGCGCTTCGGACTTCTTGTGACCGGAGGGTTGCCGGTTCGAACTCCAACCAGTAGGCACGGCTGAAGTGCCATTGAGCAAGGCACCTAACCCCTCACTGCTCCCCGAGCGCCGCTGTTGTTGCAGGCAGCTCACTGCGCCGGGATTAGTGTGTGCTTCACCTCACTGTGTGTTCACTGTGGGCTGAGTGTGTTCACTAATTCATGGATTGGGATAATGAATGGGACAATACTAACCCCTCGAAAAGTGGGCACAATGCAAGTAAGCGCTCAGTGTACACCATCAGTGTACTGACGGAAGTATGCAGTTTAAAGATGCCATCTAGAGAGCTAGCATAGGCATTGCTCGTCCATGTTTAAAGATGCCACCTAAAGAGCTAGCATAGGCACTGCTCCTCCATGTTTAAAGATGCCATCTAGAGAGCTAGCATAGGCTCTGCTCCTCACACCTAGAGAGCTAGCATAGGCACACACACACACACACACACACACTTTCAGCTGAGAGATGGAGGTCACAGCTTGAAGCTCCACTAATCATATAAATTGATGTCTTCTCTGCATTTGTCATGGAGATTAGCTTTGGCAATAGTGGGGATATCTCATTCCATTCCTCTGGGAATTTAGAATTCCCTGTAGCACTCTGCAGATGTTCTTAATTCCGAACTGGGTTCCAAACACCTCATGAAGGTTCCATCTGTCCACCTGCATGGCTACCCAGAGGCACTTCTGTGTGTTCCGTGTGAAAACAAATGACTTAAGTGCGTTATAGTCGCTGTTCCTGCGACCTGTCGCCCGGCAATGTGATGTCACGGGAGCACCGTAACCATTTATACTTGTGCGTGGTGGTTGCGACACTAGTTGCAGTATTCTCCTGAACAGAGGTGTTTCTGTTGTGAAAAGACTATCGCTACCTACTTTACACCATGGAAGAAGAGTGTGAGCCATTATTTGACAATACCAGAGCTGTCAGTATTGGTGTCAATGTCAGTAGCGACTAAGCTAGCCTCTGTGATGATCCTTCAGACTTCGGTTGCTGCTATTCACAACTAGGGGACTTTATCATCTAGTTTACAAGGTGTATGCAGCTAGTTGGCTGAGAGATGAGTTTGTGTAATTTCCTAAAGTGGAAAGAGATTTTTTTTCAGGTCTTAGCAGATATCCTTTGGTTGAAAATAGATCTCTTCGTTACTTTCTGCTGGATTATTGCCATGTCCCTGGGTCCTAGTTCTTTCCTCTTAACTCCCTGTGTTTCAACTCTCGCTGGTTACTTTGTTAACTTATCCAGCAAACTATTAAAAATTCAGGATTGTAACAAACTGCAACTCTCGCTGGTAGCCTTGCCAAGTTAACTTCAGAATCAGAATCACAGTGCTGGAAAGTGCAAATGCAGTGCAAAAAGCTGTCTCTGAATCTGGATGTGCTGGTTCTGACAGACTTGTAACGCCTTCCTGAGGGGAGTAACTGAAAGTGTCCGTGGCCTGGGTGGGAGGAGTCCTGGGTGAGAGGAGTCCTGTCCTGGGTGGGAGGAGGCCTGGGTGAGAGGAGGCCTATCCTGGGTGGGAGGAGAGCTAATGCCCGTCTGGAGAGCGGATGACCCTCTGCAGGGATTTTTTCTGCGCCACAGTGCAGCTTACGTACCACACTGTGATGCAGTATGGCAGTATGCTCTCTATGGCAGAGCGATCAAAGGCCACCAGCAGTGTCTCCCTTTTTCTCTTTAGCAGTCTTAGACTTTAACCTCCCTCTCTTCTCAAACGGACTATTCAAACTTCATGACTACAGTCATTTTATTTAAATGACTCAGTTTAGTTAAGATGTGGGCTAGGCTATATGAAATGACTCAGTTTATCTATTTATGTGGGCTAAGCTATATGATGTGGGCTAAGCTATATGATGTGGGCTAGGGCTATATGATGTGGGCTAAGGCTATATTATATTACATTACATTTGGCTGACGCATTTTTAGCCAAAGTGACTAACAACATGGTTAACAGTTTAGGTTTTAAAGCAATTCTCAACAATTTTAGGACAATTTTAAAAAAACGGTAGAGTACAGTAAGAATAAGTGCATCAGTGAGTGCTGTTTTTAACAGTTACGTGTCAATTCAAGATGACTGGTAAGTGCTAGGATCGGCAAGACTTGTTGTGGTGCTATGAGAGGAGATGTTCTCTAAAGAGCTGGGTCTTCAGGAGTTTTTTGAAAATGGAGAGGGATGACCTTGCCCTTGTAGGAACTGGCAGTGTGTTCCACCAACAAGGAACAACAGATGAAAATTTTTGGATTGGCCTGGCGAGGCGGTGGTAGAGCTAGATGTCGTTAGATCTGAGGGGCTTGCCCAGTCCCTAATTAGCGATATGACTGTATGAGGGCATTCAAGTAGGCGGGAGCAGAACCGGAGACTACTTTGTAGGCAAGCGTTAGAGCCTTGAATTTGATGCGGGCCACCATAGGTAGCCAGTGTAGCTGGATGAGCAGCGGGGTAACATGTGCCCTTTTGGGTTGGTTGTAGACCAGGCGCGTGCAGTTCAGTCTTTGAGAGGTTCAGCTGGAGGTGGTGTGCCTTCATCCACGTAGCTATGTCTGAGAGGCAATCTGAGATCCGTGCTGAAACCAAGGGGTCATCAGGTGGAAAGGACAGACAGAGCTGTGTGTCGAATCTGCATAGCAGTGGTATGAGAAGCCATGCGAGCGGATAATCTGTCCCAGGGCGTGGTGTAGATAGCAAAGAGAAGTGGGCCCAGCCCTGGCCCTGGGGACCCCTGTGGTGAGATGGTGAGATATAGATAGCTGACCAAGCCATGATAATGTTAAGCAGCGTCCTGTGAGGGTAGGATTCAAACCAGGAGAGAGCAGAACCGGAGATTCCCATGTTAGCGAGTATAGAGAGAAGGATCGCGGTGATTAACCGTGTCAAAGGCAACCGATAAGTCAAGCAGAATGAGTACCGATGACCGGCGGTCGCCCTGGCTTCTTTTAAGGCTTCTGTTACAGACAGCAGAGCCGTTTCGTTAGAGTGGCCGCTTTTCAACCCAGACTGATTTGGATCCAGAAGGTTGTACTGTGAAAGGAAGTCAGAGACCTGTTTGGAGACTGCTCGTTCAATGCCTTTGGATAGGAAAGGCAGGAGTGAGACAGGGCGGTAGTTCTCGACTTGAGCAGGGTTGAGAGAAGCCTTCTTAAGTAACGGTGTTACCTGGGCCATTTTGAATGCTGTTGGAAATGTGCCGGAGGTTAGCGAGGCATTGATCACATGTGTGATAGCTGGAGCGATGGTCAGGCTGATGGACTGAAGTAGGCTCGTAGGTATAGGATCCAGCGAGCATGTCAGGAGTCTCGGAGAGAGGCGCGAATGCTGAAAAAGATGTTCCAGCAGCCCCTAGAGGTTGTAGGAGTGCGGTATTTGAGTTAGATGCATTGAGTGGGCATGTAGAGAATTGACTGCTGATTGCCGCCACTTTGTTTGTAAAAAAATGAGGCAAGGGTATCTGCAGTAAGGCTGAATGGAGGAGGAGGCAGCTGAGGGTTGAGTAGCGATTTGAAGGTGGAGAAAAGTTTTCGAGTGTCTGTAGCACTGTTGATTTTGTCATTGTAGAAAGCCGTCTTAGCAGCAGTGATGCTGGCTGAGAAGGAGGTCAGGAGTGTCTGGTAGTTTTTGAGGTCATCAGTTAGTTTGGATTTGTGCCATTTCCTCTCCGCGGCTCTGAGTTTTGTGCGCTGCGATCGGAGGGTATCATTTAGCCATGGATGAGAGTGTTTGGATCGAGCTGGTCTTGTGGTAAGAGGGCACAGCTCATCAAGACACAAGCTCAGTGTGGAGCAGAGCGAGTCTGTGGCCTCATTAACCTCAGAGAGGAGAAGGTGTTGAGTGGAGGTAGACCCGGAGGCAACCACAGAGGAAAAGTCGTTGGAGACAGGTTCGGATGTTGTGGCCCAGCGTAACCATCGGCTGAGGAGCCGGAGGCTGTTCTGTCAGGCTGACATTGAACTGGATGAAGAAGTGGTCAGAAAGATGGAGAGGCGTCACCATGAGGGTGTCTGTGCTGCAGTTCCGAGTGAGGATCAAGTCAAGCTCTTTGCCAGCTTTGTGAGTAGGTGGGCTTCGAACCAGTTTAAGGTCAAAAGAGTGGATCAGGGCCAAAAAGTCCGCTGAGCCTGGGGCGTCTAAGTGGATGTTCATATTACCGAGAACAAGAAGCGGACAGTCATGCTCAGGGATGGAGGTTAAGTCCATAAAAATTAAGCCTAGTTGGCCTGGAGGCGGTAGATGACCAGCCGTCATTTTGCTGGGAGTTTTGCTGGAGCGATCACTGTGATGGCATGGAATTCGAATGAGACATATTTGTTTGAAGGCAGTAGCGGGGTGAATTTCCATTTGTTGGAGATCAGCAGGCCTGTCCCACCTCCTCGTCCAGATGGGTGAGGGGTGTGGGATAGTGTATAGTTAGTGGAGAGTGCAGCCGGGGTGGCAGTGTTCTCTGGTTTGATCCAAGTCTCAGTGAGAGCAAGGAGTTCCAACGAAAGGTGGTTGGCATAGCCAGCTATGAAGTCTGTTTTGT
>NC_063205.1:29853533-29856033 GCF_017589495.1 Alosa alosa | reverse complement strand
CCAGTGTATGATTGAAGTGTTCCCTTAATTTTTTTGAGCAGTATATTTAATTTTAATTATATTTATTTTATTTTATTTATTTTTTTTTGGGGGTGTAAATGTATAATTACAGAAATAAATGTATAATTTTCTACATAAACAATATAAAATATTATGTAGACTAGGCTATATATGGCCTGATGAAAGTGGACAGCTAAGAGACCTACTGACTAGGCTATCGAAGTTGTGTGGAAGATCTGCTCCAAGAAAATCGTCGTGAAAGACGGATAGACAGCCAATCTGAACACTTGTGCACCAACCAGCGGAATATTCCACATTGCCAGCCTTCGATGGGCCTAGCAAAAAAGCTACGTAAGCTATTTCGCGGCTGTCATCTCAGTCTGTAACCTCATATGCTGCGCATCCCACGTTATTAGGCTACCGGCATGCCGACTACGAGGGCAGCGGAAAGTGAAAGTAATTGGGCTGCAATCGCACAGTCCAGGCTAAGAAGTAGGCTAAACAACTTTTACAAATAACGAATCCTGATTACCTCTGCTGCTGTCTGGGGCTTTTGCTAAATGCAAATCATGAAATACAAGCCTAACAGTGAAAGATAGATATCTTCTGATTTAACGATAACAAAAGAAATTGTTTATTTTAACACGGTAGAGAAGGACGCATTTGGCGCTGTGTTTGTAACACGTCATCCTTCATAAAACCAAAATATTCCCATATAACAGATGTGCTTTTCCTTTTAGTCACCAATAGTACAGCGGCTAAGGCCAGATTTTTACCTGAATCATTCAGTTTTTGCAGAAAGCACGAAACTTGGTACAGGTATAGTACTACCCCTAGTGATCAAAAATTGAAATGGACCCCAACACATAGCGCCCCCTCGTGGCCCCTATCTTCAAATATGGCCACCAAAATATGCCCTTTTTTCTACATTTATAATGCTATGCTGCTTTTAACACATAATATGACGTGTCTATAGCCATCTTTCAGCATTATGAAATACATAATGAGACAATCATGCATAATTAAAATGGCAGACATGTTGGACATGTTGGAGTCAAAAACTGGGGTGCGTTAGGGTATGTGTGAAGTTTTCACTGTGTGAATAAACCCTGCACTTGCCTGGGCTCAATCCTTCTAATTTGCCCCCTAGAGGTTGGCATGCTAGCAAGGAGGCTAAAACCCATGGATGCTAGTGTCTGTCAAGTCTCTTAAAGAAACATATGCTGCCTTTTGGGAAATGAGCTATTTGGTCTTCTATCCTAGAGTTAGATAAATTAGTACATACACCCAGTCAGAGTTAGATAAATTATACATAACCAGTCCAACACATCCTACTGTCCTACAGCCTAATCCAATTGAGGTGGGTGGGGCCAATTAGCATATGCTAAAGTTTCTTTTAAGGCTCATAGTGATTGTTTGAAAAGATCCATTTTGTTTTATTGTAGTTTAACATTTTGCATCCCATAAAATGATTATGCCTGTCAATGAAGCTTATTTAAATATGTAATACCTTATGAGTTTAGCTCCCTCCTGACCCATTAGGGCTCATGCTAGTCAGTGAACCAGCACTTTTAGGACACTGGCTAGTGCGTTCAGCGCCCAGTCCTTGGGTGTGCTTTGTGGAGGAAACACCAAAAGCTTAAGACAGGTAAAGTTGAGTATCGTCTGCATAGCAGTGATAATCAAATTCATGGGAGCGAATGGTCTCACCCAAGGAAGTGTGTAAATAGAGAAAAGTAGGGGCTCTAATACTGATCCCTAAGGCACACCTGTGGTGAGGTCATGTGCCCTTTAAGGTAGGATTTAAACCAGTCAAGGGTTTTCCTAGACACGTTGCACAGGTAGTCCAACTCCTCCAGAATGGCACACCAATACGTTTCATTGCCAGAAGGATTGCTGTGTCTCCCAGCGCAGTCTCAAGAGCATCTAGGAGATTCCAGGAGACAGTTGCTCTAGGAGAGCTGGGCAGGATGGTAGAGGGTCCTTAACCCAGCAGCAGCACCAGTATCTGCTCCTTTGTGCAACAACAAACAGTAGGAGCCCTGCCATAGCCCTACAAAATGACCTCCTCCAGGCCGCTGGTGTGAATGTCTCTGACCACACTGTCAGACTTCATGAAGGTGGCCTGAGGGCCCCATGGCCTCTGGAAGGACCCCATGCTCACTGCCCAGCACCGTGCAGCTCAATTGGCATTTGCCATAGAATACAAAAAATTGAAGGTTCACCATTGACGCTTGTGCTTTTCACAAATGAGACCAGGTTCACCCTGAGCACATGTGATGTCTAAAATGTCTTGAGAATGTAATGCTGCCTGCAACATCATTCAGCATGACTGGTTTGGTGGTGGGCCAGTGATGGTCTGGGGAGGGATATCCTTGAAGGACGCACACACCCTTACGGGCAAGACAACTGCACCCCTCACTGCTCTTAGGCATCAGGGTGAAAAACTTCAGACACATTGTCTGACCCTGTATTGGTGCAGTGGGCCCTGGATTCCTCC
>NC_063205.1:29813533-29843533 GCF_017589495.1 Alosa alosa | reverse complement strand
TCTGTGTGTGTGTGTGTGTGTGTGTGTGTGTGTGTGTGTGTGTGTGTGTGTGTGTGTGTGTGTGTGTGTTCTGAAATGGTCTGTTTTTTGAAAATGAGAGATTTTGTTCTCTCTTGTTCAGGCGCGCGGGAACATATTTTTGACCAGGGGTGCTGAATAACAAAATAATGGATGTCCGACGATTTCTCCCCTAGTATGATATGATTCGAATTTAGACAGCTAAATCACGCCATTTCAAGCGCCCGTGTATGAGTAGACCCTCTGGTAGACCTAAGGCGAGAACAGCCACATTCCACTGCAACTATCGCAGCACTTGCCCTCCAACTCATCAATAAAAAATCTGGCGCACACACACCAGACCCATAGAAGCGCTTGACTTTACATCATTAAACTATTTCAGTATATTGCTTTTCTGATTGTCAAAACCACACCAGAGATGTTTGGCTTGAAAATATAATTAGGCTGCAATGACCTACAATGGCAAAAATTTCTGAGCCTAACTTGTCGTCTCCACTCCACAGCAAAAGTGTCCTAACCACCAATTACAGCGGTTTCTATCTGAGCTCTCCAATAGTGAAAGGATTTCAGTGTCATATTTCGGTGGCACTAGCTAAGCTGTCGTGGAACTTCGAGATGACATGTCTACTGATAGGCAACAAGTCTCACCAACACGAAATTCGTGGATTTGGTCTAGATCAGCCACATTGCCTGACACTAACAGAAACTGAGCCGTGCGTGAGGTCGTTGTGCTTGCCAAAGACTAATTGCAAAAGATGCATCCTACCTCATCTGTTGTCGTTTGGTATTCGAAATTGGGCTTTTCACAATCCAACGATATATCCAAAGTCCCGAACTAGTTGGTGATGGTATATGGAAACTGGCAGTAGGCTATGCATGCTACGGAGTTCTAACAGGTGCATGGCCTAATAAGCAGGAAAGATATAACCCACGATCGCCATGGTTTCGTTACCAATTCGTGTTTGTGGTAATAATGACAGCAACAATAAAACCATCTTCATCTTCATCATTTTTGACACATCAGCAGCCTCTGGATGGTCATATGCATAGTTAGCCTACCTTTAGTTTGAATCTACTGTCTTTACTGCCGGGAGAGAAAAAAATCCTGTATTCTTTTCTGTAGCCTAATATTCTTTTCTCGAAGTCAACTAGCCTGCTTGCAACGTCTCTCCTCAGCGAGTCACATCACTTTCACTTCTATAGCTAGACTATAATGTTTAATCTTGACTATGGATAGCTATATTCAACGCTATCCATAACCCTTTTTGCTATTTGCCTATTTGACAACAAATATAATGACAAACTGCGAATTTGTAGGCCTATTGACAAAAAGCAAGGGGTGCTGCAGCACCCTCAGCACCCACCTTCCCGCGCCTTGCCCTTGTTGTCTTTCAGCCTGATTAATCATGCGCTCACTGAGTCTTTTAGTGGCTGTGTGTTAATAGTGGTGAACAACAAAGTCTGTTGGCGAGCTACTGTTGCTGTACTGACTGAAAGCAGATTAATCACCCTGAAGGACAGAACGACAGAGAACAAAATCTCTCTTTTCTCACTCTCTCTTTCTCACTATTTTTCTCACTCTCTTTTTCCTCACTCCTCCTCTATCTCTCTCTACTCTGGACTGGCTGGTGATAAACCAGTATGGTTTTCAGGTGTTCTTTTTTTATTACTAGTCGCTCTTTGTCGATTTTTTGTTATTGAAACATTATTTCACTCCTCTTGTTCTCTCTCTTTCCTTCTCCCCTGTTCTGTCTCTGTGTGTGTGTTTTTGGATTGATTGAACACACACACACACACACACACACACACACACACACACACACACACACACACACACATCCACTGTGGACCTTGTTTAACTGGTCCAGTCGCAATCAGACAGAGGAACAGAGTAGCGTGTGTGTGTGTGTGTGTGTGTGTGTGTGTGTGTGTGACCTGACAGAGTAGCATGTGTGATCTGTGAATCATAATAATGAGATTATCCATTCTGCTGTGATGCTGTGATCAATTAGCACTCGCAAAGGTCAGTAGTGACCTGCAGTTACACACACACACACCCCCCACACACACACACACACTGACAAGCAAATAGACACAGACACACGCATAGGCTTTGTTCAAAACGGGTTTAAGCTTTTAAGATATCTGACAGGAGCGAGGCAACAGGTGCTATTTGAAACTGATCTAACTCTCTTTTTCTGCCTTCTAAGATATCTTAGAACTACCCCCATAACGTTGTTTTTGAAGCCAGAATCAACGTATCCTTGAAGCTGCCTACTACCCACAAATCTGTGCCACAACGTCTGAAACAGCTGTGAAAAGTACACAATAGATGATGGATTACACTTGTAATGGCTGCTGGTGTATTGAATTGTCCTTTGACATTTTTTTGCTTCAAATTGTCAAAATCTAGCAAGAAATAAACACTGAACTATCTGATTATACCACTCCTGTAACCATAGATTGATCTCTATCACGCCAACGAGGCAGCAAGTTTTCGAATGGACTCACACACACACACACACAGCAGGAGACTGAGGCCACAGGTGTGACTACTGACTGTTAGTTTATCTGAGTTACATAGCGAAGTCCAAGCAAATAAACAAAATCAGTGCTGTTCTGTGACTCAGACAGTGGACCTTGGCCACATCAGAGCCACATCAGGGCATCATCAGAGCCACATCAGAGCCACATCAGGGCCATATCAGAGCTAACCTGACCCTAGCCAGATGAATGTCGTTCCGCTTAGCTCCGCCTAGCTTCACTCACATCCATCTGGGACCTCTTCCATTGAGAGTGATTTCTCCAACCAACTTTATGGTTTAGCCAATCAGGGCCCAGGGCGGAGTTTCATAGATGACATAGCGTAGAAGCGACTGTGACACTGTTATTAGCGTCAATGGTTGGCTTCGATGTGAGTGGTTGAAGTAGCACGCCAATAGATGACGGACAAGTGGCTTATTCAATCATATGCAAGCATTTTTTGATTAGGCCCAGCCTTCTGAAGCAACACTTCAATGGATCGGTTCCAGATGGATGGAGTGGAGCTAGGCGGAGCGAAATTCTTCTGGCTATTGCCAGGTTATATCAGAGCCACATCAGGGTCAAATCTAAGGTGTGCTCAAATTTCTTGAATAGAGAAAAGCATTCACTTCAAACATGCACTTTTGAGTGAGCATTCTATTTGAACAGTAAACCCTCACCTGTAAGCTGGCGGATAACTCAAACTGTTCGTGAGTGTTCACACACGGTCAAGGAGAACTCAAGGCAAACAGAGAGCTGTTTGCAAATGTTATTGAACGTTCACTAATGTTTGGGCATTTCAACGCACCTCACGTTGAATGCAACAGTGTCGTTACAGCATCAGGTTGTGACCATATCTGCAGGTTGGGGCCTTAACTGGGCCATACCTGGGCCACACCTGGGCCTTAACTGGGCCATACCAGGGCCTTAACTGGGCCAGATTCAGTAGCTATGAAACATCCATGTGTGCAGGTAAAGTCATCACTTCACACACTGTAAACACAAGGAGGTGATAGTCTACTTTGACGTGTGAGCCAGAGCCACACTTACCCAGGAAACCACTCCAGCGCTTTAAGCTTCACACCGATGAGACATGAGAAATGTAGGTAAACTCCACCCTTACACACACACACACACACACAAACACACACACACACAGTGAATTCCATCCCTGGCAGTATGGAGGAAGGAAGTGTATTCACAGGTGTAAAAATAGCTCTGAATGCCTACACAGTTTATGAGTTGGCAAAGATAGCTCCATGCTTTCTGTTGTCTGCTGCCTCCTTCTTCACTGTGAGAGGGGATGAAAAGAGATGTGTGTGTGTGTGTGTGTGTGTGTGTGTAACGTGTGTGTGTCTGTGTGTGGTGTGTGTGTGTGTGTGTGGGTATGTTCGCTGTGAGGGGGGAAGAAAAGAGATGTGTGTGTGTGTGTGTGTGTGTGTGTGTGTGCATCTGTGGTGTGTGTGTGTGTGTGTGTGTGTGTGTGTGTGTGTGTGTGTGTTCTGTGAGGGGGAAGGAAAAGAGATGTGTGTGTGTGTGTGTGTTCTCTGTGAGGGGGAAGGAAAAGAGATGGAGCATATGGTGAGCTGCTCTCCAGTCTGAAATGAGGAATCGTATGGGAGAGATTTAGACGCCAACCTGCTGCTCCTCTCCTCTCCTCCATCTTCACACACTTCCTGCCTGGCCTGAAGAAACCTCTGTGGTGCTTGAACTTGGTGTGTGTGTGTGTGTGTGTGTGTGTGTGTGTGTGTGTGTGTGTACCTCCGTGTTGCTTGAACTCGGTCCACTGTCGTTCTTGTGTTTACAGTATGTGTAAGCCATTTGGCGGACACTTTCATCCAAAGCTAGGAGTTATGTAAGGGGCTCCTGTTGGAATGTCACCCTTTATTATGGACATGGGATTTGGAATGAAATTTGAGCTTGTAACTGTAAAGTTATCAAAATCTCATCTCTGTCAATGCAGGCGTGTTGTGACTGTAAAGTTATCAAAATCTCATCTCTGTCAATGCAGGCGTGTTGTGACTGTAAAGTTATCAAAATCTCATCTCTGTCAGTGCTTGGATGTTGTGAAAATTCCCAAATGATGCCATGTCAAGCTTACTTCACGTTATAGCCACAATGTTACTAAATCAGTAATGTCAAGCATACTTCACGTTATAGCCACAATGTTACTAAAACAGTACTGCAATGCAGGCATATCTAAACCAACAGTATTGCAATGCAGGCATATTTAAATCAACAGTATTGCATATCTGGTAAATATTTAAGAGAGATCAGTCACATCATGCTGTTGATAAAGTGTGTAAGCACAGGAAGTGTCATCGTTAACACAGTGTCCACAGGAAGTGTCATCTTTAGAACAGTAGGCTTGTTTGAGATCGACTGAGTCTGACTTGGTCTGGCTTTCTACGTAAATGTGATCTTCAGAGGCTAGCCGGGAGGAGCTACAACAGAGGGCAGCTCATCCCGACAGACAGGCTACAGTCCGCCTTTGACGCCACTGCTGGAGAGACATTAGGGAGATATCGCTGAATTTTGTTTGCAATAAATACAGCAGAACTTTCATTCTTACTCATTAAAATGAGCATGATGACTGACGAAATAAATTCTTATGATGTAGTTTAAATAAACCACTGTTGTCATACAATTAACAGGCCTGCATTGTAGCACATAAATTCAATATCCAATGTTTTCCCTATATGTGTGTCTATCTATTTAGCCAACAGCAGAAAATAACAGAATATCCAAACGTTTTCAGTAGGCTAGCCTACTATTGTTGCAGAAATCACATTTAACAAGGTATCCCTTCGATTTCTGTTCATTTTCGCATATTCCAACATAAGGAAGCAGCATGAGACTCCCGTCAAAATTGTCATGAGGAGATTCCTCCCAAATGGCCCCATCCCAAATGGCCCCATCATTCTTTGAACTGACGTCATGAGGGCGTGTTTCAGCTCGTGCAGCTCATGGAAGGCAACTGCAAGATCTGTCTGCAGGCTAAGACTCCATGATATTTTAAGGTCATGTGACATGGTGTCACAGTGGTAAGTCCCTCCCCGCTGACAGAAGTCGGACAGGATTTCTAACCAGTAAGCATTGCGTCCATCCCAGTATGCATTGTGTTCAACCCAGCATGCATCACATCAAGTCAGATCTGCACAGATCTGCATAAAAACGAACAAGCCTATTGTCCACAAGAAGTGTCATCTTTAAAACAGGAAGTGTCATCTTTGAAACAGGAAGTGTTATCTTTAAAACAGTGTCCACAGGAAGTGTCATCTTTAAAACAGTGTCTCTATCGGGTCCGTTTACCACGATGCTCTGGTGTCTTAGATTACGCCCTTTGCTGCCCATCGATCTGAGTGACAGTCGCCCTAACTAAGCTGCTTATTCCGTCCAGGGTACACCTCTCTGTAGCTCCGACCGTCCTCCAAGAGCTGGCGTTTTAATTAGACAGCAGGAAAGACTCTCTAGCTCCTCCAATCAGACGCTGACGACACACGAGCCCAGTTCCCTGAAGCCTTCTTCTCTGCGCCTCTTAATCCTCACCAAAGCCCTCATTTCTACCAGTTCATTAGCCCCTCTAAAACAGCCTTTGTTTTTGTTTTGGATGAGTACACAAGGCCAACAAACAAAGATTATCAGTGAGAGTTTTATAGATGTTACAGTTTCCCTCATCACTGTTGACAAACAAACAAAGATTATCAGTGAGAGTTTTATAGATGTTAGTTTCCCTCATCACTGTTTACAAACAAACAAAGATTATCAGTGAGAGTTTTATAGATTTTACATTTTCCCTCATCACTGTTGACAAACAAACAAAGATTATCAGTGCGAGTTTTATAGATGTTAGTTTCCCTCATCACTGTTAACAAACAAACACCAATTCCTCTCCAACCCCCCACTGTCAGGCTCCTGGCAGTTTGTGTGTGTGTGTGTTTGTTCCGTGTGTGTGACTCCGTGGAGGTAATGTCATTTGCTTGCTGTTGGTAGGGCTCCGTGAGATGTGTGTGTGTTTTTGTGTGTTTGTGTGTATGGGTGTGGCTCCGTGAGATGTGTGTGTGTGTGTGTGTGTGTGTGTGGTGTGGCTCCGTGAGATGGTAATGTGTGTGTATGTGAGAGTTGTGAGAGACTCCGTGAGATGATAATATGTTTGGATGTGGGTGCGGCTCTGTGAGATGATAATGTGTGTGTGTGTGTGTGTGAGAGAGACTCCGTGAGATGGTAATGTGTGTGTGTGTGTGCGTGTGTTTGGGTTGTTTGTGTGTGTGTGTGTGAGAGAGACTCCGAGAGATGGTAATGTGGGTGTGGGTGTAGCTCCGTGTGATGGTAATGTGTGTGTGGGTGTGTGTGTGTGTGTGTGGGGGTGTGGCCTCTGTGAGATGGTAATGTGTGTGTGTGTGGGTGTGTGTGTGGGGGGGCTGCTCCATGAGTTGGTAATGTGTGTGTGTGTGGGGGGTTTGGCTCTGTGAGATTGTAATGTGTGTGTGGGGGTGGGGTGGCTCCGTGAGATGGTGATGTGTGTGTGTGTGGGGGGGGGGGGGTGGCTCCGTGAGATGGCCTATTATTGGGATAATTGAGACAGATGTTGTTGCCGAGCACACAGCACCGGCTGCCACCATCGCCTGGCAACCGTAGCAACGTTACTGTCAACAGCTCGGCTGCCGCGACACACCGCGGAGCTCTCTGTTGACCTGCCATGCGTGTTTGTGTATGTGTGTGTGTGTGTGTGTCTGTCTGTCTGTCTGTCTGTCTGTGTGTGTGTGTGTGTGTGTGTGTGTGTGTGTGTGTGTGTGTGTGTGTGTCTGTCTGTCTGTCTGTCTGTCTGTCTGTCTGTCTGTGTGTGTGTGTGTGTGTGTGTGTGTGTGTGTGTGTGTGTGTGTGTGTGTGTGTGTGTGTGTGTTGTGTGTGTGTGTGTAGCTCCGTGAGATGGTCTGTCTGTCTGTGTGTGTGTGTGTGTGTGTGTTTGTGTGTGTGTGGCTGTGTGTATGTGTATGTGTGTGTGTATGTGTGTTCATCCTTTGAAAGACACATTTCTACTGTAACCTACTTTTAAAAGAGAATAGAATTTGTTCTGCCCTGCATCACGACATATTATAGTTAAGGAACACCTTCTCATTTCCGTCGTGTAGTTACTCGGTCTGACGCACTCAGCGCTGGCCTAGCTTAGCACAAGGGCTTCATTAGCCTACACCTCCGAATAGTGACATTTTCATATTTGCATGCTGTGATTTGTATAGTTGCAACATGTACAGATAGCAATGTCAAACAAGACACAGCCCTTTTGTAAGCGTACACATACTTGGTACTATGTTTTCATTCAGGCAAATCACTGCTCCTTGGGGTCTGAAGAAGTAACACTGGAGCTTTTCAAGTGCTGCCTGCAAATCACTCCGCCCAAGTAGCTATGCTTCTGGGCTGTCCTGTGTCAAGATTGTTGAAAAATATCAATGAATAAAAACAAGCTTCCATAAGCCTATAGGCGTACACTACCACTGAATCAATAAAATAAGCTTCCATACACCTACAGGCGTACACTACCACTGAATCAATAAAACAAGCTATATGTACAGTATATGTGTGTGCATTTATGCACGCATGTGAGTGTGAGCGTGTGTGTGTGTGTTTATGGTATGTGGGTGTGTGTGTGTGGCTGTGTGTGTGTGTTTGTGTGTTTATGGCATGTGTGTGCGTGTGTGTGTTGTATTCAATGCATTTAATCTCTAAGTAAAGTCATTAGTGAAAGTCATTAGCTGTCTCCCCTGTAAAACTTACTTACTGTAAGTTTGTGTGTGTGTGTCTCAGCTCTCATGTCTGTCACTCATTTCTTCTCTTCTCCTACATCTTCTTCTCTTTCCTTTTCTCCTCTCTCTCCTTTCTCTCTCCCTATCTTTCCTTATCTCCCTCTCTCTCTCCCCTCTCTCCCCCTCTCTCTCTCTCCTCTCTTTCCTATCTCTCTCCCTCTTACTCTCTCTCTCTCTTGCTCTCTCTTTTCTCTCTCTCTTTCCCTTTCTCTCTCTTGCTCTCTTCTCTCTCTCCTCTCTCTTTCCTTCTCTCTCTCTCTCTCTCTCTCCTTCTCTCTTCACGGTCCATATGAATACGCAAAGACAGCATGTTCAAATAGTTCCATTGCAGGAGCTCAAAAGCGCTGGAGTAGTGATGAGAAGTGAAAACCTAACAAAAGCTTTCATTTTCAAACAAAAAGTCTCAGTCACTCTCACACACAGTTTTACACTCGACAAGTGTGTGTGTGTGTGTGTGTCTGTGTGTGTGTGTGTGTGTGTGTGTGTGTGTGTGTGTTTCTTTTCTCACCTTTCCACATGACTCACTGACCTTTCAGAGGTGAGAGAAACAGAGAGAAAAGAGCTGAAGAAGAAGAATGAGAGAGAGGAAGAAGTACAAGAGGGAAAGAATGAGAGATTGAGAGAAAGAGAGGGATATAGGAAGAATTTGAGAGAGAGAAAGAGAGGAAGAATGGGAGAGAGGAATAACAGAAAGAGAGGGAGGAGGAAGAGGAGAAAGAGAGGAGGAGAGGGAGGAGGAGAGAAGGAGGAGAGAGGAGGAGTAGAGGGAGGAAGAGAGGAGGAGGGAGGAGGAGGAGGTGGGGGAAGAGGAGAGGAGGAGAGCTGAATATGCGGCACGCTTGGCAGTGCCCCCAGAGCCGTGCAGGGCATCCATCAGCTGGAAGGAAGCGGCCACACTGACATTTGGAAATAATGGACACCAGAACACAGAGGCCACGCTGCAGAATGCGTATTGGAAATGTCTCTCTGTCTCTCTCTCTGTGTGTATTTGTAGAAAAAAAGCTACTGGACGGTTGGAATTTCTAACAGGGTTTTAAAATCCTCGCGCCTGCTCAGTTAGCTCCTGTGTTCCACTTATATCTTTAACACATCATTGGCTCAAGAGACAGTTCCTACTTGCCTCAAAGCAGTCTGTTATTGTTCCAGTACCAGAAAAACAAAAGTCCATCATGTCTGAATGACTACCGCCCAGTGCAGCCCTGGCGCCTACAGTGATGAAGTGTTTTATAGCTTGTGAAAAACATTATCTGCTCATCCCTCCCTGCCTCCTTGACCCTCCAATTTGCTTACAGAGCCAACAGGTCTACAGAGGGATGCCATCTCAAACCTCATGCACACCACCTAACTCACACCTGAGGAGGGGAATGGGAATTATGTGAGGATGCTGTTCATTGATTTTAGTTCAGCACTCAACGATAGTACCTCTCACCTTGGTCACAAAGATGAAGGCCTTTTGAACACCACCCTGTGTCACTGGATATTTTGACTTCCTCACAACCGCTCACAAGTGGTTAGAGTGGGGGTCTGACATCTGACGATTACCATCAGCACTGGTGCTCCCCAAGGCTGTGTTTTTGAGTCCACTGCTGTACAAACATCTACACACATGACTGCAAAGCCAACAGTAGTCATACCTCCATCATCAAGTTTGCAGATGACACAGTGATCTTGGGCCTGATTAGTAATAACAATGAACAACAGTTCTATTTGGATCAGGTTGATGAGGTGGGTACAGTGGTGTCAATCTAAAAGCTTTTACACTGAATATCAAATAAAACCAAGGAAATGGTAGTGATTACAGAAGGTAGCAGCAGAACTACAGTTACACCCAAATGATCAAAGGGCAACCTGTAGAGAGAGTCACAAGTTTTAAATACCTTGGTGTCCACATTACTGAAGACTTAACATGGACTGTTAACACTCAATATGTTCTGAAGAAGTCCGAACAACGACTCTACTTCCTTACAAAGGCTAAGGGCGTCCTTAGAGCTAAAGGAAATTCAAAGTTTCTACATCCATCATGAAGGCCTTCTACACTTCAGTTGAGAGTGTTCTAACTGGTAGCATCATCACCTGGTATAATAGGAACTCCACAGTTAGAGATTGTAGTACTCTGCAGAGAGAGTGCGCTCAGCTGAACGTTACTATAAGAACTCAACTCCCTGCTCTACAAGATATCTATTCCAGAAGAGTACTCCTAAGAGCCCAAAAAAATTCTGAAGGACTCTTCTCATCCTAACAATGGATTATTCCTACCGCTGAAATCAAGAAGACAGCCTATGTAGTCACAAAGCCAGAACTGAGAGACTCAGGAGAAGTTTTTTATCCCCAGGCCATCCTAACTCTGAACTCACACTATACTGACTTTGTACACATTCACTCCTCAGCACTCTCAAACATTTCCCAACTCTGAACTCACACTATACTGACTTTGCACTCATTCACTCCTCAGCACTCATGACCCCCACACACACACACCCACACACACACCTACAAGACTTTTAGCACTTTTACATCCCTCTCCTATGCTACAGACCTTTTATTTATTTTCTTATTTCATCACACACACAAAACACACACACACACACACACACATCACACACACACACACACACACACACACACATATCTGACTTTCTCCAACTTTTGCACACTTTTTATTTATTATTTTTGATTTCTCCTCCATCTACCCATGTCCTTGATTGCCTAGCCTTTCTGCCCCCCCACCCCACCCCACCCCATCCCCAACACACACACTTACATCATCACTGTCATCACTTCACATACATACAGCACTCCTCTACATACTTGCTGCACACTGCCCCCACATACACAGCACATTGTCTTGAGGATCTTCTCCAACACACATCCTCTACATGCCCACAGCACACTGCCCCCACCTACCCACACACACACACTACACACACACACACACAGTCACTGCTCCACTCCCCCCACACACACATCTTCACTGTCATCACTCACATATATTACATACAGTACTCTGCTTGCAATAGTAAGTCCCTGACCCCCAACACACACACTTACATCATCACTGTCATCACTTCACATACATACAGCACACTGCTTGCTACAGTAAGCCTCCTCTACATACTTGCACACTGCCCCCACATACACAACAACACATTGTCTTCAGGATCTTCTCCAACACACATCCTCTACATACTTACAGCACACTGCCCCCACCTACCCACCTACACACTACACACACACACACACACACAGTCACTGCTCCACCCCCTCCCGCCCACACACACACATCTTCACTGTCATCACTCACATACATTACATACAGTACTCTGCTTGCAATAGTAAGTCCCTGCCCCCCTACATACACAGCACATTATTTCATCAGGAAGCTTCTCAACACACATCCCCAACATGCTTACAGCACACTGCCCCAATACACAGCACATTGTCTCATGAGGAAGCTTCTCCAACACACATATTGCACACTGCCCTCCCCCACATACACAGCACACTATCCCATCTCCCTGTCATCCCCCAACACACACACCAAGACCCTGGCAGTTGGGTTAGCCCTTGAGCCGTGGATCTGCCCAAGGTTTCTTCCTTGGTAGGGGAGTTTTTTGCCCCTGTTGCTCTTGTTGCTCCTTGTTGGTGCCCCCACCCAATCCCAATCCTCCCCCACCTTTTATGCAGCCCTTGCCACTTAATCTACTAAACCCCTCTTCTACTGCCCTTTTTTACCCATTAATGCACAAATAGGCTGACACCAGACATAATTTCACTGCATTTCTTACTTCCAGTAACTATATGCATGTGACAATAAACTTCCTTGTATCCTTGTATCCTTGTATCCTTGTTGTGTGTATGTGTGTGTATGTGTGTGTGTGTGTGTGTGTTTCATTTTAGATAGACAGCTGTTCTCTCTCAGGACGATCTGTCTCTTTCATGCCATTATATTCAGGTTGTCCTTCTCGGTTTACAGTCAGGCTGTCAATTTCATTTGTCCCCTTCTGTCTTGTACTTGTACAGTAAGGTGCTGTATCTATGTTTAACCGCTTATTTTATTGTAAGGCTGCCATTTTTCTATCTTTGTTGTGTAATTTGACATTAAGGCTGCCATTTGTGGCATCTATCTTTGTTGTGTAATTGTACAGTAGAGAAGTCATTTGTGGTATCTACCTTTGCCATGTCATTTTACAGTAATGCATTGATTTGTGGCATCCAGACATGGTGTGATGCTGTTCTCATGCTTTATCTGGAGCTCTGTACCCAGACGTGGTGTTGCTCTCTCTCTCTCTGAACACTCACCTTGTCACCTTAGACTGTGTTGATTCAGAAGTGTGTGTTATTTTGGGTCATATTGAGTGTGTTGATTCAGAAGTGTGTGTTATTTTGGGTCATATTGAGTGTGTTGATAAAGAAGTGTGTGTTATTTTGGGTCATATTGAGTGTGTTGATAAAGAAGTGTGTTGATAAAGAAGTGTGTGCATATTGAGTGCTTCCAGAGTGACCTTGTTGATCTTGAAATTGCTGCTTGAATGCCCACACAATTGTGATTAATTTCCACTGCAAGCCTCCATTCTGCCTCCTACGCTCTTGGTAGGGTGTGTGTGTGTGTGTGTTGTGTGTGTGTGTGTGTGTTGTGTGTGTGTGTGTGTGAGAGAGAAGGCAGACTTCAGGGACAGCTCTTTGCTTCCCTTTCTTCAACACACAGCCTAAGGGAGCGCCTCTCTCTAATCATCTAACACAGTGGCATAACTCTGAGGCTTGTGTGTGTGTGTGTATGTGTATGTAATGTGTGTTTGTGTGTGTGTGTGTGTGTGTGTGTGTGTTTGTGTGTGTGTGTGTGTGTGTGATTGTGTGTATGTGTGTGTATGATTTTGTGTGTGTGTGTGTGTGTGTATGATTTTCATATGTATGTGTGTGTGTGTGTGTGTGTGTGTGTGTGTGTGATGATTATATATGTGTGTGTGTGTGTGTCTGTGTGTGTGTGTGTGTGTGTGTGTGTGTGTGTGTGTGTGTGTGTGTGTGTGTGTGTGTGTGTGTGTGTGTTTCTCATTGGTATGGGATCAGAGAAGGCTGTAGATCTCCCTCTTTCCCTCCCTCTGTCTCTCTCTCTCCCTTTATCCCTCCCTCTCTTCCCCTCGATCATCTGTCTCTCTCTCTTTCTCTCCATCTCCCTCTCTCCCTTCTTGTATCAGCGTGAACTCTTCACCTCTGGAGTGTCACTCAAGAGAAGCAATCTGCCAGATGATGGAGGGATGAAGGGAAAGAGAGGAGTAGAAGAGAAGAGAGTGAGGGAGAGAGAGAGGAGTGGGGAGGGGGCAGAGGAACAGGGGAAGAAAGAAAGACAGATGGACAGAAAGAGCCGAATTTAACAAATGAAGAGTTTGAGAATGTGCTAGAAAATCTGCTGCCCACCTAAACACACTTCAGTCAGTATGTGTGTGTGTGTGTGTGTGTGTGTGTGTGTGTGTATGTGTGTGTGTGTGTGTGTGTGCAGCAGTCCACATGATGGGAGGGGAAGAAAGAAAAGAGAAATGATGGAAAGAAGAGAGCACTGAAGGAAGGATGAAGGACAAGAGACACTAGTGTTTGAATAAGGTTCAAGGACTGACTGAGAGAGAGAGAGAGAGAGAGAGAGTGTGTGTGTGTGTGTGTGTGTGTGTGTGTGTGTGTGTGTGTGTGTGTGTGTGTGTGTGTGTGTGTGTGTGTCTGTAGGGTGCTTTAGTGTGTATTGAGTCCTTGATAACACTTCAGACACACCGGTTCATTTGAAAACAGTCCAATCGGTAGCTGTCTGACACTTTGAAGGACATTGTGTGTGTGTGTGTGTGTGTGTGTGTGTGTGTGAGAGAGGAAGAGTGTGCAGGGGTGTGTGTGTGTGGGTGTCTGTCACTGTTTTTAATGGAGCTCAGTGATGAACGGTTCAGGTGAATAAGAGAACCCACACACGCTGATGTCTCTCTCTCTCTCTCTGTCTACATCTCTGTGTCCCAAGCCGTGATCTATTTGTGTCTCTCCTTCTCTCTTTCTCTCTCCTCTCTTTCTCATTGCTTTGATTTGCCTGTTATTATGTTGTTTTCCTCTCATTCAGTCTCTGACTCATTCAGTTTTCTCTCTCCAACATGTTGTCCTTTCTTCTCTTCCCCTCTCATCTCCTCTCTTTTCTTCTCTCTTCTTCTCTTCTCCTCTCATCTCTTGTCTTCTCTTTTCTTCTCTTCTCTTCTGTTCTCCTATCTTCTCTTCTCTTCTCTTCTCTCTTCTTCTCTTCTCTTTTCTTCTCCTCTCTTCTCTTCTCCTCTCTTCTTCTCTCTTCTCTTCTCTCTTCTCTTTTCTTCTCCTCTCTTCTCTTCTCCTCTCTTCTCTTCTCTTCTCCTCTCTTCTCTTCTCCTCTCTTCTCTTCTCTTCTCTCTTCTCTTCTCTCCTCTCTTCTCTCTTCCTGTCTTGTCTTCTCTTCTCTCCTCCTCTCCTCCTCCTTCTCTTCTCTCCTCTCCTCTCCTCTCTTCTCCTCTCTTCTGTCTCTTCTCTTCTCTTCTCCTCTCTTCTCTTCTCCTCTCTTCTCCTCTCTTCTCTTCTCCTCTCCTCTCCTCTCTTCTCTTCTTCTCCTCTCTTCTCCTCTCCTCTTCTCCTCTCCTCTTCTCTTCTCTTCTCTTCTCTTCTCTTCTCCTCTCTTCTCTTCTCCTCCTCCTCTCCTCTTCTCTTCCTCCTCTCCCTTTCTCTTCTCCTCTCCTTCCTTCTCCTCCCTTCTCTTCTCTCCTCCTTTCCTCTCTTCTCCTCTCTTCTCCTCTTCTTTCTTCTTCATTCTTCCTTTATATTGTTCTCTTCTCTTCTCTTCTTAGTTTGACGATCCTCCTCTGATCTCCTCGATCTTTGTCCTCCTCTCCTCCTCCTCTTCTCCTCTCCTCTCTCCTCCTCTTCTCCTCTCTTCTCTTCTCTTCTATATTTCTCTTCTCCTCCCTCTGACTCTAGTTCAGCTTGTGTTTCCGTCTATCTTGTCTTCTCTGTGTGAGGATTGTGTGTGTGTGTGTGTGTGTGTGTGTGAGGATGTGCATCTCATCCACTGTGTGTGTGTGTGTGTATGTGTGTGTCTGTGTGTGTGTGTGTGTGTGTGTGTGTGTGTGTGTGTGTGTTTGTGTGTGTGTGTGTGTGTGTGAATGGACTGGGTGATGAAATTAACTCACTGGTGTGGTGTGTGTGTCTGTGTGTATGTCAGTGTATGCTGTTGTGTGTGTGTGAAGTGTTTATGTGTGCACGTGTTTGTGTGAGTGTGTGTGTGCTTGTGTGTGTGTGTGTGTGTTTGTGCTCTAGCGCCCAGCTGGGTCTAATTGAACGGATCCTCAGTAGGTCTGACCTGGCTAGGTGAGGCCTATGGAGGGAACCGGTTGCCATGGTAAAGAAGCATCTCTCGTCTGGACACTGCAGCTTACATCTTTTCCTCCTCTCCTCTCTCACTCTCCATCTCTATCTCCTCTCCTCTTCTCCCCCATGGCCAAAGCAGAGGCATCATTTAAAAATGAGGATGAACTGGAAATTACATATCCAAAGACTATCAAAACAGCCAAAGAAAAGAAACAGATCAAAGAGAGCATCATGAGAGATTATCCAGAAGTCCTTATCGCTGATTACATGGGACCTGAAGAGAGCAAGGTCCTGTGCAAACTTTTATTCTTCACAAAACACCCCACAGCATGGCACACCACTCTCTGCAATGCCATGCAATGTGTGAAGAAAGGAGGCATCAGCAGAGGAAGGCAGATAATACTGGAAGAGGAAAAGGGGATCAAGCTGACAGTTAACCTGTATCACAATGGGACTATAATGGTGCAGGGAACTGAAGCCAGTCTTAACCATTTTCAGAGTTCATTTAAACAATTGAAATGTGACACCTGAATTGTAAAGAGATCTGGAGGTGAGGGCTACAGTAGCATCACCAGTTGTGACAGACTCTAAAATGAACTCAAGGCCCCACCATCTACACATCTGGTGGATACAGGTCCTAAGATCGCTTCACACCCCAACCCAAGGGACTAACAGACACCTTGGCTGAACTGGAACAGGACTACACCTTATTCAAAGAGGACACCACACACAATCTACAGCAGCTCCAGAGTCAAAATGTCCACCCAAACATGGGTCTGCTACAACAACTCTGCTCGGCAGTCAGGCAACTAGAGGAGGCCAACCAAGAGCTGCGGCAACAACTGAGTACAGTGAAAGAGGAGTTGCTGAGGAGAGAGCAGCACAGCCAGGCGCTGGAGGTTCAACTACTGGACATGCGGAGCAGGATGCTGACAGAGAAACACATCTCTATCTGACAGCAGGCCTACCACCAAGATGATCAGAGATGCACCAGATTAAACAAGCACTCAAAACCACCACATGGCACGGAAAAACAACTTGGCCAATTTGTCAGTACTCCCAGCAGTTTCTCCCATACGACATCAAAACATCCCACAAACTAACCAAGGCTCCATTCCATCAACCAGATTCACCCATGGTCAACAAGAGACCAGGCCTGGAAATCAGCAAAAAGACAACATCTTCATTTTGTGTGACTCAAATGGAAATCACCTGGACCAAAGATGTCTTTTCCCACGACGAAATGTAAAAAAAACTATGGTGTCCAACCACAAATGCAGTAAGGGACATATTGCAAAAAGGCACTCTACACAACCCATCCCACATAATCATCCACACAGGGACAAATGACCTCAAGTCAAGGGAGATCGATGTAGCCGACGCATTAATTAACATCATCAAGATGACAACAGAAATGTACCCAAATGCCAAAGTAATCCTTTCATCTCTGCTGCCTAGGCGCGACATACCAAAAAGGATCACAGACAAAATCAACGACAAAGTCATGTCCTCCTGTGTTCAAATACCAAATGTACAGATTGCACATCACAAAGATATTGACATCAAACATCTGTATGACAATGTACACATACACAAGGAGGGCATGAAGCTCTTTGCTAAAACCATCAAAGACGCTACATTGAATAGGCAAAGACCCCTGAATCTGGAGGGAAGTAAGGTCATCAGAGATGGACAAAGTTCAGAGCGGACGCATCTGCTTTATCAAAAGGAGGTACTGATCTCACACAGATAAAAACAATGCTACAACTAATATGTGACAATCTGTTCCACTAGTGGTTGTAGACCCTGGGGGGGGTTATGTGACTAGTTTGTGTTTGTGTGTGTGTGTGTGTGTGTGTGTGTGTGTGTGTTTGTGTCTTGTGTCTAGTGTCTAGTGTCTGTGTACGTGTACGTGTGTGTGCACACCTGAGGGGTTAGAAGGGGTAAGGATTAATATGTGGGTGGGGGTACATGTTATAGATATGTGTGTAACAGTTCCAAGCATCTGTCTGTCTGTCTACTTGTCCCTGTCCTGTATGTCTGTTTGTCTGAGTCCATATGTGAAAACCATGATGGCCTTCTGGGTCATATGTATGTATGTTTTTTTTTTCCTTTGTCAATTAGTACCATATTAGACATATTAGATACATAGTTCTAGCCTCAGCTATTAAATTGATGTACTTGAGTAGTAAAACATTGCTAATTCTGGCAAACTAATATATATAAATATCATACTCATACTCGTCTGCTTTTGGTGACAAGAGTACACCACACCCTGACTTTGTAAATCTTGTATATAGTTCATATATTATCATAGTGCTAGAAACATGGAGTAGAGAAGGACATGTATGCCAATCCATTCCCAATTATAGGGAACTATGTATCCCTTCTGTTAAAGATCCCAAAGTCAAATGTGGAAGAGATTCTGGGGGAATTATTGTATTGTATAAAGAATACCTTGCAAATCATATCTATCCTGGAAAAAAAGGGAAGTCACATATATGGATTAAGTTAAAAAAGGAGCTCACTTCCTCAGATCTTGACATTTATGTATGTGCCATTTATATACCCCCTAAAGAGTCGCCTTATTATTCTGAAGAAATATTCCAAATTTTACAATCAGAAATCATACAATTCCAATCAGAAGGATCGGTCTTGCTAATGGGGGACATGAACGCAAGAACTGGCAGAGAATTAGATTATATTAACTCAAATGGCTATACATATATTACAGACACACAAATGAGTAACATCACTCAACTTGAAAAACCACGCCAGAGCAATGACAGTATTGTAAACAAAAATGGCAAACAGATACTCCAACTATGTAAAAAAGCCTACAGTAGGTCTCTTCATAGCTAATGGTAGAACAAGGGGTGACTCTCTGGGTAGGTTCACCTACTGCTCCCATCTCGGCAACAGCGTTGTAGACTATGCTATTACTGATGTTGATCAAAGTTTAATCAATTACTTTATGGTGATGCCCCAAATCCCACTTTCAGATCATAGCCATATTACACTAAGTCTAAAAAAGAACAACTCTGAAGCATTGCTAAAACCAGAAAACAAATTATATTCCCTTCCAACTCAATTTCGGTGGGAAAAAGACAGTGTACACCTTTATGAGGCTGAACTTAATAGTACCCAAACAGAAAATTTGATATACACATTTTTGTTCACAAAATTTCAAGAAGACCGAGAAGGCATAAATCAAGCAACAAAACAGTTAACAGAAATATTTACATCAGTGGCCAGTAAAACACTGAAAATGAAAAATACAAATAACAAAAGGAAGACTTCAACTGCAAAGAATGAATGGTTCGACAAAGAGTGTCAGATTTCAAGAAAACAATTAAGAGCTCTATCAAATAAAAAGCACAGGAACCCTGCAGACCAAAACACACGGTACTTATACCAACAAGCTCTTACCCAATATAAATCATTGCTAAGACAGAAAAAAGCTATGTACATGAGAAAAAAGCTACAAAATATTGAGGAAGCTGTAGACCAAAATTCATTTTGGGAACTATGGAATAAATTAGAAACTTCCAAAAAACCCAAACTTATTCCCCTATGTGACGCAAACATCTGGACTGATCATTTTAAGTACCTTTATGGGAAAGATGAATTACATCCTCTCCAAACTCAACTGATCGACAAATTACACAAATTAGAAACAGAAGTAAAATGCAAACAGAATAGCTTAGACACCCCTGTGTCCTTAATTGAGCTAACCAAAAAAAATGAAATCCCTCAAAAATAAAAAAGCATGTGGATCTGATGGGATACACAACGAAATGATAAAGTATAGTAGCCCAATCTTGATGCATGCCATTCATAAACTTTTCAATTTAATCTTAACAGTCGGCCATTTTCCACAATTATGGAAAGAAAATCAAATTGTCCCAATTTTAAAAAACGGAGATAAATTCAATCCAAATAATTACAGAGGTATTACCATAAACAGCAATTTAGGGAAGCTGTTCTGCAGTATAATTAATACCAGACTGATGGAATTTCTGCAGGGAAATAAGGTCATCAGTAGCTGTCAGATTGGATTCATGCCAAAGCACAGAACCACTGACCACATAAATACTTTACAAACACTTATAGATAAATATGTGTAACGCTTCTAACTTAACGCAATATATAGGACCACTACATTACCAGAGTTATCAGAGCTAAGTTCGGCTATAGGGAGAGAATTGGCAACGACCAGTATTTAGATGAAGAAAAAGACAATAACATTTATTATGACACACAAGAAAAGATATTGAACCACAATAGAAAAATGTAAAACCCCTTAAAGTCAGTCGCGTAAAGTCAGTCAGTAACAAAATGTTTAATATAATAAAGTTTAACCCCAAAGTTCAATGTTTCAATCCCAAAGTTCAATGTTCCAATCCCAGAGTTCAATATTTCCTTTAAACCTCCTTTAAATCCTCAAAAAAAGGAAAAAAGTAGAAAAATGCAAAAATATCTTCGATGCGTTACTTTTGTAAAGGAAAAAAAAAAAGATGAAACAAGGCCTTACTAATCACTACCGGGTAGGAAATTAGTGATGTGTATCTTAATCTTATCTGTAATCCAGAACAGGTTGCGTCCCAGGCCACAGGCATCACAGGTGGCACACACACACACTGGTCACAGTCCTTAGGATGGCTCGCCCGTATCTCTCTCTCAATCGTGGCAGAAGATGCACAATAACAAAAAAAAACAATCTGCACACGGCAGTGTAAAATACCTCATTAGTGCCATGCAGGATCGTTTCACTTCATACCATAAGTATTAACACTCAAACTCAAATATCATTTCTTTGTCTAATGTAAATCATGTACTGAACAACTGTGCAATACAGTACCAGTTCAGTAGAATGACAGTGTGTCATTTGCAACTCTAGTTTACATACAACATGTACATTTACAGTTAACCAAATACAATATCAACAGTAAGCCATTAGCAACTTACTATGTGTATACCACATCATATTATATTCAAAATGTCATTACAATGGCTTGAAGCCTGAAAACATTAGCCCTATAGAGTAACCTCGTAGCTTAAACATTGTCTGCACGCGCTCCTACATCATGTCACGGCATGCATGCATGCCCACGCAGGGTGCACGTGATCAGAAAAGAAAGCGCCGTTCTAAACTAATACGGCGGGTTTAAAACGATAACATTAATTTTCAATATATCTCCGACAGGTTTTTGTTTTTTACCTCTATACACATCAAAATAGTTTGTTTTACCTGAAAAGTAAAAGGAAGCTAACCAATGCCTAACACACTGGCTTGCTTAACGGAAACACACACTCACCGGAGATTCAATTATTTAAGACACAAACGATCTTCAGGAGTAATAATTCAACCGGAAACGTCTTCTTGAAAAAGTTGAACAAAGGATTAGTTCAAAAATAAACGGTGAAGTGTCGAAACGTTGATAAATCTCAATCTTTCTTTCACTCGCAATATCTCTATGAGCTTCAGGGGAAAAAAACGCAGTTGTGGACTCTTCCTCTATGTGCAATGCACTCGTTCACATGCAGCACAGCGCCCCCTAATGGACAGGGGGCAAACGCTACAACTACATTCAATAACCCAGTGCAATTTATGTGGGTTACATTCTCCCATCCTGAATGTGCATGCGCCTCTGCATGTACTACTAAATGAAATCGTGCCTGCAGTGACTTACGTCTAAGCGAGTGGGAGTAATCACTGGAGTTAAGTCTAAAGCTTTAGTAAAAGCTTGGTCAAGTCCCTTAAATAAAGACTGCATTACTAACGTCAGGGGATTTCCTAACGTCCGGTATGTCAGTCGGTCAGGCTCTGCTCTCTGTCTAGCTGATCGTCTCACTCCTGTGTCTCCTGGATCTTCTCCCTCTTGGACATCATCCAGTTTAGATTCCTGTTCGGATGACTCATCAGGGTTTGTGTTTCCCATAGATTTCTGCTCAACTCTTTCTTCTGTTTCAGGCACTGTTTCCAACTCATTCTCCTCTTCCACAAGGTTTGTCGTCTCCTTCTCCTCTTCTACATCAGCAACCGATTCTTCTACATCAGTAGAGAATTCACTCTCTTTCGGCTCGTCTTCACTTGAGTTGGAAGACTCATCCGCGCCAGGGTCTTGTTGCGGACATGCCACAGGCTGAAACACCTCGGCTTCAGGTCGGAGGTCTGACTGTGCGGGATTCACTGAACGAGTTGCTTTGGTCTGAGGGATTTCGTGCACAATAGTGATCGACAGGTAAGTAGTGTCAGGGACACCATAGTAAATGACTTGTTCTTTCTCACTTTCACAGGGATCTCTCAACAGCTCTCCCTCCTCACATGTTGGACTTTGAGTGGGTTGGGCTGCTGTTTTCTTTGGCTTGCACTGAGTCACTTCTGCTTCGATGGATGGCGCTAGGAAGCCACAAGGTAAAAGTAAGTCACGATGCAGCGTCCTCTCGGGACCATAGGAGTTCACTGGGGCAACGACATAGACAGGAGAATCATTGATGCGCTTCACCACTTTGTAAACAGTTTGGCTCCAACGACCCGCTATCTTGTGTTTTCCCCTCAATCCGACGTTCTTGACCAGGACACGGTCTCCTTCTTCCAGGACAGTTTCTCTTACTTTCATGTCGTACCTTTCTTTGTTTTTCAGGGCGATTTTCTCACTGTTTTGAATTGCAATTTTGTAACTCTCTTTCAGGTTCTCCTTGAGACGTTTCACATAGTCTGTGTGAGTAACTCTGCGCTGACCAGCTGGGTTAAAGCCAAATGCAACATCGATAGGTAAGCTTGGCTGTCTCCCAAACATCAGTTGGTAGGGGGAAAAGCCTGTTGTGTCATTTTTGGTGCAATTGTACGCATGCACTAAAGGTTGAACATAGTCACGCCACTTGACTTTGTTTTCCTCTTCAAGGGTACCCAGCATCTCCAAAAGCGTACGGTTAAACCGTTCTACCGGATTACCACGTGGATGGTAGGGAGTAGTTCTTGTCTTTTTAATCCCTAGGAGAAGGCAGAGGTCTTGGATCACTGCAGACTCAAAGTCGCGACCCTGGTCGCTATGCAGACGCTCGGGCAGGCCATAATGGACAAAAAACTGGTTCCACAAAGCTTTGGCTACTGTCTTGGCCTTTTGGTCAGCGGTTGGTACGGCGACAGCGTACTTAGTAAAATGGTCAGTGATGACGAGGATGTTCTTCGTCCCACGGCCATCAGGCTCCAAGGACAAGTAGTCCATGCAGACTAGTTCAAGGGGTCTGCTGGTCCGAATGTTTACAAGACGAGCTGTCTTCTCAGCTTTTGCTTTGCGACGAACGCATCTCTCACAGATTTTTACTTTTGTATCTATGTCCATGGCCATCCTCGGCCAATAGAAACGCATGCGGACAAGATCAATCGTTCTTTCGAATCCCATGTGGCCAACTAGGTCGTGTAGACTTTCAAGAGCCGTCTCACGATACTTCTTGGGAAGAACAAGTTGAAACAATGGCCCACTCTTGCTCACTCTCTTACGATAGAGGACGGCATTGTCAATGACAAGTTGATCCTGAACTCGTAGCATCAGTTGGACTTCTCTGTCCTCTTTCTGCCTCACCCGGTATGAAAGCCGCTTTCCTGCACTGACAATGTCAATGACCTTGCTGATTACTGGGTCAGCTCTTTGCTCAGCAGCCCATTCCAGCTGTGACATTCTGGGGAGGGTACTGGACCCTGGAAGCAAATCAGTGTGGATGAACTCGGGCGGGATAGCGCTTGCATCCATGGCAAGGGACTCTACGATCACGGGTAAGTAGTTACTGTCTTCCTCTGTATTACAGGGCTTTTCTAGGTTGTGTCTCTGGCAAACAGCTTTGACTGCTTCTTGAGGGAAGGTGGCGTCGCTTTCCTCCCTCATGAACCTAGTCAGGAACTGCTGCACTCGGTTGTCTTCGGCCTCAGCACTGAAATCTGCCTGTTCGCAGTCATGGCGGCGCCTGGACAGACCGTCGGCGTCCTGGTTTCTCTTGCCGGCCCGGTACTGGATGTTGAAGTTGAAGTTGGACAGGGCCACCGATGTCTGGCAGCGTCAAGTTTGGCAGATGACAGTACATAAGTTAAGGGATTGTTGTCCGTAACAACGGTGAACTCCGTAGAGGTAGTCTGACAGCTTGTCGGTTATAGCCCACTTAAGGGCAAGAAACTCAAGCTTGTGAGTGGGGTATCTTCGCTCGCATTTTGACAGTCCTCTACTGGCATAGGCTATGACTTTCATCTGTCCATCTTGTTGCTGATACAGGGCTGCCCCAAGACCATGAAGGCTCGCGTCAGTGTGTAGTATGTATGGTAAGCTTGAATTGGCAAAGCCAAGGATCGGGGCAGTAGTCAACTTTTCAATGAGGGTTTTAAAGGCTTCCTCACACTTAGACGTCCACTTTTCTGCAAAAGGTGACTTGAGGTCTGCATTTGAGAAGGACTTGGTTTTGTTCTTTTTCCTTGCAGGGACATAGCCGGCAGTCAGAACATTGAGGGGCTTTGCTATTTTCGAAAAGTCTTTGATGAACCTTCTGTAATAGCCCGTGAACCCGAGAAAAGACTTGAGCTCCCTGATATTGTTTGGCCTGGGCCAAGTGGTGAGTGCTGAAATCTTATCAGGGTCAGTTTCAACTCCATTCTCTGAGACAATATGTCCCAAGTATTTCACTGACTTCCTGAAAAAATGACATTTCTCAGGCGATAACTTGAGCCCGAATTCTTGTAGACGGTGCAAGACTCTCATAAGCCGCTCTTCGTGCTGTTCAAGGGTTTCTGAGAAAACGATGAGGTCGTCTAAGAAAACAAGAACCTCCTTCAAGTTTAGGGAACTCATGCATTTCTCCATGACTCTCTGGAAGGTGCTCGGAGCGTTGGTTACTCCCTGCGGCATCCTATTGAATTCCCAAAATCCCATGGGCGTGACGAAGGCGGTTTTGGGTTTATCGTCCTCTTCCATTTCCACCTGGTAGAAGCCTGACTTCAAATCCATTACGGAGAACCATTTCGAAGACCGTACTTAGCTGCCCACTCATCCTGCTTCACCTTCAATTCCTTATACTTGAGGTCGACAGCAGCCTTGTTCAGGGGGTTCTCACAAGCTTTGGCTATGTGGCCATCACCTCCACATCGAAAGCAAAACCAGGCCTTGGGCTGAGGTCTGGGTGTAACCTGAGAAGTTGCTCTGTGGACTTGAGCCTCTGCTTGGATTGTGGGTTGGTTCGGGGCAGACTGGGGGACTGCAGGTCTTTTCTTTTCTATGTTTCTTGGAGTCAAGCTGCATTTGCAGCGCGGCAACTTGTTTCCTCAGATTCTCAGTTTCCAGTACGTATGCTTGTAGTGTATTGGCATTGTATTCAGAGACGCAGATGGTGTTCACCACACTCTGAGCGTTCATTGAGGTTTTGGTTTTGGATGACCCCAAGTGGCGGTTCATGCGGTCAAGCTTGGTTGCTCTCTTGTCTTCCTCAGTTCCTAATTGCAGCAGGAGGTCAGCAAAATCGAGGGACTTTTCACTTTTCAGCTCCAGCTGCAGGACAAGGTCATGGTCCCAGCAACCACGCTTAAACTGCTTCATCAGGTGGCGGTTGACAGCAGACGGCTTGACTCCGCCTCTTTTCACAGCAATCTCTTCACCATCTTCAACAATGCCATAAGCAGACTCCAAAAGCCTAGTGTAGTCTCTAGGGTGGGCAGATGAACCTAGCTGCCTCACAACATCTGACGCTGGGGGAAGCGAGCTTTCCAGAATTTTCCTTCGCTGCACCTCAATGGAGGTTTGATCATGGGACATCAGTTCGACATGGAGCAGCCATGTTTCAAAGTCAGCTTCGCCTGGTGGCTTTGGCATTTTGCCTGAGAAGGAGCGCAACCACTTAGACTGGTTCTGGGATTGTGGGGCATTGTTCTTTATCACATGTTCAACGACAATGCGTCTCACCTCTAGCGGGTTCAGCATGTTTTCGTCCAGCTCCTCGGATGCAGGGGGCGTATCGCTCTGCTTGGCCACAGCACAGGGTTTCGTAGACATGGGGGTCTTTCTAGATCTAGTTATGAGGGGAGTGGCACTATGGACAGAGTCAGCGTCGCTACTGTCATCTAGGATGCTAGAGTCGCTAGAGTCGCTAGAGTCTTGGGCTGTCAGCATGAGGGCTTCGACACTTTTTATGTACCATGTTACAGTGGTGTCGGTGATATTCTGTATGCTAGAAGGAAAGTGGGGCTCGATGGAAACACTTGCAACGTCAGATTCAAATTCAACAATGGCAGAACACTTACCGTCTACTTCGCTTGGTAATCTCACTATTTGAGCTACTTTACCGTATTTTTCGAAAGTTTCAGTGATGTCTGCATCAGTATCAGTGTGATTAACACTGAATAAAGCGATAGAACACTCCCGTTTAACACCATACTTTTGCTCAAAATCCATGTCTCAAGTTTAAACAATTTCACTAAATGTAACAAAAAAAGTGATAATTCACGTAATGCTTATAAAACACGCAAAAATGTTGATTTAACGGTAAAGGTCGTGCTCAAAACTCTCCTGGCTGGCTTGCCACGAAAAAGGATGTAACGCTTCTAACTTAACGCAATATATAGGACCACTATATTACCAGAGTTATCAGAGCTAAGTTCGGCTATAGGGAGAGAATTGGCAACGACCAGTATTTAGATGAAGAAAAAGACAATAACATTTATTATGACACACAAGAAAAGATATTGAACCACAATAGAAAAATGTAAAACCCCTTAAAGTCAGTCGCGTAAAGTCAGTCAGTAACAAAATGTTTAATATAATAAAGTTTAACCCCAAAGTTCAATGTTTCAATCCCAAAGTTCAATGTTCCAATCCCAGAGTTCAATGTTTCCTTTAAACCTCCTTTAAATCCTCAAAAAAAGGAAAAAGTAGAAAAATGCAAAAATATCTTCGTACGTACTTTTGTAAAGGAAAAAAAAAAGATGAAACAAGGCCTTACTAATCACTACCCGGGTAGGAAATTAGTGATGTGTATCTTAATCTTATCTGTAATCCAGAACAGGTTGCGTCCAGGCCACAGGCATCACAGGTAGGCGCACACACACACTGGTCACAGTCCTTAGGATGGCTCGCCGTATCTCTCTCTCAATCGTGGCAGAAGATGCACAATAACAAAAAACACCAATCTGCACACGGCAGTGTAAAATACCTCATTAGTGCCATGCAGGATCGTTTCACTTCATACCATAAGTATTAACACTCAAACTCAAATATCATTTCTCTGTCTAATGTAAATCATGTACTGAACAACTGTGCAATACAGTACCAGTTCAGTAGAATGACAGTGTGTCATTTGCAACTCTAGTTAACATACAACATGTACATTTACAGTTAACCAAATACAATATCAACAGTAAGCCATTAGCAACTTACTATGTGTATACCACATCATATTATATTCAAAACGTCAATGCAATGGCTTGAAGCCTGAAAACATTAGCCCTATAGAGTAACCTCGTAGCTTAAACATTGTCTGCACGCGCTCCTACATCATGTCACGGCATGCATGCATGCCCACGCAGGGTGCACGTGATCAGAAAAGAAAGCGCCGTTCTAAACTAACACGGCGGGTTTAAAACGATAACATTAATTTTCAATATATCTCCGACTGGTTTTTGTTTTTTACCTCTATATACATCAAAATAGTTTGTTTTACCTCAAAAGTAAAAGGAAGCTAACCAATGCCTAACACACTGGCTTGCTTAACGGAAACACACACTCACCGGAGATTCAATTATTTAAGACACAAACTACTCAATAAAAAAATTGGTTTACCGATTCAACCCTCCAGTCAGATTGTGGCTGAAAATTTTCATTTTCAATGTCATCAAGCCCATTATTTTGTATGGGAGTGAGATTTGGGGAACCAAGTACCAAAGACAAAAGCCCAATTGAAATATTTCATCTTGAAGTCTGCAAAAACATCCTAGGAGTACACAGACATGCATCAAATCTTGCTTGCAGGGCAGAACTTGGCCGATTTCCTCTCTTAACCGATATACAGAAAAGAGCATCCAAATTTTATCATTTTATATTTATCATTTACTTTTTTCCAACACCAATGCATGTCATTATAGTGCCCTTCTACAAAGACGAAAACACCCAGAGAGTGATCCTTTTCAATACCTAACAGCAAAATATGATCTAAATGTAATGGACATTATGCAGGCAAAACTAAAACTCATTGAAAAAACTACACAAGATGAGTACTATGAATATTGGCTAAACAATATTGAACAATCCAACAAATTGAAATGTTCCCAAAAAATCCAAACCAATTATGAATTTGCATCTTATTTAAAAGAAATTACAGAGTACAAACAAAGAAAATTACTAACATCTTATAGATTAAGTGAACACTCCCTGGCCTTAGAAATGGGAAGACACAGGCAAACCTGGCTTCCTAGGGAGGAAAGGCTGTGTTTGCAGTGCAGTGAGGGAGTAGTAGAAGATGAAAAACACTTCCTCACTGAATGCAGTAAATTCAGCACAGTCAGGAACCAATATTTCCTTCAATTCAGCAAAATTATACCTCAATTTGAATGATTAGAAAATGAAGACAAGCTCCCATACTTGTTGGGAGAGCATACAAGTTGTGTAAAACTCGCTGCACAGTACCTGTTAACATGTCATAAATCGAGGAAGTGAGTGACCAATATTGTGACATGCTTTGCTTTATATCAATAATCAATACCCATGATAGCACATTGATAAATATACAGTATAGTATGTATAGTAATACTGTATCATTATACATTTAATTTATTATTCTCTCTTTTTAATTATTATCATTTTGTTATTATTATTATTTTATTTTTATTTTTTATTTTTTAAACAGATATTGTATCTGTGTTGTTTTGTTATATGTTAGCTTTGGCAACACTGCTTCATTGAGTAATGCCAATAAAGCTCCATTGAAATTGAAAATTGAAATTGAGAAAGAGAGAGAGAGGAACATGGAGGCATTACATATTATACAATAGAGGGGAAGTGAATGTAATAGCACCAAACCACACTGTGGTTATGCTAAGGCGGCTGAGTAGCTGTGAATGTGTGTGTGTGTGTGTGTGTGTGTGTGTGTGTGTGTGTGTGTGTGTGTGTGTGTTTCCTGGAAGAGCTGGGCACGGCGTCATCTTTGCCTCAGTGGGGACGTGCTCAGAACATCTCGACCCTCCAGTGCTCAAAGAGCTCTTCACATGCTGTTCTTTGCATGTGGGAAGGTCAAATTCACACACACACACACACACACACACACACACACACATACACCAGTGAGTTAAGTCCCCTGTCCAATCAACCCTGTGGTTACATTTGCTCAACAATCACACACACACACAAATGCACACACACACACACACACACACACACACACACACACACACACACACACACACACACACACACACACACACACACACACACACACACACACACATATGCACATGTGCACACACACACACACACACACACACACACACACACACACACATCTTGTCGTTGTTCTCACACACCACTCGCGTGGCTGTGGTAACTGAGAAACAGCGCCCTCTGTCTCCTCCCCACTGACACTGCACCCACCCTCAACCCATCACTGCCTGTGGGTCCAGTGGCCCTTAGCACTGAGCACATGGGGGTGAGGGCTCCACAAGAGAGAGGTCGTTAAGAAGGAGTGTTCAGATACCCTGATGAAACAGCCCGAGTGTCTGTTCTGTCTCTCTCTCTCTCTCTCTGTGTTTGTGTGTGTGTGTGTGTGTGTGTGTGTGTGTGTGTGTGTGTGTGTGTGTGTGTGTGTGTGTGTGTGTGTGTGTGTGTGTCTTTAGTAGGTAGTGGTCCGATGAAGTGGTCAGAAACCCTGATGAAACAGCCCGAGTGTCTGCTCTCTCTCTCTCTCTCTCTCTCTTTCTCTGAGTGTGTGTGTCTGTGTGTGTGTGTGTGTGTGTCTTGAGGTTAGACAACCATTTTCCATTAAGAGTTCCACTTTTTAAAGAGTAACAGACCTTTCTTGACCCCTCTTTTGGACTCACATGGCTCTGTTCTCCAGTATGTCCAGCACATAGAACATACTGATCTCACATGGCTCTGTTCTTCAGAAGCACATAGAACATACAGGGTTCTCATGGCTCTGTTCTTCAGTAGCACATAGAACATACTGGGTTCACATGGCTCTGTTCTTCAGTATGTCCAGCTCATAGAACATACTGGGTTCCAGTGTAGTGCTGCATCACTAGTTGGACTTAATGTGGACGGTCATTTCAAAATGG
>NC_063205.1:29788533-29811033 GCF_017589495.1 Alosa alosa | reverse complement strand
TCTCATCTGAAGCAGTGCTGACTGGCAGTGCTAGGACTACCTCCCTATTTGCAGTCAAAAATAAAATGCTAATTTCCCCTGTTCCCTACTGAGAGAGAGAGAGAGAGATAGAGAGAGGGAAAGAGGGAGAGATGAAAAAAGAAGAGCAAGAGTGAGGGAAGGCTTTCCTTTAGTCTGTGTGAAAAACAGTTGTGCTCAAGTGGCTGTTCCTCCACTTAAACACAGCTCCCTACCCAGCTCTGAGTCGTTAACCACCTCAGCCGTATGCGCTGAAATGACGCCATGTCTCCATGACGATGCGTGCTATGGAGATGAGTTTGACCCAGGAGAGGGGTTGGGAATTATGGGGGTTAACGAGGGGTTATGTCTCCTAATTGGTACCTGACATCTGATTGAAACATTCAATGAATTGCTCTCGGCTGATTGAGTCTCATCCATTCATCTTTTCATTTACCATTTGACACTCTTCTTTTGGTTTATTGAGAGTCTCATTCATTCATTCATTCATCTGTTTTACACTCTTTCTTTCATTCATTCATGCTCACCATTTGCATCTTCATCATTCTCTGCCTGCATGTTTCACCAACCTCTTATCCCAATCTCCCCTTCCTCTGCTCCTATTCTATCACTTACTTCATCTCTTTCTCTCTTCTCTCTTCTCCCCCTCTCCTCTCTCCTGTTATCTGTTACTTCAGTGAGAAGCATTAAGATGCCGTCCTGTCTGATAGGATGTAATCAGCATGGAGGAGATGGATGTAATTGGTGATGAGTGTGTGTGTGTGTGTGTGTGTCTGTCTGTGTGTGTGTGTGCGTGCAATAATGCAGATGCGAAGATGGCGCTTTAATTTAACTCTGGGCTAACCGGTGCATCTCTCCATGCTGTGATAGGTCGAACTATCTGCCTAGTGCCTGCTTCCTCTCCAGATTCCAGATCACAGCTGAGGCTGCAACAGAGCTGGCTCTAATGTGGCCCTGATGTAGCCCTGATATGGCTCTGATGTGGCTCTGATGAGGCCCTGATGCGGCTCTGATCTGGCCCTGATCACCTCCCTCTGCTTCTCCCACTCCCCCCCTTTCTCTATCTCTCTCCCTCCCTTCCTCCCTCATCCTTCTGCTCTTTTTTTTCCCTCTTGAGCTCTTCATTCCCTCTCTCTCGCCCTCCTCATCTCCCTGTGTCTCCCTCTCTCTCTCTCCCCTCCTCATCTCCCTGTGTCTCCCCTCTCTCTCTCGCCCCCTCCTCATCTCCCTGTGTCTCCCTCTCTCTCTCGCCCTCCTCATCTCCCTGTGTCTCCCTCTCTCTCTCTCGCCCTCCTCATCTCCCTGTGTCTCCTCTCTCTCTCGCCCTGCTCATCTCCCTGTGTCTCCCTCTCTCGCCAGCCCACCCCTCAATCTCCCCCTCCCTCTTCATCAGCTCCCCTTGTACCCCCTCCCCTCTCTCTCCCTCTCTCCCCTTTCTACCCCCCTTCTCTTTCCCTCTCTTTCTCCCCCCTCTCTCTCTCTCTTTCCTCATTAGCTCCTGAGGGGCCCTGCTCTTCTGTGTGTTGCTGGTGTGCTGCTAGTAGGCTGGCTTATCACAGAGGAAAAGGCAAGCTGTGAAGGGCTGTAAAAATGTCTCAAGCAGCTTCTGAAAACGATCTGTGAAGGGCTGCAAAACGACTCAAGCAACTGACCTTTTTCTCTTCCTCACTTTTCTCATGCAATTTTATAAACAAGTGTTCCCATCTTCCCCCTTTCTTGATCAGTTACTACTTGTAAAAGCTACATTGTGACTGTGTTTTTGTCTAAGCAGCTCTGTCTTTTCCCCTGTCTCTCTTCAGGTACTACAGCGCCACCATCCTGCAGATGTCGGGAGTGCGGGACGATAAGCTGGCCATCTGGCTGGTGACGGTCACCGCATTCTCAAACTTCCTCTTCACGCTGCTCGGCGTGTGGTTGGTGGAGAGGGTGGGCCGACGCAGACTCACGCTGGGGAGCATCATAGGTAAGGGACGTGCACTAGGACACTACTGCAAGGCATTGTGGGTAGACAGCACTAAAATGTATCAGTATCCTTAACAAATGAGATGTGGTATGTGCTAAGCTTTCCTTCTCGACTCCACAGTATTGTGTAGTGCAGCAGCGGTTCCCGCGTACCACCACCTACATCCTGACTCGGCTCGCGCACCCCCACCATCTGACACATAACAACATAACACATTCTAGGCATCAGGTTTAATTAGCCGCCCTACATGATAACACATAACAAAATCAAAATGTGCAACTGGTTTATGAGCTCTCACACTAAAAAAAAACAGTGTGGAGAGCAACATTATGAAACACAAAGAACAGAGAACATTTAAGATTAAAAAAAAATCATTTGTAACACCTTTCCAACGTTGCCCTTTTCATCTCGCGTATCCCCTAGTGGAAGCTCGCGTGCCACCGGTGGTACACGTACCACAGTTTGGGAATCCCTGGGTCAATGCATGCGCTATATGCACAGAGGGCAGGCCAGCTGATATATTTGCCCAGCTGATATATTTGGGCAGCCAGCTGATATATTTGGTCAGCTGATATATTTGGGCAGCCAGCTGATATATTGGGTCAGCTGATATATTTGGCCAGCTGATATATTTGACCAGCTTATATATTTGGCCAGCTAATATATTCGGCCAGCTCATATTTGACCAGCTCATATATTTCCAGTGGAGCATCAGCCGTGTTGTAGCGGCATCTCCAATTTTGTGAGGTAGCCAGCGACCGCCACAGAGGGACGCAGCAGTGTTCACATGAGCTGCCAAAGGGCCTTCGCTGCACAGTGGCACAGTGGGGTACACCGCTGTCCAGAACTATGTGGCCTATATGGTGGGTAGAGAACACCGCAGTCCAGAACCATATGGCCTATATCGTGGGTAGAGAACATCGCTGTTCAGAACCATGTGGTCTGATTCGTGGGTAGAGAACACCGCTGTCCAGAACCATGTGGCCTACATCGTGGGTAGAGAACTCTCCAGCTAGAACACACAGTATCCCTATCAAGTTAGAGTTAGGCTGGGCTCACAACACAAGTTATATTAGAGACAGAGCTAAAGGAAGGCTTACTGTCTTGACTGTACAAACATGCACACACACACACACACACACACACTCTCTCTCTCTCTCAGTCAGTCCTTGAACCTTATTCAAACACTAGTGTCTCTTGTCCTTCATCCTTCCTTCAGTGCTCTCTTCTTTCCATCATTTCTCTTTTCCTTCTTTTCTTCCCCCCATCTTTATCCCCTGCACACACACACACACACACACAGCTAGAGCTAAAGGAAAGTTTACTGTCTTGACAGTATTGTGTAGTGGATTGCCGAGCCTTAGCACGGCAGTATGTGTTTGTGCCCAGTACCACGTGCCCTGCATCCACTGGTACCTACTGTATATTTGAATCTGCCCCGAGGTCATTTCCTCAACCCCTTCCCATCTCTCTCTCTTATACCCACTGACATCCTGTCCACTCTCCACTCTGCTGTCCATTAAAGGCTCAAAAAGCCGCCCAGCATAAGTCTATGTATTATTATGTACAGTAATTTTCTCTGGGTTTTCAGGAAAGGCTAAATGAATTGATGGTCGATTTGTGTGAGTGCAATAAACTGATGTGAGAATGACGCAGACTCATGCAATACATTTTTTATCTGTGATGCAATCACTGCGTTCAGAAGAAAGAAAGTACATTTTCTTTCTCAAGGGTGATTCAGCTAGAATTAGGAATCATGGGTAAGAAAAATACACACCATCGCGCTACATAATGAGCAAGGAGCAAACTGAAGCACACTCCTCTGTCCTCTGTGGATGAGGAGAAGCGTATGAAGAATCACACAGTGTAATGTGAAAAGAGCTCAGCCACGGAGTCGTTATGGGAAAACCACATTTGCCCGCACACAGCATTACTGTGACAATTGCTCTGGCGCACACACTGTTCTATTGAATTCAGAGAGTGCTGGGGGTCCTAAGTGACCTCACGCTCAGTGGAAGCATGGACAAGCTGTCTCTTGACCAGCTGGAGCACTGGGTTTCACATTCAGTCTTAGAGTGGCTAAGGTTCTACCCCCACAAGTCCCCAGTGTCTACAGCATACCCTGTGGTGTCCCGCAAGGTTCGGTTTTCGTCCCTCTCCAGTTTAACATACGCTAGCTTGCTCACAGTCTCTGTAGTAACCAATAAATTACTAACCCAACATAAGACAGAGTCATAGCCATAGACTCAATCAGCACTTTTAAAATAATCATCTTACTTGTATACTGCCAAATTCCTCTGGAATTTCTGTCTTTTTTAAGGTCCTCCTGCGTCTTTCAGGGTATATTGTTTGCTACATGTTTGTTTTACTGTCTTTCTGGCACTCACTGGCTTTCGTAAACATGCTGTTGTTTGCATAGGATGGCTCCGTTGTGTCAGTCACATTTCTTTTGGGATGGAAAAAATATTTTCTTTTATTTTTGTTACTATGGTGTTGTTAATGAATCTTAGATGCTTAGCTGTGTTGTGGTTGACAGTAATTGGAGAGCTTCTCCTAGCACTCTACCTGACTGTGTTCACAGCACTGGCATTTTATAAATCAGCTTCATAACGTTGTTAAGAGAGAAAGATCAGAGCGATTTGATTCCTAGTGGTTTTGTGTCGTCCTTAGACACTCTGGTGCTCGCTGTGTTTAATGTTGGTGCTTGTTTTGCATTAGTGCTCGTTCTTTGACTCAGTGCAGTTTATTACTGTAGTCAATCATGCCCTTAATAAATGCCCTGGTTGTAATACATGGCCCTGGTTGTTTTCTCTCTGCTGCACTGTGCTGTTTCCTATTCCTATCTGACAGCACTGAGTCCTCGTTGTGCGTTTATTTATTTTTCTTTCTTGCTTCTTTATTTATTTGGCTAATTGGCTTTTATTTGTTTTTATCCAAAGCGACTCACAGATGGCAATTAATTGCAGGGCCAGACTTCCTAGGGGTGAAGTGCCTTGCTCAAGGACACAACTGTGAAAGCCGGGAATTGAATCAACAAACTCAAATCATGTAGTTGTGCTGTTTTAAGGAAGATGCTATTGTTTAATTCCCCCTATTTGGTTCTGCTTCTTCTGTAGATGTGTGTCTGAGTCTAAATGTTCTGGTTCCTCTGTAGGTATGTGTCTGAGTCTAAATGTTCTGGTTCTGGTTCCTCTGTAGGTACGGCTCTGAGTCTAAATGTTCTGGTTCTCTGTAGGTACGGGTCTGAGTCTAAATGTTCTGGTTCTGGTTCTCTGTAGGTACGGGTCTGAGTCTGTGTCTGCTAGCCGTGGGCTTCTTGCTGTCTGCCCAGCACAGCCCTGCAGTCACGCTGCACCCCACTGGCCCCACGACGCTCAACTCCACCTGCGCAGCACACCTGTGAGTACCTGATATCACACACCCCTCTCTTCATCTCTCTTTTTTCCACACACCCCTCTCTTCATCTCTCTCTTTACCACACACCCCTCTCTGTCCTCTCTCTCTCTTTACCACACACCCCTCTCTGTCCTCTCTCTCTCTTTACCACACCCCTCTCTTCTTCTCTCTCTCACACACACACACACACCCAAACAAAGAAACGGACCATTTTCAGTAATGTGTGTATAATGGCTACAGCTGCCAACAGACCACTGTGTCCTTCACGCCATCTGTAAGATAGACACACACATACACACACACACACAGGCTCACACACAGGCTCGAATGCACAATAACAATAACACACAAACAAACACAAAACACACACACACACAGGCAGCATTACTCGCACAGACACAGACACATACTTACAGACACACACACACACACACGCACACACACACACACCCACACACACAGATTCAAACATAACAGTCTTTCAGCAACCTGAGTATAATCAATGCAAATTTAACCTACAAAAAAAGCATTGGTGCTAGCATGTAATGCAACATCAGTCTCTTTAACTAACCAAATCTTTTGAAATGCTGAAATTTATTCTATAAAGTCTCTGCGGCCTGATGCACTCTGTTCGGTTTGCGGTGATAGTCCAGCTGTGGTTGTAGTGTCCTCACTAGGGGCTTGTCATGTGTGTGCTTGTGTGAGCGGAAGCAGGTGTGTGTGTGTGTGTGTGATTGTGTGTGTGTGTGTGTGTGTGTGTGTGTGTGTGTGTGTGTGTGTGGGCGTGTGTGTGTGTGTGTGAGAGAGAGCTGGCAGTCCTGCTCCTGTTGCAGCGGATTACATCACATCACTCGGGCCATGGGGGCCGTCGTGTCGTCTCACATCGGCTGCCCTGTTCTCAGCATGTCCCTGTCGGTGGCCCATTCGTTCTGACCGCACTGAGCCCACGCCACGCTACGCCGGGACAGCACTGGTCACTGGGTTAGACGGGACGGCCAGAAGAGCAGAGCAGAGGAATGCAAAGGAAGCAATGTTTTGTGGTTTTAGACAGGCAGACATGGCAGTTACATCAGCAGCAGAGGAGTCCTTTGTGTGTGTGTGTGTGTGTGTGTGTGTGTGTGTGTTCTGCTGCCCTATCTGAGAGAGGGTAGCAGCTGGAGCACAGCTACCTCATTTTACCAGGAGTTCCTATCCCAGCGGCTCTGAGAGGGTTCTCTGAGACTTTTGGTGAAAGGTTCTGTTGGAGGGTTCTGGGAGAAGGTTCTGTGGGAGGGTTCTCTGAGACTTTTGGTGAAAGGTTCTGTGGGAGGGTTCTCTGAGACTTTTGGTGAAGGGGTCTGGTGGAGGGTTCTGGGAGAAGGTTCTGTTGGAGGGTTCCAGGAGAGGGTTCTGTTGGAAGGTTCTAGGAAAGGGTTCTGTTCTGCAGAGAGGTCCAGTCACCTGTGGGATGAGAGTTGAGCTATCGCTGTCCTTTAGTGCTGCAGTGTAACTTGAGAAGAGCTGTGCAAAATGGCCTCCTTTGGAACATGAAGGCAAGGTCGTCTCATGACCTTTATACATGTTGTGCGGAAAGGTCAACCCTCAAAAGTCACTGTGTGAAAGTGGTCAGGAGTGTTTCAGACAGATTCCAGAGGTCTTTTTTCATAAACCTTCTATTGAGAAGCGCACCGCCGATTTACAATGACGACTCGCTCAGGAAGCCAAAGATACAAATAGACACGTGATCTCCACGCTCCACACGCTCCACTCTCACGTGGTCCTCCTGAGTCCAGCGATGGGCACAGCAGGGGATGTCCTGCCTGCTGTAGAGACTGGTGGTCACTTGTTTGGGTGGTCACTTGTTTGGGTGATCACTTGTTTGGGTAATCACTTGTTTGGGTAATCACTTGTTTGGGTGATCACTTGTTTGGGGTTTGGGTAATCACTTGTTTGGGTGGTCACTTGTTTGGTCACTTGTTTGGGTGGTCACTTGTTTAGGGTTTGGGTGATCACTTGTTTGGGTGGTCACTTGTTTGGTCACTTGTTTGGGTGGTCACTTGTTTAGGGTTTGGGTGATCACTTGTTTGTGTGATCACTTGTTTGGGTGATCACTTGTTTGAGTGGTCACTTGTTTGGGGTTTGGGTGGTCACTTGTTTGGGTGATCACTTGTTTGGGTCATCACTTGTTTGGGTGGTCAGTTGTTTGTGGTCACTTGTTTGGGGTTTGGGTGGTCACTTGTTTGGGTGATCACTTGTTTGGGTCATCACTTGTTTGGGTGGTCAGTTGTTTGTGGTCACTTGTTTGGGTGGTCAGTTGTTTAGGTGGTCAGTTGTTTGTGGTCACTTGTTTGGGTGATCACTTGTTTGGGTGGTCACTTGTTTGCTTGTCTTGAGTGTTTTCTCACCTTTATCGGTGGTGAGTAGGTAGGTGTAAGGTGTAGGTATAAGATTGGAAAAAAGAGAGGGAGGTGTGTGTGTTGGTGTGTGTGTGTGTGTGTGTGTGTGTGTGTGTGTGTGTGTGTGTGTATGTGTGCGTGTAGGTGTAAGGTGAAGGTATTACAGTAGATTAGAAAAGAGAGGGAAGTGTGTTTGTGTGTGTGTGTGTGTGTGTAAGGTAGGTGTAAGGTGAAGGTATTAGATTTGAAAAGAGAGGGAGGTGTGCTCATTGACATTGATATTGGTCTCAGCAATAATCTGCTATTTTTATTCTAAAGATGCACTACAGGTTTACACACACAGGAAAGAGTCTGTGGTTTGCTGTGTGTGTGTCTTCCTGAGACTGTTAACTGCTGTGTTATGAAACCATCTGTGTTCTGTCTGAGCAAACACACCCCTTTAACACCAGCACACACACACACACACACACACACACACACAGATGTGGCACATTAGAAGGCGCAGCAGGGGTGTGATTGAATGCAGCTTACGGAGCTTAGCGACCAGGACAACAACAGAGTGATAACACACTCGCTAATTCCTGCCAGAGCCCAATTACATTCACAAAAGACGAGAGCGGTGATGATGATGATGATGGTGAGGCCATATACCTCTACAGTAGCAGTGCAGGGCGCTACTCTACGCTATGCTACGCTATGCTACGCTACCACCAAAGCTCCATGGTCAGAGTCCTTAACGACGTGTTTATGGATCTATCTAGGGCAGACAGATTCATGTAATCCAATTCACTTTGATGTATTGAAACAGACTAAGGCCATGCTCAATACGTTGTATTGTCTGGAAGCACCTCAAGGAAGGCTAGCCCTGAGATGGCTGTACTCCAAGAATGGGAGACGCTTTAGGGAATGATATGAGACGCTACAGCAGCAGCTGTTTGGAGTGTAGAGTGCTGTGTTTCTCATGCGTCCTGGATTAGTGCTACAAACAAACAAACAAACAAACTAAAGAAAACAAAAGACAAAGGACAGAGCATGAACATGGAACAGAGGTGTACATCTGTAATGCTATCCAAGGACACACTGCTATTGTGATCCACAACAGTTAAAACCCACAACGCTTTGGGTAGTGGAGAATGTCCAAACTTGATGGCACAGTGTATACGGGCTGTGTGCCACATGACGCCCTGTAGCAGATGATTTGGAGTGATGCCATGTCTTTATAGGAGCTGCTTCCACTACATTGTACCACAGACGGATGCAGCAGTTGTTCAGACATGTCTCTGGCTGATGATTAAAGTACTGTGTGCACAGACCGAGATACAACATGTATTTGCTCCATGACCCAGCAGATGATTTAAAGTGATACCATCTCTTCAAGAGCTCCCTACACTACTTGTACCCACACTGGATAGTTTATAATTAAAGTACCGTACTGCGTTGGGATGGATTATGATTAAAGTATATTTAAAGTACCTTACTGCATTGGGATGGATTATGATTAAAGTATAATTAAAGTACCGTAATGAATTAGGTTGGTTTATGATTAAAGTATAATTAAAGTACCGTACTGCGTTGGGATGGATTATGATTAAAGTATAATTAAAGTACCGTAATGAATTGGGATGGATTATGATTAAAGTATAATTAAAGTACCTTACTGAATTAGGATAGATTATGATTAAAGTATAATTAAAGTACCGTACTGAATTAGGTTGGTTTATGATTAAAGTATAATTAAAGGGGAACTTGGCAACTATTTCAACTTAATAAACCCGTTTAGAAATCATTTGGATGGTTAAATGACCTGTTCCGGTGAAAATGGTGACTTTCCCTTCTATCCTAAGCGTCCCCAGGCGGAAAACCAACCTTTGCAACATTGAGACTGCCGTCCCGGAAAGAGAAGTGAGAAACAAGAAACTCGTTTTAAATCGTGTTTCTTACCTTGTAACATCCACATAGTTCTGCGAAACTTATGCTAACAGTTAGCTAGCTTGTAAACAAATCCATGTGCTTTATCATTACCCTTTCACACAGTTTGAAATAGCATAATGTGCAATTTCTCCAGCAAAGGGGGAAATCCTGCCAAGTTTCCCTTTAAAGTACCGTACCAAAGTCCTTTTAGGCAAGTCCCTCCACTCGGCGGCCATATAGCAACGCTTTTTGGGCACTCATCGGGCATCCTATTCAGCAGAAATGCGTGTGCGCAAGGCTTCACGACACAAATCTTGCTCCAGCAGCGAGTTTACAACACATGATTGGCAAGATGTCTTCACAACATACCATATGATTGGCTCAATGTATTCACATCACACCACATGATTGGCTCAATGTATTTACATGTCAACGTTTTGGCGAGGAAGGGTTGGGATATGTGTAGACAACGGCCATATTGGCGCTACAAACTAACCCCATGCATTTCTATGGAGGATTTTTTGAGTGCTGTGTCTCCTCATTAGAAAATCTCTGACCGTACTGCGTTGGGATGGATTATAATTAAAGTATAATTAAAGTACCGTACTGAATTAGCATGGATGATGATTAAAGTATAATTAAAGTACCGGGCCCCAGCTGTGGCGCAATTGGCTGGGCACCTGCACGTACGCCGGCAACCCGGGTTCGATTCCCGCCCCGTGGTCCTTTCCGGATCCCACCCCTGCTCTCTCTCCCATTCGCGTCCTATCACTCTCCACTGTCCTATCATTAAAGGCATAAAAAGCCCAAAAAATATACTTAAAAAAAATTAAATAAAAAAAGTACCGTACTGCGTTGGGATGGATTATGATTAAAGTATAATTAAAGTCCCGTACTGCGTTGGGATGGATTATGGTTACAAAGAAATTAAATTACCGCACTGAATTAGGATGGTTTATGATTAAAGTATAATTAAAGTACTGTACTGAATTAGGTTGGTTTATGATTAAAGTATAATTAAAGTACCGTACTGAATTAGGTTGGTTTATGATTAAAATATAATTAAAGTACCTTACTGCGTTGGGATGGTTTATGATTAAAGTATAATTAAAGTACCGTACTGAATTGGGAAGTATAATTAAAGTATAATTAAAGTACCGTACTGACTTAGGAAGTATAATTAAAGTATAATTAAAGTACCGTACTGAATTAGGATGGTTTATGATTAAGTACTGTACTGCGTTGGAGCACAACCAGGCAGAGCTGGTGAGGACATCATTCTATGGCACAGATGAATATTGGATGATTTGTCAGTGGTGTGTTCAGGTGTTGCAGGAGATTTGAAGCTCAGGTATGTGTGTGTGTGTGTGTGTGTGTGTGTGTGTGTGTGTGTGTGTGATTCTCCCCCCTCCCCATAGGTCCTGTGAGCCCTGCATGCTGGACCCCAGGTGTGGGTTCTGTTACCGTGAGAACGGGTCAGCGGTGTTCTCTTCCTCCTGTGAGCCGGTCAATGGAGCGTCCACTGAGAGAGCAGCGTGGGGCAGGTAAGGGGGTGTGTGTGCGCGTGTGTGTGTGTGTGTGTGTGTGTGTGTGTGTGTGTGTGTGCGTGTGTGTGTGTGTGCGTGTGTGTGTCTGCGTGTGTGTGTGCATGTGCATGTGTGTGTTCGTGTGTGTGTGTGAGAGAGAGTATGTATGGGAGTGTGTGCTTGACAGGTAGAGAGTGTGTATATCATTGGACTGTGTTTGTGGTCATGGGTGTGTAAATGTGTGTGCGTGTATGTGTGTCTGTGTGTGTGTGTGTGGGTGTGTGTGCGTGCATGTGTGTGTGTGTATGTGTGTGTGTGTGTGTGCATGCATGTGTGTGTCTGTGTGTGTGCATGTTTGTGTATCCTGTGTGACGTTGCATGCTGTATTCTCCCTCAGGTGTTCCAACGTGACGGTGCTGAAGGAACATAGTGAGCTATACCTTCTGCCCAACATCCTACTCATGGTGTGTGTGTGTGTGTGTGTGTGTGTGTGTGTGTGTGTGTGTGTGTGTGTCTCCCTCAGGTGCTCCAACGTGACGGTGCTGAAGGAACACACCTACTGGGCCTATAACTTCTGCCCCACGTCCTACTCATGGCTGGTGCTGTTAGGGCTGGTGCTCTACCTGGCCTCCTTTGCTCCAGGTGAGCAGGGGTCACTGCGGACACGCCTTCAAAATAAAAATGTGTGTGATTGTTTGGTCTGTCAGGTTTATCCCTGTCAGAGATGTTGCTGCCAGTGACTATATGGAACAGAACGGTGGCTTCAGTTCTATAGAACGTAACTAAATGCAGCTATGCTGTCCATCCTCACATACAGTCATTGGTCAGCCTACTTGGTTAGTTCTACTTCTAACCCAACAGAAATGGAAGTAGTGATAACAAATGCACCCTTTTTCTGTTCATGGGATTTGGGATTTGACCCAGAGGCTAGAGGAGCAGACAGGAAGAGTTGTGTTCGAGGGTTAGCTTCAGCCATCATCTCTTTGGTGGGAGCTTTTTTGTAGGCGAACTTCAGAGGTCTATGGCCCAACTCGAGGGGCGGCAACAAACATGCATTTAAAAATCTCACTGCACGCAATTGGATAACACTAGAACATGTTTACTCTGAATGATTTTGGACTACGACGCAATCGGATAACACTACGACCAATGTGTACTGTCCTCCGACGTTGCAGCGCTGTCCTCATCAGTTTAGCTGGTTCTCCGGAATGCAAGGGGAAAAGTAACATGCGTCATTGCTCATTGCCAGTGTCTCGCAGAGACAATTCCATTGTGCTCTCGCGAGAACTCTGGATTTCCAGGGTAAGCTAGCCTAGCATCAGCCATTGAAATTGATGGGGGTGGTACCTCCTCCCTCTCTTCAGTTATATATGATATTTATTCAGAATTATTTTTAGACAATTTTTTAGTCATTTATCAATTGATTATTAAGATAATTATTTCTTCGTTGATAAAACTGTTATCATATTGGAGACCATTAGAGGGCCTCACTGATCTAAGTTCAGCACCTCCCTCCTGCTCCCTGTGCCTCTCTGTCTTCTGATTGGTGGCAATTCTCAGGGATGGGTCCGATGCCGTGGACGGTGAACTCCGAGATCTACCCGCTGTGGGCCAGAAGCACAGGCAACGCCTGCTCAGCCGGTACCAACTGGACCTTCAACGTCCTGGTGTCCCTCACGTTCCTGCACATGGCACAATACCTGACCTACTATGGTAAACACAAACACACACACACACAGACTCACACACACACACAAATACACACACACACATAAACTCACACACACACACACACACACACACACGCTCAGTACTCGTACTCAATGTACCAAACCTGGCCATTAGCGTCCTGAGACCAGGTCGTTCTGCTTTAATACACCTGACCTAACATGCTCTTATGGTGCGTTCATGAGCAACTGGGAAGTGGGAAAATTACACAGTTTAGGGGGGTTCGTCACACCTGACCTGGGGACTTCCCAGTTTGAAGTGGGGGCTTTGGGAGAGCTCCCAGGGGAATGTTTTGATGTTACTCGGCATAGTGAACGGTCTCACTTCGGAAGTGGGGAGTTTAGGGGGAAGTGGGGGCAGCCGTGGCCTACTGGTTAGCACTTCGGACTTGAAACCGGAGGGTTGCCGGTTCGAACCCCGACCAGTAGGCATGGCTGAAGTGCCCTTGAGCATGGCACCTAACCCCTCACTGCTCCCCGAGTGCCGCTGTTGCAGGCAGCTCACTGTGCCGGGATTAGAGTGTGCTTCACCTCACTGTGTGTTCACTGTGTGCCGAGTGTGTTTCACTAATTCACGGATTGGGATAAATGCAGAGACCAAATTTCCTTCACGGGATCAAAAGAGTATATATACTTATACCTATACTTACTTATACTTAGAAGTTGGAACCTTCCCACTTCTCAGTCGCATGAACGCACTTCCCTTTCTTCCCTCCTCTCCCTCCGACTACACTTTTTGACTAGTGATCAAAACTTCTGCACTCTCTCTGATAATAGTATTGATTGATGTCTGCCGTATTTGGATTAGATTGTATTCAGCATGCAAAGTCAGATTTTCATTGCATTGTGGGTATTGTAGTTCAGCAACACAACCTTGTGCTCTTTTCTCTGTAGGAGCATTCTTCTTGTACTCAAGCTTTGCTTTGCTGGGGTTCCTGTTTATTTACGGCTGTTTGCCCGAGACCAAGGGGCGGAGGTTGGAGGAAGTGGAGTCTCTGTTCGAGAACCAGCTGTGCTCCTGTGGCGTCACCGACTCTGACGAGGGTCGGCAGGTGGAGTACATCCGGGTCAAAGGTAGCAATTACCACCTGTCTGACAACGACGCCTCCGACGTGGAATAGACTGGCTAAGAATGACTACAGAAGCCTGCCAACACATACACACACACACACACAAACACACACACACACTGGCCAACACAGTCACGTGCACACACATACAGTACACACACACTATACTGTCTTTGGTCCTTAAACCCTGGACCATGTCGTAGGAGTGAAGTGGGGGGTGATTGGCTGCTCTACACCTGCATGATGGGTGGGCTGCCCCTATCAGCCCAATCAGGTTCTGTCTTAGTCATGACATCACCACTAGAGTCAGAGGAGACCGTGAAGGAGGAAGGGTAATTCTGTTTAAAAGCCAGACGTCAGCGTAGTACAAAGCTATCCGTGTCTTAACGAACAGTGTCTCCATTTTGAGTTCTCACACGTGCTCCTGCCACACTCGACAGCTGTGTTAGTACTGTGGTGACTGTTGCTGTGACTGTATTGTAACATGTAGACCGGACCAGCTTACAAACACCAACTTGCATACCCCAGGGTGCTGGACACACACCTGCTGCCTCCTACAGGCTGCTTATTCGGTTCGGGTCTTATTCGGTTCGGGCCCAAGCTGAGCCTGAATTCTACCCAGAGCTCTTCATGGCCAGGTGTTTCTTTAGCAAACAGCATATGATACATGACTACCAGGTCATTCATATTATCCAAACAAGAGTACCTCAGGTACAGTAAAATGGACAGGGAGTATTCAAATCAACGTATAGTGCCCAAACCAGATTGCCTTTGTCTAATGAGAACTTCCTCAGAAACAGAAGCATTTGACCATGGTTGTATTGCCTCAGGAGGGCCAATGGCTCTCCAGTGCCATTCGGCTTTGTGTTGGCCACATAACATTATACTCGTTATATAGACGTTACCTCTGCACACCTGTATCAGGTTTGTAGGATCAAAACAATCGATATAGATACACTACATAATATATGAGATCTTGTTTTCCCCTCTAAACTCTTGAACTGCGCTGTAAATAATGAACCTGTATTCAGTGGTTTTACTCAACAGATTTTATTTCCGTTGTTAAAGAATCAACCTAGCTAGAGGCTATTTAGCTAATGCTAAATGCGATTTATTTGGTCTTAAAGGGAAACTCTGCTGTAACAACAACCTAGAAAGTCTGTACAAGTCGACTACCGAACTCTTCTCCTTTTGCGTCCGTTGACAGTAGCTTGTGCCACATTCAGTAATCGACATACAGATGTTCTCCACACAAAATGACAGCAAGCGCAAGGTAATGCACCGACTGCACAAACATTTGTTTTTTATGCTCTTTCTTTACGCTTAAAAAGGTAAAAATATGTCAGTTTGTCTCCACTGTAGCATACTTAGCATGAACCTATTGCCTCCATAGTAGCATCGATAGCATGATTTGGTTAATGGCTTTAAAAAGCCATTTACTTTTGTAAATTTGCTAAATTTGCCACCAAAGGCTATGCTATATGCTATTCAGTTGTTACTGCATATTCCAGTCTTACTCAAAATTCCACCGATTGATGTTGTTTAGATCCCAAATGAAAATGTACACACATCATCATCCAGGAATAGGTTGTTGTTAGACAGGAGTTTACAGTATCTTAAATGGCCATTTGTTTTCTATCTATTTATTTTTTCTTTATGCCGAATTTAATTTCTTGTCTTCCTTCATGGCCCTTAGTACAAAAGGCAGAGTATATCTGTTTGTGAACATGACTAAGTGAGAGTATTTGTTTTTGAAATTACAAAGAGAACCATTCTCTGCAGTGTTCTGTTTTAGATATTGTAGTTGTGAGTGAGTTTATTTCTCTCTCTGGTAGTCAAGCACACAGATGTCTGTGACTAGCTGACCTGGAAAGTGGTTGTCATATCATTGCTGAAGTTAAACTTGTGTATTATGGGTAACGTTAAATTAAAGCGGAATTGTAGCTATTGTAGAGGTACAAAATGACAATAGCGCCATGCTCTCACTCTGACCACTAGCTACTGGTTACACCGCTAACTGACTGATCCGATTGTGATCCGCATAGAATTTTATTCAATGAAGCAGATAGTATTGAATAGTATGTTTGGTCATCTGTGGTCCATGAAGCAGAGCACATTATCCATAAAACTTGCACTGTGTTTCAAAGTAAATAGAGGAACTCAATCAGGGTGTTTAGCGACTAAAACGCAACAAACACAATTCAGTTAGCCTCTACGTGTCTGCTTGCTATTTTTTTCCCTTGAGTGCTGCACAGACCTTGTCTCTAAGACAAGCACACTTTACATAGTATATTGTGTGACGTTACTCATGTGTTTTTAAGTGCACAGGTTAAAGTTTTAGAGGAGGCACACGTCTCAGACAGACTACATTTCCTCCTGTCGAGGTTAATTTTTAGATAACGTGATTGTAGATCTATAGAAGATCTAGATAATCTGATTGTCGATCTGTAGAATTACATCATGAGCTGTACATGTGGCTCCAAGAGAGCCACTAGTGTTTATTAATGTGATAAATTCAAATTTCACATTGCACTTTGGTGTAGACCAATAACATTCATGCACATCACACACACTAAGTCCACAGGTATATTGATGAATTTTGTTTCCATTTTCAGAAAGGGAGAACATCCATGTTGTTTTTTTGATTTACACAGTTTAAAATGTAGTGTTTCTACTGTACATTCAAAACTTGTGATGACCCATTCGCCTCCAGTGCTGTACAGTACATTTCAATAGTGTTGCTGTAAATGTTTTGCTAGAAATTTATATTCTATAAAACTAAATTAAATATATTAATGACAATTTCAAAAACTTGAATCTGTACCAGGAAAAAAAAAGAATAAAAAAAAAATATCAAACGTGTCTTGGAACTTGGATTTATTGTTTTTTTTTATGTCTCTGTTTCTCTGTGTGTGTGTTTGTGTTTGTGTGTTTGCATGCAGGTGTATGTGTGCATGACTAAAAATGTGTCTCTATTTCTTACGGCCTCACTTGTACATGTAGATGTACACACACACTGCCCTTGTCTTGTGCCACAGTGTGTGTTTTTTTCTCCCCTGTCGCTGCTGTTCCCATCTCACTTTTTTCTGCGTTTCATCATCAGCAGAATGTCTGCGATTTCCTGAAGTGTCTCGGCCTCCTCTGAGACGCTCTTCTCACCTCTCTCCTCCTCCTCCTCCTCTTCCGCCGCTTCTTCTGTATCCCTCTCTCCTGCTCTTGTCGTCGCCTCAGAAAGCGTCAGGTTTTCACACCGCTCCTGTTCCGCGCTCTGTTCCGCCACGCGCCGCCCGTCACCTTCCTGCCTGTCCTCCTCTCCGCCACCGCCGAGCACTGAAGGGTGCTCTCTTCTCACCTCTGCAGGAGAATGGAGAACATTTGAAAGAAAAGAAGGAAAAAAACACAACAGCACAACATGTGGCGAGATGTGAGGGTGAGAGAGAGAGAGAGAGAGAGAGAGAGAGAGAGAGAGAGGTAGAGGAAGGAAGAGGGAAGAAAAAGAGACAAACCCAAGGGAGTCAGAAAGGCGAGAGATTAAGGGCAAAAACACAGACAGAAGGATAGAGAAGGGAGGGGGAGACTGAGGTGAGCGAGGGAGGACAGAAGACAATGTGGGAGAGAAAGAAGAAGAAAGTGATGAATGGAAGATGAGTCTAAGAGGGTGTCTACGGTAAAGAGCACTAGCTATGCTAATTGTGGGCTAATTGTTAATTGCCAGGGGACAGCAGATGTAAATTAGCCTGAGGCTAACTCTGGTACAACGCATCTAACGGCAACATTTGTGCTTAAAATTGTACATGGTCCCTTGCAAATTAATCAACTGATTTGACAATCTACCATAAGCATTTACCAGATGCATGCTTGATTGTGAATGGCTATTGATCGCTAATGGTTCATATTTGTAGATGTAGTATTCATAATATGGAAATGTTCTGGATATTGTGGTCCCAAGGGCTTACTGAAAGAGGAAGTGAAGGAGTGAGATGGAGCGTGAGAAAAAAAGGAAAACGGAGGGAAAGGGGGGTGGGGGGCGTAATGAGTGGGTGATAATAAGAAAAGTGTGAAAGCTTGTATTATTAAGTGCCTATTTTTAATGCAGCTTTAATGCTGCTGAAACCCTGCTAACGTGCCAACACGTGTGTCAAAAGACTCCTCCATCTCCTCGACATCCAGCCAGCCACCCGCCCCACGCCCTCAGCATGTCCGTCCGTCTGTCTGTCTGTCCGTATGTGATAATTACACTGCCTGGGAAAACAATGGAGACACTGCCTTATGTAAGCCAGCACCACGGAGGTTATTTTTACCCTCTGTGCTGTGCTGGTGGAGGATGCGGGATCGGACTCCCAACACGGGCGTGGGGGGCTGGTCCACGGCCACCGCCGCGCAGGGATGCCTCACGGCCCCATGCTGCTGGGCCCAGGTGTGCAGAGGAGCGGCTGCTGACACTGACGACGGCGTCGGTCCAAACCTATTGCACTCCGGAGTGGGAATTGGAGAGTGTGTGTGAGCTCCCCCTCGTGTCTGCCAGGGCGTGTTCTGCTCTCGAGTGTAACTGTGAGTGTGAGTGTGTGTGTGTGACTCTGCCGGAGTCGTGGCGGAGCCCAGCCAATTCTGAGATGCTTTCTTGAGGAGCTCATTCTTGTGCTCATACTGCCCCCTGGTGAAGCGAGGGGGAACTGCAGGCATATGAGATGGGGACTTGGGGTAATGGTGGTGCTCCGTCTCGGCTGCAGTGCTTCTAATGTCCCGTGGGGGGCACCACTGAGTGGAGGCATCAGTGAGGGTGGGGCGTGGGATGGGTGTCGTCTGGGTGCCCACCTCCTGGGTTTGAGGGGCGGGTTGCGGAATTGCTGCGGGGGGCTCAGCCGTCCTGCCGCCTGGCTGGTGGGTGTTACCTGGCGCAGCCCGAGCCGGAACATACTGGTCTTCACCACAGCCCCTCCAACTCCCACGATTCTTTGCAGCGTCACAAGGAACCGGGCGGCCAGACTTGTGTGCCATTCTGCCCTTGTCTTCACTGTAGAAAAGTAAAAGGAATTCAAAATCATTGCTTCATCACATCTTAATATGTTAATAGAGTTAGTCATACATACTGTATTATAGAAAAAGCAAGGGGAACACTGGGTCGAAAATGTTTGCTGCAATAACTACAGGTTGCTCATCAAAACTGTGCCTCTAAGGCATCAGAGACAGATTCTGTACATGTTCAGGATCACACCAGAATTTCATTTTTGTGAAAATGTATAATATTACATATTACAACACTGCTTAACTAGCTTCTATAAGTAGGAGGACCCAGTAGGAAAAATGTGGGCGGGGGAAGTGGTTCAGCACTGCTCTCCCATGCCCACATCCACGGCTGAAGTGCCCTTGAGCAAGGCACCTAACCCCTCACTGCTCCCGAGCGTCGCTGTAGCACTTGAGCAAGGCACCTAACCCCTCACTGCTCCCGAGCGCCGCTGTAGCACTTGAGCAAGGCACCTAACCCCTCATTGCTCCCCAGGCGCCGCTGTAGCAGGTAGCTCACGGCTCCGGGTTAGTGTGTGCTTCACCTCACTGTGTGTTCACTGTGTGCTGTGTGTGTTTCACTAATTCACGGATTAGGATAAATGCAGAGACCAAATTTCCCTCACAGGATCAAAAGAGTATATTTACATACTTAATACTTATGCCTTACTTTTGACTGTGTTGCTGAATATCAGACAGGTCGTGCTGGGTGAATGTGCTGTGAGAGTTCAGAAAGGGTGTGTCCAACTCCACACACTTCCTGGTGCATGATGCTTCCAAAGCATCATGCGTGTTATGCTGGCAACAGCAATCGTCCTCTTCCTGCACAGCATCAGAATCAATGACAGCATCGAAATCACCACAGCATCAGAATCAATGACAGCATCAGAATCAACGATAGCATCAGAATCACCACAGCATCAGAATCACCAAAGCATCAGAATCAACAACATCATCAGAATCAACAACAGCATCATAATCACCACAGCATCAGAATTAACAACAGCATCAGAATCAACAACAGCATCAGAATCACCACAGCATCAGAATTAACAACAGCATCAGAATCAACAACAGCATCAGAATCACCACAGCATCAGAACAAACAGAAAGAGTAAAACACTCTGTTTATCTGCCAAAACAGGTAGGCTACACCAGGAACATAAATGAAGTGTTTTGTTCATGGAGCATTAAAATAGTTTTAACACGCCGATATTACGCCTGGTGTAGCCAGTTCCATGATGATTATAGTGGAAGCTAATCGTTGCAGCTTTATGTTTATGTTTAGTTTTTAACAGACAAGTTTGTTCAAAGTGTCTTACAATTACCAGTACACATTACATCAACATTAAAATGAATAGTCATACAGCCTCACAAATTCCAATATTAACTTAATAACAGAGTATATCAAATTTAACAGAATAATAACAATACAAATATATATGAACCCTGACTAAGTAAAAATGAATTAGTTAGATACAAGGTTTAACAATTATTTTGTATGAACTCTCAATTAATAAATGGCTTCAACAAACAGATACAATTCATATAAGTCTGTGTGAGGGAAAGAGGTTTACTGCTAGTATTCCAGGTCCCATACTCACATCATCAGAGTCACTGGGGTTACAGCCTTCTCTAGGGGAGTAGCTGGGAGACTCGCTCCTTACTGATACCTGCTCATATCCACCATCTGCACAAGGAAGAGACCAGACAAGACAACTGTTTAGTTTTGCTCAACATCATTAGCCACTAAGTATGTGTAATATACTGCAGTTTTAATAATATTATACAGTTATAAATATTATAAAGTTTTATATAGTCCATTTTATTTTGTATGCATGCAGAAAAATGGCTATTTCTGTTATTTTTAATTGACTTACCTTGTCTGCTGTCTGCACACGTGAACATCTGTTTTAAGAGAACGTACAGAGAATGAATGTCCATTCACACACACACTAGCGCAAAAAAAATAGTTTTTCTCAGCCACTTTGGTGCATTTCTCGAATCATAATGCACATTTGTACAACAGTGCAATTTTTTCAAAACAATGAGTGCAAACTGCACAGCATAGTGAATAAGCTGCAAAAGCGCGTGTCTTGCTCAAAACGCTTATCGTAATTCATGCCTCAAAAGCAGGTATTTATGCCAATGAAAAAGTCAGTGCAATCAGAATGACAAGTCATGATGCCATTGTTTAAGCTGTGTCGAGATTGTTGTCAATATGACAGTTTACTCTGTATTTTCTAATAAACAATGTGCAAGGCAACACTATTATCTATTCCAAAACTACAAGGTTACACATTATTGTGTGTGGAGGGGGTTGATTGCAAAACAGCGGATATGTTTCAAAGTTTATACTGTTGACAGACATTGTGACAGTATAAAGAAAACTAAGTCTTTTACAGCATTGTACAAAAGAAAAATATCCAATATAACGTAAAACACCCCTTGGTCAGAGCTGTGCACCACTGTACATCTTTCTATACTGTATATCCTGACATTCCTGTCTGTCAGGTCACATACATTTGCTAAACAGATTATGACAAGTGATGAAATAAAGCCAATTTGTTTTATGGGGTGGGACTATTCAGCAGGGAACCAGTATAATGCATTTTGACCAACATGACATTAGAAAATAAAAAAAACAGCAGACATTTGTATAAAATCAGTTTCGTGGATGTACGAAAGCATTGCTATTTGTTCAAAATTGGGAGAAACTGCTTCAAGGATGTGCACAAGTGATACGATGATATGGAGTTTGAACAGTTTTAAGAATCACCATTCTGATCTGAGAAATGTGCCAAAGCAACTGAGAAATTTGTAATAAAATACGACACAAATCTCTGTCCTCCTCTTTGTCAGTTTTAATCTTCACCACTAGATGTCGATGTAGGAACTCTTCTTCCCAATTGTGAGCTGTAGATATTCCATAACAGTCTATGACTGGACACCCAATACAATTACATCTGTCACAACAATATTAAAATGCCCATTATCATCACACTTACGGTTCTCACAAGATCCTGCTCAGCACCTCTCTGCTGTGACTCTACAATGCCCCTTAGGAGGAAAGAAAACACCTATAATTAGTCTCCCTCCTCACCGTCGTCTCCAAGTAAGACTCTGTGTCCCACACTTAAGGGCTGTACACACCAGGAATGATCACTATAAAGATAACTATAACTATAGCAATAAAAACATCCTCACTGACCAGTTTTAAAGAAAGTCTCTCCTTGTGTTGATGAATGTGATGTCTGATTGTAGTTAGCTTCTTATCATTCTCAAAATTGCTCTGAAAGTGATTCCCAACGTTCTTTGTGTCATTATCGTTATACAGTAGTTTGCGTGGACATTGTCATTCATATTAGCTAGAGTGATACTTTTATGTTGTTATCGTTGTAGTTATCACTCTTGGTGTTAACGGCCCTTGACAGTGGGATCCAATCAGCTGTACTAACCCCAGGTCCACTGCAGAGGACATGAACGTCTCAGAGGCCCCCCTGGAAAGGA
>NC_063205.1:29781033-29786033 GCF_017589495.1 Alosa alosa | reverse complement strand
ATTTCAGCCATCATGGACATCTATGATGATGTATACTTTGTAATCCATTTGGCTGTGTTGCATGTGTGTGTGTGTTTTTGTGTGTGTATGTGTTGTGTATGAGTGTGTGTACTTGTGAACATATATGCATGTGAGTGTGTGTGTGTGTGTCTGTGTCTCAGACCTGGCTTCTCTCTGGCTGTGTGATGTCCCAGGGGTTAGGTGATGTGTGTATGTGTGTCCTAGAAGGCTGATGGGAGGGGAACAGCCCTGCGGAGCTGACGCTCGCTGGCGAGGCTACTGAGTAGGGGCTGAAGGAGTCGCGCACGTGATGCTGGTAGTCAGGCGCACTGATGTCCGACAGGTTCGACTCCAGCACAGGGGACAGCTGGAACAGAGTCACAAATGGTTGAGGAAGTAGAGCTTATGCAAAGATGATGTAGATAAATACAGCATATGTATTGTTCTGTATATGTTTAGATATAATAATAATAATAATAATAATAATAATAATAATAATAATACATTTTATTTAGAGCGCCTTTCATGTCACCCAAGGTCACTTCACAAATAAACAAAAACAAAAAGGTTGTTAAAATTAGTCATCTCAAAAGAAATAAAATAAAAGTAAAAGTCAGTCAGTCCATAAGCCATCTTGAAGAGATATGTTTTTAAAGTCAGTAATTGAGTCACAGTGTCTGATGTAGTCTGGCAGTGAATTCCACAGCTTGGGGCCGATGTAGCTGAAAGCCCTCTCTCCCAGGGTGCTGAGGTTCACACTAGGGACATACAGTAGGCCTGCTGAGGAGGATCTCAGATATAACTATATAATGTAACTTTAAAGGCTAACATGCCATGTTTATTGATTGCAGTGCACCTTCTACCACATTAAGTAGAGTAAGAGTAGCACATACACACACACACACACACACACACACACACAAAATGCACAGAATTGATTGACATTGAAATTATCTTTTTGTTAAACCTTTGTAATGACAATCATATACTGTAGCATTTTGACCAATACAAACATAGCGTTTAATACTGATGCAGGCGTGCTCCAATGGGGGCTTTAGATTGGGGGATATAGGGGAATTTAACTATAATGTACCACACAAGCTGAATTTACAGAATGTAATAGTAAAAAGTTTGCCTTGCAAGACTGTAATTCCTCCTCACCTCGGGCTGCTTAAACAGAGAAAAATGTGTTTTTCTCTTCTTCACAAAAGTCCTCTCTCTTTCAAATGGTGTGCTGCTGCGGAATACAGGAATTAAATTAATGTTGAAGTGATATAGTCTTGGGGAATTCAATCATGTAACTGAGAATCACAGTTCCATAAACAAGATGTATACACCAGGTAGGCTAAGGTACAGGTAAGGAAGGAGCACCTGTGCAGGGGCTGAACCTCGGCGAGAGGCAGGCGGGAGGGTGAGCATGGACTCATGGGTAACGCTAGGAGCTGGCCTGGCCTGGCTCTGTTCGGTCCTTTCAGCTCCCGGAAGTGTGTGACTTTAGGTTGACCTGTGTGTGGAGGCACATACTGTATCACTCAAACAGCCTGAAATGGGCAGTGATAAGTCATAGAGTATAAAATGACATTAATTAAACAATAAAGGCTGGTTAACTATAGCATAGGCCTGCTTACTTGCTTTTGTTTTCTTTGTTGCAATCTGGTTTACAATAAATAATGTAACCAGATCCATACTTCCGGTGCTCTCTCGTTTGGGGGAAGTGGGTAATCCTAGAGTTTGAAGTTTATTCTCTAACCTTTTCTTGGCAAAGTATTCCTTAGAAGGGGTTAATTAACACACAGAATAAACAAGTTTAGGTAACAAAGAAGATATACAGTACTAGCAACTTGACTGTCAACAGCTTTAATAGGAAATAATTGGTAATTGTAACTGTTTACCCTTTGCTTCTTTGTGTCGTTTTTCATCATAATACGACTCCTGAAAACAAAGTAACATCAGATAAAATACAATTAAAAAAAACTCCCATACAGTATCTGAATAAAAGTAATGTGAATATTATGTTACAGGTTAAATACAAATAAATACAATATGAATTTCAAATGAGAATCATTCAGTGAACATCGACTCTCATCAACTTGCTGAATGCTTGACGTGCAAAATGTCTAACTTAGCTAACGCTAGCCAGCTAACTCACCGAGACCCTCCAACCCAATTCATCTTTCTTCAGTTGTGTTACCAGGATGAATTCACTTACACTAACATGTAATATAATTGTTACAAGTTAATAACTGGGACAACACACTAATGAACAGACACAGGGTAATGTTAGGATGTTTAGTAAGACTGTAGCTTAGCTAAGTGTGTTTCATTTAGAATATCCTATTAACATAAATATAGATTGACATGACAGTTCTGACAGTTCAGTGCTGCCGCTTCACTTTTGCGCGAGAGATCTCTCGAGGCAGGGGCAAGTGCTGTTGTCAGAATGATTTGATTCTAGTAGCGGTTATTTTTTACACAGAAAGGTTAGCATAACGTCATATTGCAGGAATAAGAATAAGAAAGCGCAGCTTCGGCTAGTTACTTTAACAAGAGGAATTCCTTTTCTGGATGTTAAACTTACAGTATGTACAGTAGGCTTGTAGTCTGCGTCATTTGCCCCGCGAACCAATCGGATTATTTCGGAGGCCAGTCACAACTAGATGACGGAAACGCACGAAGCAATCTAGCGGTTCAGGGGCCAGTGCTATGTCGTAGTGTTGATGGACTAGGCTATTCTCCTGCTTGTATCAAGACGTCAAAGATATCGATGGATATGGTACCGTTTCAATAGTAGATTGTATCTAGTCGTGTAACAGGAAAAGATGTCTAACATACTTCTTGCAGCGACCAACGTGAAATGGAACCGGTCTGCAGCGGCGAAGCGGGCAGCCTTTCTTGTGGTTGCTGCATACAGCGTGAAAACGCTCTACCCCATCATCTGCAAACAGATCAACAAACGAAAACAGTCAAAAAACCAGCCACCTTCAAGAGGAGAGGAAAATGGATCGTTGGTCGTCAAGAAATCTACGATGGACATAGTGCCTTCCCACAAGAAATCTCCCGGTGTGGATGCAGAATTTTTCAAGCAGGTCCTGGAACTCGTTAAAATAGTATTTCCCAAGCTTTTAACAAAGGAGCTAGGTTTGTTGTGTTTACACTCTGTTGCACTCGTCTCTAGGACGTTTTTATCTATTTATGTGGCTGGATTGGACGGTAAGATTGTGAAAACGATCGTGGAGAAAAAACCCAGGAGCTTCATCTTCAAGCTAATGAAATGGCTCCTCATTGCTATTCCAGCTACGTTCGTGAACAGCGCTATCCGCTACCTGGAGTGCAAGCTGGCGCTGGCTTTTCGTACCCGGTTGGTGAACCATGCATACAAAACCTATTTCACCGACCAGACCTACTATAAGGTTAGCAACATGGACGGTAGACTGGCTAACCCGGACCAGTCGCTCACGGAGGACGTGATGATGTTTTCTCAGTCCATCGCACATTTGTATTCTAACCTCACCAAACCCATTCTGGATGTGGTCCTCACGTCATACACTCTCATTCAGACAGCCCGGTCCCGTGGGGCTAACGCCAGTGGACCAACACTATTAGCCGGACTAGTTGTGTTCGCCACGGCCAAGGTGCTACGGGCATGTTCGCCGAAATTTGGCAAACTCGTGGCAGAGGAGGCCCACAGGAAAGGATATCTACGCTACGTGCACTCGAGAATCATTGCCAATGCAGAAGAGATAGCATTCTACCGGGGACACAAGGTAAGCCAGCCAGACAGCCGGCCTCCCTCAGACAGATGCATGTAGACTAGCATGTGTATCAGACGCAATCACCTGTCAATTGCGTTTGATCTGCTGCGATTTATAGCTGTCAGTGTGATTGAGTGGTTTACTGTTTCATTCTCTGATCATGATCTCATCTGATCATGTCACCCCCGTGTTTGTCTGTGTCCTGGCTTCAGGTCGAGATGCGACAGCTGCAGAAGTGCTACCGGGCCCTGGCCGAGCAGATGAACCTCATCCTGTCCAAACGCCTGTGGTACATCATGCTCGAGCAGTTTCTCATGAAGTACGTGTGGAGCGGCAGCGGCCTTGTCATGGTGGCGGTGCCAATCATCACAGCTACCGGTTTCGCTGACAACGGTGAGTGTCACCAGGATGGAGAGCAGCCTAGTTGCAGTCTGCACCCGGTCATCGCATCGCATCGGATCGGATCGCACCGAATGCACGCACCCTCTTCCGCCTCCTCTCACCCCACCCCCTCCCGTCACAGCTGTCAATGCCCTGCAGTGCACGCAGTCCGTGTAAAGCGCAGCGCAGGGGGATACTTTTAACGTGATGTGTGTGACAACAGCTCGATGCTGATGCTTTAGAAAGTAGAGCCCCGCTGTTACTAAGCATGCTGAAAACCCTACATTTGCATTTCAAATGGCTACAAACAAACAACTAATGTCCTTCCTTTCGGCCGACTGCATTTGTTATCCAAAAGAGAGTCCCCGCAGCAAAGCCTGTATGGGCACTCAGCTTGGGGGGCGTGAGTGGCACAGTATAGTAAACCACATGGAAATCACCAGCATTGAAATCAGGAAATGGCTGCTTAATGTCCTTGCCACCTCACGCACCCTGTCATTGCACCACCTCTCAATAATAATTCAGGTCTCTGTTTGTTTATGTTTAACTGTTGTGCATTATACTGACAATAAGTCATGTTAGATTTTTTAGTTTTTTAAAAAGCACGTGGCACTCAAGGACAATCAAGGTCCGAATAGCAAGTGCTTCTGCAGTTTGGTTTGTGCTGTGGAAGTTCAGTGTTGGATGGAGTAGACTAGACTCCAGACTGCATGTCAGGACTACAGAGACGGATCTGTAGAGTAAGTTAGTGAGAGGAAGGAACGCTCACAGTACTGTTAGACTACATTAGTGTGTAGAGTGTACTGTGTGTGTTTCTCTCACTGACATACTGTACAAATCCATCTCTGTAGTTCCAACAGGCACACA
>NC_063205.1:29773533-29776033 GCF_017589495.1 Alosa alosa | reverse complement strand
TCTTCTATACTTTACCTCCATACTATAGTTATCGTCCATACTTTACCTATCTTCCATACTACAGTATAGTTATCTTCTATACTTTACCTATCTTCCATACTATAGTTATTGTCTATATTTTACCTATCTTCCATACTATAGTTATCTTCTAACTTTACCTATTTGATGTATTTTGAATAATCTTCTTCACTATACTTATCTTCCATACTATACTTAATCTTATACTTTACCTTATAGGTTTGTTTTACAAGTCACGCTGTTGTTATACTTAGTCTTTCTGCAGAATTATGACCATAGAAATACAGCCATTAATAAAATAACATATATTTTGTTGTACTTTATTTTGATGACGTTTGCTGTGTGGCTTAGCACAGAGCTACATGTTTAAATATCAGTACTTCCTCACACTGTTAACCACAGTTGGACTTGCAGTACTTCTTCCCAATGGTAACCACGGACAGATATCTCCAAAAGCAGAGCTGCATGTTTTACTTTCAGCACTTCCTCACACTGTTGAAAGCGTCTCCATAAAGCTGCTCTAGCGGAGACTAGCCCTAAGCTTTTGTATAGCACATCGTACATTTACATTCATTCATTTAGCAGACAGTTTTACACAAAGCGACTTACAAAAATGAGGAGTAACAGTCAAGCTGCAGTGCAGAGGAGCCCTGTAGGAATCAATGCCACCTAGTAGGTAAAGTACACCCAACTCCTGGAGGCCAGCCAGGGCATCTCAGAAGAGGCTTCCCCAGTGTAGGGAGCTCGATGCTGGGGAGCAGCACCATGGCAACAGCCTCTGTTCTGGAGCTCCTAGATCCTAGTCTCCCCCTGTCTCTGTGGAGGGAGGTTGCTCACACCTGTAGGTTGATCACACTCAACTCTCTCTGATAAACACCTATGTTAGGATCAAAGGGAGTGTTTGTGTGTGTGTGTGTGTGTGTGTGTGTGTTTGTGTGTGTGTGTGTGTGTGTGTGTGTGTTGTCACTGTGTACCCTAAACAGTGCTAAGCAGTGTTAAATGGTCCCTTCAGTCTCAGCTGATCCAGAGGGAGACTGGAATGAAGCGCCGGTCTTTGAGGCATCATCGTTAGGCAGAATGACTGAATCACCATGAGAATGATTAATGAGACAGAACCAAGGGCGGCAGGTGATAATAATATTATAATTTATAATGTGTAATAGAATATAATAACAACAACAACTTGCATTTATGAAGCGCTCTATCAAGGCATCCAAAAGCACTTTACAGTGAAGGGCGAATTTCACTAACCGCCACCAATATGTAGAACACCACCTGGGTGATGCACAGCAGTAAAACACCTCTTGCAGAACACCACCTGCACAGCAGTAGAACACCACCTGCACAGCAGTAGAACAGAACCTGCAGTACACCACCTGCACAGCAGTAGAACACCACCTGGGTGATGCACAGCAGCCATTATGCGCCACATACGCGCCACACACACCAGCTTGACGTGGAGAGTGAGGGAATGAATGAATGAGCCAACACTCACAGGGCGATGTCTTAGAGTGTTTTAGGTAGTTATGTTTTCAATCATTAGTATATCTAGGGCTGTTTTTCTGGACATGGGTTGAGCTTAGTCCTAGACTAAAAGCTCATCTCCAGTGAGGGTCTTCATTAAGTTTTAGTTGAGGAATAGGCTTAAATCCACATACAGGAAAATGGCCCATAGTGCATCATGTCTGTGAAGTGTGTGTAGTGTGTGGAAAGAATTGAGAGGCAGAGAGAAGGACTAACAGCCGGTCTATACCAGGTGCATAATTGAAACACTTTTTCTGTTTTGTATTTTTTTTATTTTCAAATGTACTCGTTGCTATCACATCTGGTGTAGCCAGTTCGATTCATCACATGCCTGCCTGTGGAAAGAATTAAGAAGCGTAGTGAAGGACTATGAGGCCCGGTTGTTGCTCACTGGCGCACCAATATGTGGCCATGGAATAGCGCATCAAGTAGCAGTGTTAGCGTAGCAGCTAGCATGCAGTAGCCACACATGTGGCATGGAATAGCACATCAAGTAGCAGTGCTAGTGTAGCAGCTAGCATGCAGTAGCCAGACATGTGGGCATGGAGCATCAAGTAGCAGTGTTAAGCGTAGCAGCTAGCATGCAGTAGCCACACATGTGGCATGGAATAGCACATCAAGTAGCAGTGCTAGTGTAGCAGCTAGCATGCAGTAGCCAGACATGTGGGCATGGACATAAAGTAGCATTGGTAGCAAAGCAGCTAGTATGCAGTAGCCAGACATATGGGAATGGAATAGCAAATAAAGTAGCGGTGCTAGCGTAGCAGCTAGCATGCAGCAGCCACACATGTGGGCATGGAATAGCAAATAAAGTAACGGTGCTAGCGTAGCAGCTAGCATGCAGTAGCCACACATGTGGGCATGGAATAGCAAATAAAGTAGCGGTGCTAGCGTAGCAGCTAGCATGCAGTAGCCACACATGTGGGCATGGAATAGCAAATAAAGTAGTGGTGCTAGA
>NC_063205.1:29756033-29768533 GCF_017589495.1 Alosa alosa | reverse complement strand
TGGCCTTGAGTAAGGCACCCAATTCCCAACTGCCCCCCCCGGATGCCACAGCAGTGGTGCTCATTACTCACTGTGTTTACTGCTCCTAGTGTGTGTGTGTGTGTGTGTGTGTGTGTGTGTGTGTGTGTGTGTGTGTGTGTTTACTAACCACGGATGGGTCAAATGCATGATAATGAATGATAGTATCTAACTGGGCAGCCGTGGCCTACTGGTTAGCGCCGGAGGGTTGCCGGTTCGAACCCCGACCAGTAGGAAGGGCTGAAGTGCCCTTGAGCAAGGCACCTAACCCCTCACTGCTCCCCGAGCGCCGCTGTTGTAGCAGGCAGCTCACTGCACCAGGATTAGTGTGTGCTTCACCTCACTGTGTGTGTGCTGAGTGTGTTTCACTAATTCATGGATTGGGATAAATGCAGAGACCAAATTTCCCTCATGGGATCAAAAGAGTATATACACTTATATATATATATATACTTATATATATTTATACTTAACTATCTCAACATTTATTATTAAACATCAAGAACAGATGTTTTTATCAAACTGTCTAAATCACGTATAATCCAACACAGCTTAGCTTTCTTTCCATATTAATGAAACGACATCAAACATGTAGTGTAAGATAATATATTAATGTACGTACGGACTTGCAAACACACCAAGACAGGGCGCTGCATAATTGAAATAACATCTAGAGAAGCCTGCTGTAGCTTAGGTGCACAGCTGAGCTGAGGTCGCCAAGTTTAGGCACATTCCTCCAATGGCCTGGGGGTGTGTATTTGTTCTGTGTGTGTGTGTGTTACGTAATGTTGAGCCACTCAAGGTGTGTATCACACACACAGACAGACAGCTGTGGCGTGTTGTTATCATGCTGTGCCAAGCCCACAACACGGAAGGGTACGACTGGACTTCTAACATAAACGTGTACACAACGTGTTGATGGTCAGGTAGTTAGCGAGCGCTTTTATCAAAATAGACATGCACCCTGCTGCCGCAGTACGGAACCGAACCCAGGTCCACCGCTTACAAAGCAGTGATGCTAACTAGTGCTAACTACAAAGTAGTGATGCTAACTAGTGCTGAACTACAAAGCAGTGATGCTAACTAGAGCTGAACTACAAAGCAGTGATGCTAACTATTGCTGATCTACTGTACAAAGCAGTGATGCTAACTAGTGCTGATCTACAAAGTAGTGATGCTAACTAGTGCTGATCTACAAAGCAGTGATGCTTACTAGTGCTGATCTACAAAGTCGTGATGCTAACTAGTGTTGATCTACAAAGAAGTGATGCTAACTACAAAGTAGTGATGCTAACTAGTGCTGATCTACAAAGCAGTGATGCTAACTACAAAGCAGTGATGCTAACTAGTGCTAAACTACAAAGTAGTGATGCTAACTAGTATTGATCTAAACTGTGTGAGGGGGCTCTTGTTTGGAAGCTAGGGCTTAGAGCTGCCTCTACTGGTTGGATGCACCTGTACTGATCTCATGTCTGTCTGTATTTGTGTGTGTGTGTGTGTGTGTGTGTGTGTGTGCGTTTGTGCGTGTGTGTGTGTGTGCGTGTGTGTGTGTGTGTGTGTGTGTGTGTGTGTGTGTGTGTGCGTGCGTGTGTGTGTTTGTGTACGTGTGTGTGAGTGTGCATGTGTGTGTGTGCGTTATATTGATGTGTGTTGCTTGTTGTGTCGCCCCCTGCAGGTTGAAGAGGGTATGCACCTCCTGATTACAGGACCCAATGGCTGTGGGAAGAGCTCTCTGTTCCGCATCCTCAGTGGCCTCTGGCCTGTCTACGGAGGAAACCTCTACAAGCCCCCTCCACAACACATGTTCTACATCCCACAGAGGTGACCACACACACATGCACACACACACACACACACACACACACACACACACACACACACACACACACACACACACACACACACACACACACACACACACACACACACACACACACACACACCCACACATACACACACACACACACACACACACACACACACACACACACACACACACACACACACACATATATACAGTACACACACACACACACACACACACACACACACACACACACACACACGTATGTACACACACACATACACACACACATATATATACAGTACACACACACACACACACACAGGGAAGAGAGAGGAAAGAAGAGAGAATGATGGAGAGAGAAAGAGAGAGAGAGAGAGAGACAGAGACAGAGGGTACAGAAAGGGTAAACAGAAAGAGAAACAGAAGGGTAACAGAACCTCCTGTACGGGGGCAGGAAACCAGAGATCTGCCACAGAGTAAAATATTCAGCACATCCTCTGGGGGGACGCCACTGCTGGGGTGTGAATATTTAATACAGGAGCAACAGGAGAGGGAGATAATGTGTGTGTGTGTGTATATGTGTGTGTGTGTGTGTGTGTGTGTGTAGAGAGAGGGGGTGTGTGTGTTTCGTGGCTCAGCCCTGCACCTTGCCCAGGGTCAAACCCATGAGGCCGTAATCATAATATAGGGGGATCAATGTTTGCTAATGATACCATAAAAGCAAAAACAAATAACAAGAAATAAAAACATAATATGATAAATTGTTTGATAGAATTAAATCCGCTGTCCTGAAATCAGTGTAACCTACGTCCTCTCAGGGCGTATTGCTAAATTATAACAATCAGATACGGTATAGCACAAATCAGATGAGCTTCGAGTTTTAATTGTTATGAACTGAATGTAGTCCTAATGGTGAACGCTAACCTCTGGTGACCTTTGACCTCTGGTCAGGCCGTACATGTCGATAGGGACGCTGCGGGACCAGGTGATCTACCCGGACTCTCTGGAGGATATGCGTGAGAAGGGCTTCACGGACAAGGACCTGGAGCGTATCCTGGACATCGTCAACCTCAACCAGATCGTCACCCGCGAGGGAGGTGAGTACCTCATCCTCTCTCTCTCTCTCTCTCTTCTCCTCTTTCTCTCTCTTCACATCGTCACCCGCGAGGGAGGTGGGGACATCACCACAACAGGGGGCATGTGCTTTTTATCATAGGATATGTATCAGGAGGTTTTTGTATGAATGTATTTATGTTTGTTTGGATGGTGTTTGCTTTGTATCAGGAGTGTCATGACTCATGATCATGGTTTTAGGAATGATCCAATTAATAGATGTTGAACCTCCCTCTCTCCCTTTCTCTCTCCCTCTCTTTCTCTCTCCCTCTCTCTCTTTTCTCTCTCTCCCACTCCTTTCATTCCTGTTTGTGGCTCACAGGCGTCTCTTTGTCTCAATGCCACGCTGCTAGAAAGAGTTTATGTAGTTGACCAAAGGGTCCTGAGGCCATGCCCACGCGTAGCCGGGTATTTTTAAGCAGACATTTTGTTATGGCTTTTGGCCTTTCGTCACCAAAAGTGAAGAACTGAAAATGGTTGTTTTTAAAGTCTCCGGCAAAAGTGTAAGTTTACAGAAAAAAGTCTCTATCAGTGTGGACAGGCGTGTGGACGGTGTTGTGTAGCGTGTGGACAGTGTTGTGTAGCGTGTGGACGGTGTTGTGTAGCGTGTGGACGGTGTTGTGGACAGTGTTGGGTAGCATGTGGACAGTGTTGGGTAGCGTGTGGACAGGCGTGTGGACGGTGTTGTGTAGCGTGTGGACAGTGTTGGGTAGCGTGTGGACAGGCGTTTTTGGACTGAGAATTTGTGACACTGTTTTTGCATCCTTGTGGACAGAATTATTTTGTAATACGAAGGAGGAAAAATATCCTTTTTCAAAAATCCCGGACTCCGTGTGTCCTGAAAGCACACCTCTGTCCGCTGTCCGTCCACTTGTGCCATTGTGCAAACCTGCCTTGGCTGACCCGCCAGTTCGGCCATGATAATCCCTGTGATTCCCATAATTCCAGTTTGCACCACGCGGGTGGCGTTGCCGGGGAGCGATTGTTCTCTGCCTCCGACTGCGTTCAGCTCTGCATTCCGAGAGGCATGGGGTGGCTGGTCCCAGGGAGCTACGCTGCGGGATTAAGAAGCGTTACATCCGATTGGTGTGGAATTCACCGCCTGTCTCAAGCGAAAGTTGCTGCAGGAAACAAGAATGGGATTGTTTGTTAGTTTGTTTATTCGTCGTTTGTGTTCTGAGATAGATCCAGTGGTAGACCATACAGTAGCTGATGTGATGATGTGTTGTAATTGTTGCATTGGACCGCAGCTGCACTTGTGCAACACAAACTTAAGCAGCGATGCTCATGTCTTAGAGAGAATTAGAGCTATTAGGGGGACTGGGGCCGGCTCATGCTTTAGTGACAAACCTGCTTCACTTAACTCCCAGGATTCCTCTGGGCACTGCATTCTGTCCTCTGTGTTCCGTGTTGCGTTTGTAGGGTTCTCATTCCCTGTCCGATTATCGGTCCGATAACAGAATTCTGGCCGATAATTTGCGCCGATATTTTTTCTATATAAGTCCTAATTTAGGCCTACGTAAGGTCCGTCCTGCTACACTGAGCTACTTGAGCTTGGTTGGCTATACTTTTTCCTCAATATAATGTCAGCGGTGTGAATGTATTTCACCACTCTAACAAAATCTGTGGATATGCTTTCATTTGAGAATCTGTGCATCTCAAAATCCTCTCGTGAATGATCCGCCATTTAACCATAACAGAGCGGAGCTCAGCCCTATCTAGAGCCGTCTTGTGCTGGTGTGTTTGCACTTTACCGCGCTGGTCGGGGAAACAAATAAACAAACTTCGTTAGTGGAGAAAGTACATAAGTAGGCCTAGTTCTAAGTTGTGTTTTAGTATTATATTTGCATTACTTTAGCTTAGGTTTTGTATTATTACCTAGAAATATGCTAACTATTCGTGCTTCAGTTCCAGACAGGTCATCATAATAAGTAATAAAACCCATAAAACCTTCGGGGCTAACGCCTTTAATTTCTGCTGCAGCAGGTTGTGCGCAACAGAGTAGACGGACATAAGATACAGTCTGAGGAGTTGCAGCTTTATTCAGTTACCCGCAGTTGAAACTAAACCTTCCCTAAGTTTCCCTCACAAACTCTGATTTGGTCGCTATACTGTAGCTTATTCCAAGATGAGCCGTTTATGAGCGTTTAGTCCTAAATGAAAACGATTCAAACTCTCTAGCCACTCACTCGCAATTTACTGACGTTCACTGCCGTACTACTGAGGACTATTATGAGTTCTGTCTATAATTTGGTGGTAGGTAAAATTACTGCAATAAGAGTAATATTATCGGTTATCGTATCGGTATCGGCCACAACAAACCAATAAATATCGGTTATCGTTATCGGCCCTAAAATTCCATATCGGTGCATCTCTACTATCTATCTATCTATTCTGTCCTCTGTGTTCCGTGTTGTGTTTGTAGGGTTCTCATTCTGTCCTGTGTGTTCCGGGTTGTGTTTGTAGGGTTCTCATTCTGTCCTCTGTGTTCCGTGTTGTGTTTGTTGAGTTCTCATTTCCCTCTGTGTTCTGTGTTCTCTGCAGGCTGGGATGCAGAACTGGACTGGAAGGATGTTCTGTCGGGTGGAGAGAAGCAGAGAATGGGCATGGCACGCATGTTCTACCAGAAGTAAGAGAGAGACACACACACACACACACACACACACACACGCACACACACACACACACACACACACACACACACACATACACACACACACACACACATACATATACATACATATACACACACACACATACACACACATACACACACACACACACACACATACATACATTTCTCATGCTCTTTGTGTCTCTGTGCGGCGTTTCACCCCTCAGGCCCAAGTACGCCCTCCTGGATGAGTGCACGAGTGCTGTCAGCATCGATGTGGAGGGAAAGATCTTCCAGGCCGCAAAGGATGCTGGGATATCTCTGCTATCTATCACGCACAGGCCCTCTCTCTGGTGAGCTGTGAGCTCCATCTACACACACACACACACACACACACACGAATAGACAGACACACACACACGGTGACTAAACAATTTCACATTGAAATGTAGTGCATTTTATAATGCAATCTTTCAATTTTTCAAGGTTTTTTCAGACATAATGTGTTTTGTGTGGTACTTTTATGGCATAGTTCTCCAACTACAATTCCCATAATGCTTTTCTACATGGTAAAAATGAACAGCCACTCCCATGTCCCCTCCTCCTCCTCCTCTACAGGAAGTACCACACGCACCTGCTGCAGTTCGACGGGGAGGGCGGCTGGCGCTTCGAACAACTGGACACGGCGACACGTCTCTCGCTGACGGAGGAGAAGCAGCGGCTCGAGAGCCAGCTTGCCGGCATTCCCAAGATGCAACAGCGCCTCAACGAGCTCTGCAAGATCCTCGGCGAGGACTCTGTTCTCAAAACGGCCGACCTGAAAGAGGGGGAGTGAGAGGAAGAGAGAAATAGAGTGTGTGTGTGTGTGTGTGTGTGAGTGTGTGTAAGTTTTAGTGAGAGACATAGTGTGTGTGTGTGTGTGTGTGTATGTGTGTGGGTGTGTGAGAGAGAGAATGTGTTTGTGTGTGTGTGTGAGAGAGAGAGGTAGTGTGCGTGCCTGGGTTTAGTTGTCCCCTTTCAAACCTGCGTCTCTTGAGCTGCTACGTGTGGTTCTGAATTTGTAAAACCTGGAGACTGGACCCGCACCTGAACTGTCCAAACTGGTTTCAGATGCCTCTGAATGAGTGAACTAGTATCAGCCCTGAGGAACTAGTATCAGCCCTGAGGGACGCACAGAGCCCAGCCACGCTGGATGGACGCAGTGCTGCTCCTCATCGGATGGCCCTTGGGCCAGCTGCTCAGATCATCTTCATCATGTCCTCATCATTCACAGTGGAATGGAGAAGGAGACTGCCTGTCTGGAGTTTCATTTGTCATTTTTGTATTTTTTTAAAGGGTGTATGATGTTTCGAGACCCGAAACCCCCGATGACCCCGGGAAATGTCTGAGTGCTTTGCAACAGTATTTTGGAGACTGTTTTTAGTTTGTTTTATTTTCTGGCACTTTATTCTTCGTCTTCTTTTTCACTTCTTCAATGTGATAGTATATTTTTTCATTTTGATTGCTAGTGGTGGAGCGGTGCTGACTAGCCTGGTCGTTACCATCCTACGTACTTCCGGCAAAAATTTGATTTCAGCCTCGCACGTAGTCTGGCCCAACCAACATTATACGGCTCGCGTGTAGCCGAGCCATTCAGCGAACAGTTGAGTGATGACGCGGAACTTGCCTGCCGAGTTGCTTGTAGTCCAGCGAAGCTTGTAGTTCAACAGTATAGCAATAATGGCGATGGAGGAAGAAACGCTAGAAGCTATCCGTGAAGTTGTTTCAACTCTCGAGGGCATCACGCAATTAAAGCAGGAACAAGAGGCTTGTCTTGTCAATTTTATAAATGGCAAGGACGTCGTATAACTCTCCTTCCAACTGGCTTTGGGAAAAGTTTGATTTATCAGATGGTGATAACTAAACCTAAACGCAGTGTACTACATGCATCAGGGTCATTCCACGTCAATTCAACCAGGGCCCACACACTTAGGTCTCAAAAAATTCAGAAAAAATTACCAGGTGTGTTACCCAGGAGACACACTGTAAAATTACTATTATGTAAGATCAATACTTTCCAAGATACAGCCAGTTTTACAGGGGGAGGGGGGTGTCGATTTTGTTCGGCCTCTTTTTTTGTCAAAGTTCATAAGCCCACAGCGCAAGAACTAAACCATGTAGGAGCCTCACATTTTGCATGCTGGTACATAAATAGGAATAGTATGTAGCAAAATCGTCACGTTTGGTCTGGATAATCCTGCATGGCCATAGCTGTCCCTCAAAGTTGATACAAATTTTATTGGAGTTTTTGGCTGGGCTCTGTTTAAGCCTTCAGAAGACATATTTGTACTCAACATAGGCTCTTGATTTATTTTCCTTACTGAGATAAGTAGAAACACTCTCACAAAAAACAATGAACAGAAAATAAATTCCTTCAGGGTCTGAACAGCAGACTTTACAAGTCTAAAAAAACATTTTGGTTCTCATTTTCAGAGCACCCAAAAACCTTGTGGGAATATACAAAGATTTTTTTAATAATATTCTCCATGATCTTTTCTTTTTTAAAACACCAATTTGACTTGTCTTATGCAAATCTTTCTTTTTCACTTTCCACCCTGAACATGGGCAAAATGCACCATTGACATCAATATGTTTTGTATAGAGCTACCACAGGTTACTCTATACAACCACAGGTGGCAGTGTGGTGACTCTATATAAAACATATTGATGTCAATGGGGCATTTTGCCCATGTTTGCCCAGCAAGCTCCAGGTTAAATAACACATAGGTCGTCAGTACAATCCAATTTATCCGAGAGTGTAGTCTGAACAGCCCGTGGAGGACGAAGTAAGTTCGTGAGCTCGGCCAAGTCACCGGCTGCGTGAGAACAACAATCGCCTGATAAGCGGGCGAAGAGATAAGAGGAAAACTGCCGTGTGACAAGAGCTGATATAATCTCGGTGACATGACACTTTTGGTATACAACTCTCGGTCTGTGGCTGGCGCAAGTTAGGGATATATCCACTACGAAGTGACTGCCCTGGCGGTCAGGTAGCCTCCAGCGGTCTGTTTACTACTGAGAGCAGAAGTGGGAAGCGTAAGAGTCTGAAGCGGAAGTGGTAAGCGTAAGAGCCTGAACTCCGGCGCACAGCATATAAGTATAGTATAAGTATATATACTTTTTTAATCCCGTGAAGGAAATTTGGTCTCTGCATTTATCCCAATCGGTGAATTAGTGAAACACACTCAGCACACAGTGTACACACAGTGAGGTGAAGCACACACTAATCCTGGTGCAGTGAGCTGCCTGCTACAATGGCGGCGTTCGGGGAGCAGTGAGGGGTTAGGTGCCTTGCTCAAGGGCACTTCAGCCACGGCCCACTGGTCGGGGCTCGAACTGGCAACCCTCCGGTTATAAGTCCAGAGTGCTAACCAATGGGCCACGGCTGCCCCTAACAAAATGTTCCGCAGAGCTCAATGTTCAGCATACGTAATTACCAAACGTTGCTGATTGGTTAAGGGAACTCCAATGATTTTAAACCTTGAAATAAGCCTCCGCCCATTACGGAGACAGATTCTTATTACTTTGTTCCAGACTGTATGACGAAGAGAAACGTAGTCACAGGCGGTAGGACCAGGCTAGGTGCTGACATCACCGTCTGACAATCGGTCAGGGGCCCTTTTCCCAAAAGCATAGTTGCATCTCCCGTGGTAGCGTCACTGGCAAATGTGTGTCGACCGTGTTTGAGTCACACGTAAGCATTACAGAAATACAGTTTTGATATTCGGTCGTATTTCGGTCACATTTTAGTAAGAGCTAACAAATATGCTTCCAACATGATATTAGACAATATGAAGCATAAGTATTTCTGCATGCGCTCAAATCAACTCAAATCACGAAAACACTACCAAGGTAGTTCCTATCATAGTTAGCAAAGATGCTTTTGGAAAATGGACCCCAGCATGGCTATTATTCCCGAACTTGTAGTTGCGAGCCACTTTGGACAGAAGTGTCTTCTAAATACCACTCAACTTTAATGTTGAACTTTATGTTGGGGAGTTTGCCCATGGTTCCCACCTCTGTGAGTCCATGCAGTCTTTTTGTGGTACTTTATATCAGTTCATTCCTGATGTGGAGGTTTTTGATGGATGAAATGGATGGAAAACGATACACTTTTTTATTTTTGTTGTCGTTCATGAAATTGGTTTAGAACAACAAGACGAGGTGTGAGCTTTCGACTGGTTATCAGATCCACAATCCTGATGGTTACTGTCATTGACGCTGTGTTTGTTGTTTATGAAACAAACAGAACAAAACAAACAAACAAACAAACAACCCCCCCCCCCCCTGCTCCCTAACTCCACCCTGCTGTGTCACATGACTATAGTCTCACTGACACTTGAATTGCTTTGTAGTACATTGCACACGTGTTGTATATAATCAACGGTACAATCAAAGACCGACACCATCTGATTGTGAGACGCACTGCAATCTGGAAAGGTTCCGAGCACACAGAAGAGCTAGAACTGGATACTTGATACTTGAGCGTGTTGGTGTTGCCTTGTGCAGGCTTTTATTTTTAGGGAACTGACGGTTGTCAAGCGCACGCCGGTAGCCATTTTGGCTCTGCCTGCTTCAGGCCCAGCCATCTTGCTCTGTGAAGGGATACTTCCTGAGGCCCACAGTCGCACAGAGAATTGCATTCGTGCCCAAGCCGCAAGTGCGTACATACACACACAAACACATAAGACGTGCTTGCACATGCATACACATGGCAAAGCAGACACTCACCCACCCACACACACACACACACAATGAGATCTTAGAGTGCAGAGTCCTAGTCGTCTGGCATATTAGGCTTTAGGAGCCGCTGCACCACTCTTCCCAGACCACTAGCAAAAGCCGCCGTGTTTATTTACAACTAATCCTGCTTCACGTGGCTTCACTGGCGTCAGCAATGCATGCTGGGAAGTCCTACTCATTGTTCTGATACCTTAGTCTGGGCAGGGGTCATGCTGGACTAGACTCTTTGAGATTGCTCTTTGTTGATTTCTTGTTTTTCTTTTATGGAACACTGGATGTTTTTTTGCATTAATGTTCTGATTCTGTGAGTTCTGTTCTGGAATGTGTGTGTGGTTCTATGATTCCGCTCCTGTGTTCTGTGTCCACCTTGTTTTGACCTGAGGTGACCATCAGTGGGATATATCCCGCCAGCCCTACTGTGGGGACGTGCTCCTGTTATGAATGTAACACTTCCACGCCCTGTGAGAAGACTGTGAACATTTCCCTTTCTTTGAGATTTTCACATGAAACATTGCTCTTTTCTTATCTCTCTGAACGAAAAAGAACTGTTGAAAATGTCGACAAAACATTGTGGGGACACCAGTCAGGTGTGCTGATGCTCACCTGTATGTCGGTGGAGCAGTGCGATCTGGGTCTATCACACTGGGCCTATTCCACTTGCTCTCTCATTGTGCATGCCTCATCATTATACTGGCTTCTGGCACCCATTGTTAATCAGCATTTCAGGAAATAACTTTGTTTTAAACACGGAACCATGTAACTCATAGTTATTTTTTTTGGAACTGAAAGCTTTTTCACTGGCAAATGAAACACTGTTGGATGCCAAAAATGTGATTAGTACTTCAGCTCTTGTAGGTCTTATTGTTACTTTGAAACTGGACCAATCTGACGTCCTTTAGTGCGAAAGTTATGACATGACCTGGTATTCCAGTCTTAAAGCGCTAAGTCTTGAAGTGAAGGGTTTCTGTGCCCTACTGTACTTCTCGTTTGAACAAACCGAATTTGAAACATTTCTGTGTCAAACCCAGGACTCACTCCTAATAACACCATCTTTCTGTAACTGCAATCATGTTGCTGGTCACATATTGTAAATAGGCTAGTTTTATATACAGTATCTGAGAAAGATGTTATGATGAGCCTCTATTTTGCCATGAGTTAATTATTAGAAAAGAAGTGACAGTTTGTGGGTTCGATGGCGTTTGGTTTTGTTGGTGTGAGCGAGCAAATGAGTGCATGTATGAAGTCGTCGTTCGGTTAAGAGGAGACACTTCACCCACACCGTCAACAGTGAATGGACGCCTTTGTTGTTGATGCTGTTGCCGTGGGAGACCATAGGACCTAACATTGATCCCTCGGTGGCTTCGAGCCGAACAACATATGTCTGGGAAAAAAGACAAAAGCGTCGCCTGGTCGTTGAAACAGTTCGTGAATTTTTAATGGAGGCAGATCACACAGCCCTGAGCGTCGTGGCCACCTGCCTCTGCATAGTCAGGACCCGCTGTAGCCCGTCCGCATGTCAGGGCACTTCCTTTCTAATGGTTTTTAAAAGTGGTACTAACTCGCCGTTTGACATATGCCTGGCAGACTGAATGATTGGAGCCAATCTTTTGGGGAAATGCTGATAAACTGTAAATAAAAATTAACCACTAAGAACTGTGTGTGCTTGTGTTCCTTCATTTGATGTCAAATGTGTCAATAGTTTTACATTTACATTTTCTTATACATTTTACACTATTAAATACACATTATGTGCTTATTATATAATATATAATATATTGGCCTTATTATATAATATATTGGCCTTAAAGCTGTGAAGGCGAGAGACGTTTTTACATAAACAAAAGCAAAGAATACTGTTATATACTGTGAAACAGTTACCCTGTTGGATAAACTAGATGAAGAGCAATGCTGTGACTGCCTGGGGGAGGAAGAGGAAGAGCAATGCTGTGACTGCCTGGGGAGGAAGAGGAAGAGCAATGCTGTGACTGCCTGGGGAGGAAGAGGAAGAGGTGGGAGGAATGGTTCCCATGAGCCCTGCACACCGTGTGCATCCATGCTCTGGCTTTCATGTCAGGTCAAGTGTCCAGCGTATTTATACAGCGCTTTTCATACACAGGGGTAATAATATTAGTAAATAAAAGCATAAAAAAGGAATAGTTTAAAGTA
>NC_063205.1:29731033-29746033 GCF_017589495.1 Alosa alosa | reverse complement strand
GAATGTGTCTACGTGTGTGTGTGTGTGTGTGTGTATGACTGACTGTGCTCTTCCTGTAAAGGCCGTTACCAACTAGCTACCAGACCTGGGCCATACCTGGTCCTCAAGTCAGCCAGATCCCAGCTGGATCTTCTGCCAATATTTTATATCACCCACTGTTGCCTGTGTGAATCCGCATTATTGATTAGCATAGGGTGAATCAGTGTTATTGATTAGCATGGGGTGAATCAGTGTTATTGATTAGCATTGGGTAAATCAGTGTTATTGATTAGCATGGGGTGAATCAGTGTTATTGATTAGCATAGGGTGAATCAGCATTATTGATTAGCATAGGGTGAATCAGCATTATTGATTGGCATGAGTTATTGGGAAGAGGTAATATCACCCATAATGCTTCTAATGCTGACTCATGCGTTCTAATGCTAACTTATGTGTTCTAAAGCTAATGCTGACTCATGCGTTCTAATGCTGACTCATGCGTTCTTATGCTGACTCATGCGTTCTAATACTGACCCATGTGTTCTAATGCTGACCCATGTGTTCTAATGCTGACTCATGCTGGAAGATGCTCAAAGGGCATTTAAGGCTTTTAGATGCTGCTGAGAGCTCTGTCTGGACTTGCTCCTTCTGATTCCTCCTTCCCTCTCTCTCCCTCTTTTCCTTTCCCTCTTTCTCCCTCTCTTCCTCCACCTCCCCCTCCCCTCTCTCCCTCTCCTTCCCTCCCTCTTCCTCCCTCTCTCTCTACCTCTCTTCCTCCACCTCCCCCTCTCTCCCCTTCCCCCTCTCCTCCTTCTCTCCCTCTTCCTCCCTCTCCCTCCCTCCCTCTCTTTCTCCCTCTCTTCCTCCACCTCCCCCTCTCTCCCTCTCTTCCTTCCCTCTCTCCCTCTCCATCATGTCTCACATGTCCAGGTTTGTCTTAATTTTTTTCATTCTTTCTAACTTTCTCTTCTCTCCATTTCCCTCCCTCTCATCCCTCTTTGTGTGTGTGTGAGAGAGAAAGAGAGAGAGTTTTCTGATAGTTTATCCTGATCCCAACCTGATCCTGTATATCCCCTACCAAGTGTCTGGATGAGTTGGAGGATGTGTTGCATCATGTGATTTTAACCTTTGCACTATGGTTCTTTCTCTCCTCTATTTCTCTCTCTCTCTCTCTCTACCTACCCTGTCTTTCTGTCACTGGTTTACTCTCCTGAACATTTCTGTTACATCATGCATTTAGCTACTCGACTCCCACTGCCACACACATACACACACACAGACTCAGTGTTTGACTGACCGTCTGGGCCTTTTCTGTTACTAAGATAAAGCTCGTCTCTCTCTCTCTCTCTCTCTCTCTCTCTCTCTCTCTCTCTCTCTCTCTCTCTCTCTCTCTCTCTCTCTCCCTTCTCTGGATAGTAAGCCGTCATTGCCCAGTAGGTTTGGATTAGATTAGTGTGTCCTGGGGAGATGTGAAGATGCCAAGTCACTGTCTGCCTCTCTCTGGTCCCTGAGCTCACCCTCTAATGGGACAGCTCATCTCCAGCATGACTCGGCACTTAATGAGGACAGGAAATTGGATCACTGCCCCCTCTCTTATCCAGAAGGCCCTGACCTCATGCAGGAAATGGCATAAGCAATAATAATGTATCATTGGCTTGACGCTTATTGATCATTATTGATTTTGATCCCTGAACCAGACGCATCCTCTTGAGGTCTGCCCGGCCAAAGAAGATTCATGTGGTCGAGTGGAAAGGCCAGACACACGGAGACAGACAGGCGCTCTTAGGACATCGGGCTGCAGCCTCCTACTGATTTCATATGTATGAGGTCACTGACCAGGCTGCCCATACTCAGTCCTGAACGATTAGAGAACTGGCTCAGTCCTCGCTGGGCTCCATTTGTGTTGTTGTGCCATTTCTAGTACTTGGTCTTTTGGATGCGTTTGGGTCTCATTTCTACTTGGTCTTTTGGATGCGTTGGGTCTCATTTCTACTTGGTCTTTTGGATGCGTTTGGGTCTCATTTCTACTAGTGTTGTCACGATACCAAAATTATGACTTCGATATGATACCTGCTATAAATATCACGATGCTCGATACTGAAACGATACTAAGGCGAAATCCTAAGATATCTGGAAAAGAAAGGACTCATACCTCCTCCAAGTGTATTGAGTCATTTGTGTTGAATTCTGTGCACTTTTGTAGTGTGCAGGTCAATTCTGGGCAATAATTATTGAACAAATTGCAGTCTACATGCCATGACAAATATTACCAGTAGTACTGACCGAACATGAAATAGATTGATTAGTGTTGGTAATGTTATTCTGGCGTGAACATTGCGCTTTCATCACGTTAGCACCCTATGGTTACAGCTCGTTATGTCTCGTCAAAATGATTACAGCTCGTTATGTTCCTTTTCTCTTACTGTACAGTGTCCTTGGGTGACTTGAAAGGTGCTTTAAATAAAATGTATTATTATTATTATTATTATTATTATTATGTCTCGTCAAAATTCATTGATGAAGGAAGGTTCGCTTTATCCCAGAGAACCATACTCGTTTCACTTAGGCTAGACTAAAACAGAAGAGAAGAACTTGGCACTAACCATGTAGTTGTGTTTTCTATAGCATATTCGTTAACCTGTCGTTCTTTGAACTCTTTAAAAATGTTGGGATATGTCTGCGAGGTGTTTAGCAAAGTTCCATGCGTATTTTACTGCTTTTAAATGACTTTGAAACATATTTTACAAATGGGCCTCTGTGTACCTGATGGCTTGCCTTCACTATTCGCGATGTATCCAAAATAGTTCCAGTTCACATCACCTTTTGTTTTATCCACAAGGCCGAGGACTGTCGGCAAAGAACTATATTGACGTTGCTGCGCACTCACTCACTCAGAGCTGCCTGCTTGACACGCCCACTTGATTATATGCGTGCAAGGAGCAGAGAGCAGCAGTTCACACAGACACAGAACGTTATTATTTTAATAAAGTAGTATCGATACACCGTGCAACACTAATTTCTACTTGGTCTTTTGGATGTGTTTGGGTCTCATTTCTACTTGGTCTACACACACACACACACACACACACACACACATGCTGCATGGCTTTTAGAGAGGGTCAGCATATTCCCAAGCACCACCCTGATCCAAAACACATAACACTCCGCTACAAAGGCTGGGTGATTATGGTCATACACACAGCAACACACACCTATGGCCCAAGCTAAAGTTCTTTCTGAGATGGATAGATACTCAATCACACACACATTTATGCGCACACACACACACACACACACACACACTTATGCGCGCGCACACACACACACACACACACACACACACACACTTATGCGCGCGCGCACACACACACACACACACACAGCCACAGCCCTGCTTAAGGCTGGCCTCAGTTAAACTTGGATGTGGAGTTGAGGACAGGATGTCTGTGTGTTGTCCTCTCCGTTGTGTACAAGGTCTGCAGTGCTCTCTCCACACACACACACACACACACACACACACACACACACACACACAGAGCTTCCCTACTGTGTTGAAATCCCTGGCAGGTCGTTGGGTCTGGGGGTTGGCAGCAGGGGGGCAGCTGAGATTAGGACGAGTTGCCCAGAGCCTTTCAGCCTCGGCCCAAACATGTTTCGCACACACACACACACACACACACACACCCACACCCACACACGGACACACACACACACACACACACACACGTTTCCCCAGCTCCAGTGTGTCAGCTGCCTGCACCCAAACATAAGACTACTCCTCTGTGAGATCGAAATTCATGAGTCCTTGGTTGTTACACATCTGTTTGTACTGGTATAAGAGAGTAAAAGCACCTCATCATCTATAAATAATAAACACGCACGCACGCACACACACACACACACACACTAGGGCTGTCACTTTTGTGAAAAAATCCCGTTCGATTTTTGAGACAAAAGTGTTCATTGAATCTATTGTAAAATTGATGTTCTATGTCTAAAGACGTTTCCATTTTCAACACCAAATATAGGCCAATCCACGGACAACTAACCGGCATTAGGATGAACCTAAAGAGGGCGCTTGAAGACGCACAAGCCAGCAATATTTCTGATGATTTATTGGCGTGAAGTTACGTGCACAATGACAAACAGGAGTGCAACATTCTCAACAAACAATAAGCAGAGTTGACTGCCATAACATTAGTGAAAAACATTACTGCAGGCTTCAACGTGTCTGTGTTTATGATTAAAAATGTCAAACAAATTTCGCCTACATAGGAACTCACGACTGCACAGTTTGCATACCGCTTTGTTCTTCTTCATAGTTTGATCTACCCAAAACCTGAAGTGTTTCCATATCAAACTCCTCAAGTTATTAGGGCTTATCACTCGTCTGATCATGTCACACAGGTTGATCGCGTTGTCCTCCATTTTTGGGCAAAACACCAGCAGCACAGCAGCCGATTGAAACAGCTGTTTCCGGTGCGTAAATTGGTGGGAATTTTCTTTTTAGCTTTTGCGATGCCTACTGCACTTTATTTTATTTTTCTGCTTGTTTGTGGGTTTTGTTACATCTATCTTTTTTATTTGTCTAATTCGTTTAAAATGAAGTGTACATATTTGGTTAAAATCGATTCCCTATTTTAGTTTTAGGTCCAATGTAAAATGACAGCCCAAACACACACACACACACACACACACACACACACACACACACACACACACATACACAGCGTACGCAGGCAGGCACGCACACAAGGATGCCACTCCTCTCCTCATGTTAGAGATGGCCTAGATAGTCTACGTAGGTTCTTCAACTCTAAGCCTCGTTATTGTGTCTGTCAGGGCAGAGAGAGAGAAGGAGGAGAAAAGGAGAGATGAGGAGAAAAAGCTGAGGGAGGGAAGGAGAGGGAAAGCGATAGAGGGGAGGAAAAGAGAGAGAGAGAGAGAGAGTGAGTTAGTGTAAAGGTAGTACTGTATTAGAAGGGGGAGTGAGAGAGAAGGAAGGAAGTGACATGAATGATAGAGGAAAGAAAGAGTAAGAGAAGAGAAAAGAGAGGACAGCATGAGGAAGGGATGATGAGTGAGAAAAAGAGGGAGGGAGTCTGGAGAGAGAGAGAGAGAGGAAGGAAGTGTGGAGAGAGAGGGGGATAGAGAGAGGGGAAGGAAGTGTGGAGAGAGGGCATTGGGAGTGCAGGTTCCAGAAGGTTCTCCCCGTCACAGTAATCGCAGTAATGAGACCCCAGCCTCCACTCACTGAGGAGGGGCACATGGAGCAGCTCAGGACACACACACACACACACACACACACTTTCTCTCACAAACAGACACACTCACACAAACACACACACACCCTTTCTCTCCTCCATGTGTGGTTAGAGTTATAGACAGTGGTGGAGGAAGTACTGAAACTCAGTACTTAAGTAAAAGTACAAATAAGCAGAGAAATATTTACTTTAGTAAAAGTAAAAGTACCACAATGCCAACCCTACTTAAGTAAAAAGTACCTGATTTTAAATGTACTTTAAGTATTAAAAGTAAAAGTACTTGCATAATAATTTATTATCTTAATATCTATAGGCTTATTCTAATAAAAAAAAAAAATCAGTAGCCTATGCCAGTGTTTTTCAACCACTGTGCCGGGGCACACTAATGTGCGAGATCATCAGGTGTGCCGCAGAAAATGACCCAAATGTCACTCACTGGTCCAGAAAAGCACCTGTTGCATCAAAGAATTTATAACCACATGCTCTCATTGATTGTATGATTGCACTATTTGTGGTATGCAGGCATTGTACAATGGGGGCCCCATATCCAGTATTCACAGAATCATCACATATCCAGTTCATAACAACAATTAAATTATATATAGTCACCTACAAATGAAACAGAGGGTGCTTGTTTTACTGAGCAGGTCTTGCATAGAAGCCATAATAAGGCCATATCTGTGTATTATTTGAAATTTTAGGCTATGGTATGTTTATTTTTTCTTCACACAGGATGTTGGTGTGCCATGGGACATTTTAAGTGTCAAAAGTGTGCAGTGGCACAAAAAAGGTTGAAAAACACTGGCCTATGAGGTGTGGCATTTTAATAAAGCTAGTTTTAGGTTATACTAGGCTAGATAGTTTTAAGCTCGGGGGTAGACAAGGGAAACGTCCGGTGGATCATAATGCCAGTTGTGTCGGTCCAGATTGAACAGAAAAGTTGTTGAGAAGGTGTCTTTATAAGTTTCAGTTTCACTTGCGCAGACGCGCATAAACATTATATGAGCACTCACTTTAGGCCTACTACCCGCCAAATGTAGGCTATGCCTCTTTATTTGATCACACAATTAAGAAATATTTTAATCTGGTACATGTTTTGTTTTTTCCGGACAGCGGTTCTATAGTCTACCATTCATTTATGCTGCAAATGATCAGACGTGTGACAGACGCATGGGCATAGCCTGTAACTTTGCTGCTCCGCGGACTCGCAATCTCATCGGAGAGGAGACACTAACGCAACACTTTAAAGACTAAGGAGATGGTGGTGGATTTCCGCAGGTCTAAGCCCACTCTGCTACCAGTCTCCATTGATGGGGTCAATGTGGAGGTGGTAACACAAGTATCTGGGTCTCCACCTGGACAATAAACTGGACTGGTCAGCCAACACTGATGCACTCTACAAGAAGGGGCAGAGCAGGCTGTACTTCCTGAGGAGGCTGCGGTCCTTCAATGTGTGCAGCAAGCTCCTCAGGATGTTCTACCAGTCTGTTGTGGCCAGCGCCCTCTTCTATGCAGTGGTGTGCTGCGGAGGAAGCACAAAGAAGAAGGATGCTGGGCGACTTGACAGGTTGATAAGGAAGGCTGGCTCTGTAGTGGGAGCTGAACTAGAGTCAATATCTGACAAAAGGATAAACTGATCAACATCTTGGACAATGAATGTCATCCACTCTACAGCACTATCAAAAAGCAAAAGAGCTTGATCAGCTGGAGACTTCGCTCACTGCCATGCACAACTGAAAGGCTGAGGAAGTAATTTGTTCCTAGGGCCATTGAACTGTTCATTGCCTCACTAAAGGGAAGAGGAGAGATAGACTTCTCTGCTTAGTCTGTCTGCCTCTCCACCCTCTCCATGTTTGAGTACTGACTGCCCACTACTGCTTTACTACTGTTTTACTACTGTTTTACTAATGTACACAGCCTAATGTTTTCACTACTGTTTTACTGCTACACTGTTTTTCATGCTTTATTAGCACACATGATCAATGGCTGCGGTCAGGCTTCTGCTGCAATACTGAATGAATGAATGGCTATAACCCTATTACCTCAACCTGTTCTTTGACTGACATAGTTTTTTATTTTACCTTGTCTACATTATACTTTACTCTCCTATTTGTCCATATTATTTATGCTGGTCTCTAGACCTTACTCTTGCACTGTTGGACTAATGTTGGACTACTTTTGCACCTTCACCATGACACTCCTCTCTTGAGCACCTTGCCATGCAAACATAACTAAAGGACTATGGTTGGACTACTTTTTGCACCTTCACCATGACACTCACTCCCTTTAGCACCTTACCAGTCCCGGCCCTGTCACTACAAGCGTCTTATGCTTGATCACCCTCAAGCACATTGGACTTTCTAAATTTAATTTATATAGTGTATTTAGCATTTAGTTTTGTTAGTTGTCTTATCTTTCTTATCTTCTACTGTCTTTATTGTACAGTGGAGTTTAGTTATATGTTTATACTTATACTTATGTTTACCATTTGGGTTATTCCACGGCAACTCTCCCACCCATGTACATGACACCTCTCAGATTTTGCTGAAAAGCGGTGAAAATATGCATTATGTTACCAAACGAGGGAATCTGGGAAGTTTCAGGTCAATATCTCAAACGGTTTGCCCATGGCGTCCATTTGAATTTCGGGTGCCACGGCCGTAATTGACACATTGGAATTTTTACATTTCATCTTTTGCCATTTTTGGAAGCCCATAACGTCTGTTCTAATAGTGGTAGAAGGCTGGAAACTGGTGTGGTAGTTCATTGTAGTCTGTACTACACAATTCTGGAGGCAGAATCAACATTCCTTACTGAGCATAATACTAAGTTATTTCCACTATTTTCATGCTTTATCATCACTAAATTCTCCCTGATCTACATTCCAGACTTCTGGAAACAATGTCCAAAATGGTGCATTATGAAGAATAAAATTCATATTATGGAGCTTCATAGTCAAAAATGTTATTTCATTAAAAGAAAGAACAAATATGTATCTTTATCTGGTATAAATCTCATTAGGATTATCAAGTGCCCACATGGTCATTTGGGGGTCCAAATATGGGGTTCCAAAAGAGTCACCTCTGCCAGAGAGGGTTTTTGGACCCCCATAAAACCCCCGCCAGTGGTACCATACCCTTCAAATTCATTTTGGCAAGAGCAAGGTTCCCACATACAACAAATAATCCTGTTTAGAATAAATATGATCATTAATTGTGGTGCTAAGGCCACCCAAAAAGTGAAAAATCACACATGCCGTCAACATTTTTTAGGACTTTGGTGACCCACCTCTCACCCAAACAGTGTGGAATGTTAATTCTGCCTCCAGAATTGTGTAGTACAGACTACAATGAACTACCACACCAGTTTCCAGCCATCTACCACTATTAGAACAGACGTTATGGGCTTCCAAAAATGGCAAAAGATGATATGATGAAATTCCAATGTGTCAATTACGGTCGTTGCACCCGAAATTCAAATGGACGCCACGGGCAAACCGTTTGAGGTATTGACCTGAAACTTCAGATTCCCTCGTTTGGTAACATAAGGCATATTTTCACCGCTTTTCAGCAAAATCTGAGAGGTGCCATGTACATGATACCCCGATTTTGGCTGTTTTCACTTGGAATGACCCATTTCTGCTGTAAGTGCATGTTGTGTGTGATGTCTGTATGCTACTGAGACCCTTGAATTTCCCCTTGGGGATCAATAAAGTATCTATATATCTATCTATCTATTTATAACGCTGCAGATAATAGACAGAGAAAGGCAAGCATATTCTCAGGGCACAGAACACAGTTGCATGTCCAGTATAGCCATGGGTCTGGTGAATATAGCCTACCGAATGCAGATGACTACAAGCTCACGCTTTGCCTGGTCTAGACTAGTTTCAAAGATTTAGAAATGGGGCACGTAGCGCTCTATCTTTGGTAGCAACCCAGCCCCCTGGTGAAACAAACGTGTTTGTCAAAGAGAAAAAAAAAACTGATCATAAAATGTATCGTAAAAAGGAACGATGGTGTTGTAGAAATGTAGCGGAGTAAAAGTACAGATAATTGATGCAAAATGTAACGAAGTAAAAGTCAAAGGTATGCACTATAGATTCTACTTAAGTAAAGTACAAATACGTGGAAAATGTACTTAAGTACAGTAACGAAATATTTGTACTTTGTTACATTCCACCACTGGTTATGGATATGTTTATATTTATACAAATGAGCCATCATCAGCGTTATTATAGAACCTGTCATCTTGTGTTTCTCTGTGGAACCTTAGACCGTTTCTAAAGGCTCTGAGGTGCTGACATTGCAGAAACAGAATGTGAGGTTTTCCCCCTATCCAGCCAGTTATTTGCAAACAGACACACCTTCAGAGCTGTACTGCACACACACATAGACACATACACACACACCTTCAGCGCTTTACAACTCACACACAACTGCAAACACACTCACACACACTCTAACACACAATTGCTACAGGTCTGAGGTATTTGGAACAAGGATTTAAGTCTAAGGGGCTACAGAGGTTTAGGACTGTGAGACTGCACAAGTGTGTGTGTGTGTGTGTGTGTGTGTGTGTGTGTGTGTGTGTGTGTGTGTGCAATATTTGAAACCTATAATCTGAACCCTAGAACATTCTAAAGGCTGTTGGAGTCCTTTAGTTCCCTCAGTCAGTCTGTCACGAACCAACTTATGTGGAATAGGTATTCACACCGCTACTACACACACACACACACACACACACACACACACTCTCTCTCTCTCTTCCTCTCTCTCTCTCTTTCTTTCTGGATGGATGGATGGGGGGCGGCGGCAGGTGCTTGGGATTTTTATGTGTGAATGTTTGTATGGTGTTTGGCTTTGTATGAGGTGCGTCATGATTTCATGGGTTGAGAAATGATCCAATAAATGGCTGTTAAATCATCTGTGTGTGTGTGTGTGTGTGTGTGTGTGTGTGTGTGTTGGCATAGCTGTGAGTGGGTACAGAACGTTTGGCTCATGTTACAGAAAGGGAAGCCAGTCCTGAGGAGGCCATTGGTGTGGATGCAGCAGGTCTGAGGCCAGTTAACACACACACACACACACACACACACACACACACACACACACACACACATACTCCAGGTCTGAAGCCAGTCAAAGCTGTCTTTGTTCTCACACCAGCAAACCAGCTCAAGAAAGGTTACCGTTTAAATCCAAACAAATACAGCCCAAGTTTTGTGCATGTGTGTGTGTGAGTGTGCGCGTGTGGGCCTGTGTTGAAACCCAAACTGCCTCTCTAGTGCAGGGGTTTTAAGTGTGTGTGTGTGTGTGTGTGTGTGTGGAGGCCAGTGGGTTTGGGTTCAGCCTGGTTCCCCTGGCTTGTAAACATCTTGCAATATATTTTATGTGACCTTTAAATGACTTTCACAAGACCGCGTAATGACGGGCATGGTGTCGGCCTCTGGTCCACTTCTGATGACCTCATCACCGGGATGCTGTGACTTCTTTATTTCTGCCCTTCAGGCTTTATTCTAGTCTCTGTGTGTGTGTGTGTGTGTGTGTGTGTGTGTGTGTGTGTGGGAAGCATCTTATCTAATCTGTGCTGATTGGGGGATTAAGGCAGGGTGTCTGATGTTAGTGTGAGTCCTTATGGTACGTCAGACACCCCCTACCCCTGCACACACACACTCTTTCTCTCGCATGTACACACACTGAGAGTGATTAGTCTCTCTGTGTTCATAAGAGAGTGAGGGAGACAACAGGAGATGTCACAGGACCGCACCATACACCCACATACACACACACACTGAGTTTCTCTCAGTTCATTCATGTCTTCACAAGGGACTATTTCCCTTTCTCAAAGACACTATTTGAGTGTAATGATGGAATCACACACACATACACACACACACACACACACACACTCGCTGCCTGTGTAAACTCCAGATGACCTCAGATGGTGTGACTCTTCGGCTGATCCCAGCTGTGCAGGGAAAGAGGCACTAAGATCGGATCGGAGCCCTGCTTCAGATGGGAGAGCCCTGCGTAACGGATGGCAGCTAGCACAGCTGTGTGTGTGGAACGTTAGTAAACCTCACTCCCCGATGACTCAAGAGTAGTGCTGACATGGAGGCTATCCGAGGTGCTGCTGTCTCGTGGGTTTGAGTCCTGGCGTGTGCAGGGCCGAAACGCGCAGGTTCAACGCGACTCTGGTCACACCTGCTGCAGATGGCAGATTTGGGGGCAACCGTGGCCTACTGGTTAGGGCTTGTAACCGGAGGGTTGCCGGTTCGAACCCCTGCCAGTAGGCACGGCTGAAGTGCCCTTGAGCAAGGCACCTAACCCCTCACTGCTCCCCGAGCGCCACTGTTGTTGCAGGCAGCTCACTGTGCCGGGATTAGTGTGTGCTTCACCTCACTGTGTGCTGAGTGTGTTTCACTAATTCACGGATTGGGATAAATGCAGAGACCAAATTTCCCTCACGGGATCAAAAGAGTATATATACTTATACTATAGATCAGGGCAGCTTGACTGGGAAGCAGCCCACTGATTCCTGATCCCACTAATTCCTGATCCCAGCTCGCTAGATATTCTACATAAATCCCAGAAAGAGGTTCTTTCTCTGAGAAGTCAGAGGTTCTACAAACCAGCATCAGGGAAAGAAGTTCTAGATAACGTCACCAACATCAGGGGCAGATCAGGTCTCTCCCTCTCCATCTCCCTCTCTCTCTCCCTCTCCCCTCTTCTCTTCTCTTCTCTTCTCTTCTCTTCTCTTCCTCTCTCTCTCTCTCTCTCTCTCGCTCTCTCTCTGTTTCTCTGCTGCCATCAGGAGTCAGTGGTGTGTTACACCCACAGACCCAGCTGTTGGTGTGCAGCAACGCTGCTGATTTCATGCCCTTATGGCACTGCTGGTTGCTGGTGTGGGTGAGATGTGGGCCGAGTGTGGGTCAAATGTGGGCCAGGTGTGGCGAGATGGCAGGGTTACTGTCTCCTCCCCCCTATGGGCTGCAGCACAGGGTCACGCCATCATGGAGGGTTATCGTGATTATTCAGGGATTATGGGAAGTATTTTGGAATGGGGACTGTGTGTGTGTGTTCATGGCAGTGAGCGCGCATGTGTGTGTGTGTGTGTGTGTTCATGGCAGTGTGTGTGTGTGTGTGTTCATGGCAGTGTGTGTGTGTGTGTGTGTGTGTTCATGGCAGTGAGTGCGCATGTGTGTGTGTTCATGGCAGTGTGTGTGTGTGTGTGTGTGTTAACAGCCTGGGGCCCACTGGGATTAATGTGGATTCCACTCTCTAAATCCCTCCATATTTTTGAAGGTTTGGGTGTGAGAGACTGAGACTGGTCACACACATTCATCCACGTGCTGCTCACACACACACACACACACACACACACACACACACATACATACTTACACACACACACACACATACTTACACACACACACACACACACATACTTACACACACACACACACAAGCAAACAGACTTACGCATGCATGCTCGCACACACACACAGACACAAAGAAGCCACTGATCAACTGCAATATAAACATAAGTGTGCTGAAGGACTGCTTGCTACTGTAGTGCCAGTGTTCTTTCACAAAGTGTGTGTGTGTGTGTGTGTGTGTGTGTGTGTGTGTGTGTTTGAGTTACGGGAGTAGTCTCTGAATGGGATTAGGCTCCACAAGGACTTTTACTGTAAAACATTTATGTGACTTACACACACTACTTGTCAATTGCCAGTCTCAGGCTCTGGCCATTGCATCACAGATTATTCAGAACTCCCAGGTCATGTAAGAGGCTGTATTAACACGTTGTGGTCCACAGTCGAGACTGACCAGTGCCTATGTGCCTGTGTGTTTCAAATGCTTGATAAACAGCAGAATAGCTGTGGACGCTAAATAGGCAAATATTCATACTGATGACGTGTGTGTGTGTGTGTGTGTTTGTGTGTGTGTCACAGAAGACACCGGGCAGAGATAAACAGCAGATTAGCTGTGGACGCTGCAGTATAGGCAAATACTCCAGATAATGTTGACCTCAGTGTTGATTACAGCCCTCAATGGCACAGAACAAGGAGGTGGTGTGTGTCTGTGTGTGTGTCCATTTCCAAGTCCATTTCTGTAGTACTGAAAGGAAGATGAAACTCATTTCTTCTGATGATGTGAATGTTACGTGTAGGCAGGGAGGGATGAGTATTACGCTGCAGCTCACAAACAGGTCTTTATGGTCTGCTGCTGTCCTGTGTGTGTGTGTGTGTGTGTGGGTGGGTGGGTGTGTGGGATTCAGTGTGTTTTCGCTGCATCTCTCAGGAAAAAGTGAGAGCTGTTTGTGCCGATGAGTTGGATGAAAGGACAGACTGTGTGTGTTTGTGTGTGTGTGTGTGGTGTGTGTGTGTGTGTGTAAATTGGATTGCAAAAAGGAAAACAGGAAAAATAAATAGAAGAAAAGCAGGGTGTGACTGTTTGCATAGTATGTTTGAACCACTTCCTCCCTCTCTACCACTCTCTCTCTCTTTCACTTTCTCTCTCACACTCCCCTCACTTTCTTTGTCTCCCTCTGTCTCTACCTCTTCACCTCTCTTTTCTTCTCCTTCTCTCTCTCTACCTCTTTACCTATCTTTCTCTTTGTCTTTCTGTACCTCTTTTCCACTCCTTCTTTCTCTCACACCCTCTCTCACTTTCTCTCCCTGTCTCTCACTCCTCTCTCTCTCACTCTCTCACCCTCTCTTTCACTTTCTCTCCGTCTCTCTCACTCCTTCTCTCTCTCTCTCGCCCTCTCTCACTTTCTCTCCCTGTCTCTCACTCTTCTCTCTCGCTCGCCCTCTTTTTCACTTTCTCTCCCTCTCTCTCTCACTCCTCTCTCTCTATCTCCCTCTCACTTGCTCTCCTTCTCTCTGTTTCTTCACTTCTGGGAACAGTGAGCTCTATGTGTGTATCTCCTGGGGGGGATGAGGTGTGCCACACACACACACACACACACACACACACACACACACACACACACACACACACACACACAACAAACAAACAAACAAACAAACAAACGCAAAATTAACCTTCCCCCAACATACACGGGTTAGACATGTGCCCTTAAATACCACAGCAGCGGAGTTGACATTGATTAAAAAAAGGCTTCTTAGCATGCTACAGTAACTCTTGTCTGTTGGCAGTGCTGTTGGAGATGTTGATAAAATGGCTTCTTGGGCGGGGGGGCGCACTGTGGCGCAGCAGGCTACAGCAGAGACTTTCTAATGAAGAGACACAGCACTCAAAAAATCCTCCATAGAAATGCATGGGGGCCCCAGCTGTGGTGCGGCTGGCTGGGGCACCTGCACCGTACGCCGGCGACCCGGGTTCGATTCCCGCCCCGTGGTCTTTTCCGGATCCCACCCCGACTCTCTCTCCCACTCGCTTCCTGTCATTCTCTACTGTCCTGTAAATTGAAGGCATAAAAGGCCAAAAAAATATATTAAAATAAAAAAGAAATGCATGGGGTTAGTTTTTAACGCCAATATGGCATACCTGTCAACACTGCCGTTTTTCCCGGGTTTCTCCCGTATTTCAAGGTCATCTCCCAGCACCCTCCCGTTTTGTTATTTCTCCCGGACAACTCCCGTAATTTGCATGGCCATCAAACTTCATTTTAAAATCATTGATCCATTCAGGTTGCCAGGTTGTGTATGAAATACACCCTACACATACACGATCACTTAGTTTCAATTTCAACTGTTTTGTCAGGCCAAAACCTGGCAACCCAAATAAGG
>NC_063205.1:29718533-29726033 GCF_017589495.1 Alosa alosa | reverse complement strand
TTTAAAGTCCCATCTAATGTGTGCTAGCCCCTCATGTTAATTCTAATCCCTAGTGATCATAAGGCCAGTTCTGAGGGCTTATCAGCCTGCCCAAATCCATTAGGCTACCTCTCTCATGCCACTAATGAACTGCCTGATCCTGTGTGTGTGTGTGTGTCATGTTTGAACTTTATTATGGGTCAAGCCCAAGAGGTCCCAAGTCTTTAGTGTTACCCGAGTTAGTTAAGACCCAGTTAGTGTGATGGGAGTTAGTTAAGTCAGTGGTTCTCAAACTGTGGTATGGGTACCACTGGTGGTGAGCAGACTCTCTCAAGTGGTACTCTGAGAATGTCCAATATGTTTTTTTTCATTGAGACAGAATAATCACTTCAAATTATATTAAAATATGTATAGAATAAAACATCCTTTTTTTTGTCTTTCTTGAATAAAAAAAAACAATATGTACAAAGTTAAAATATTGTAGGCAGTAGTTAAATTGGCCTACGTGACTGTATTACATGTACACTAAGTGTACACTAAGGTTAAATTGGCCTACGTGACTGTATTAAATGTACACATAATTAAATGAAGTTTTCATCAGTTAGCTTAATTTTTTCTCCGCTAACTTAGCCGCTAGCTTCATCAGTTAGCTTAAGTTTCTTTCCACTAAGTTAGCTTCATCAGTTAGCTTATTTATTTCTTGTTTTCCTCCCCACTCTTCCTCCTCTTCCTCTCAGACGGGTTCGGGGAAGACCTACACCATGGGCACGGGGTTCGACGTGAACATCGAGGACGAGGAGCTGGGCATCATCCCCAGGGCAGTAGGCCATCTGTACAGGGGCATTGAGCAGCGCAGGCAGGCCGCAATCGAGCAGGGCGCCCCAGTGCCCGAGTTCAAAGTCAACGCCCAGTTCCTGGAGGTACGGCCCAGTGGACCAGAATGATAACTTAAAGTGACCCAGACGATAGCGTTCCTCATGTCCATATGGCCATAGTATACTGCATGTGTGGTGGTTGTGGTCATTCATATTAGCTAGAGCGATACTTTTTTGCCGTTATCGTTCTAGTTAGGGGGGCTTGTTAGAGAACGACGAAACCGTGAACACTAAATGATACAAATACATGTTATTGTCAATATTGCAGTGCATTTATGATAGAAGGCAGTTCTCATTGCAAATACATATATGTGCTGTAGGCATTATAGATGTATTATATGCTATGACTGGTATGGTAGGTATTTATTATATTTATAGTATATTATATTTAAATTTGGATAACAGCACTTATGATATAAGTATTTGCAATGAACATTGCCTTCTACTGTATGTTCTATATAGCATTATTTATGTATAATATGGTATACATTACATGCATTACATATCTGTATTGTATAATGTATTAGTTACCTTTGGAAAAATACCATATCTTTTTTTCAAAAGACTGAGTGATTGATTGATGCCCTGTGCAGCTGTATAACGAGGAGGTGTTGGACCTGTTTGATTTGATTGATTGTTCTGATTGATTGATTGATTGCCTGGCCTGTGCAGCTCTATAATGAGGAGGTGCTGGACCTGTTTGATTGATTGATTGATTGCCTGCTTGGCCTGAGCATCTCTATAATGAGGAGGTGCTGGACCTGTTTGATTGATTGATTGTTCAATTGATTGATTGATTGCCTGCCTGGCCTGTGCAGCTCTATAATGAGGAGGTGCTGGACCTGTTTGATTGATTGATTGATTGATTGCCTGCTTGGCCTGTGCAGCTCTATAATGAGGAGGTGCTGGACCTGTTTGATTGATTGATTGATTGCCTGGCTTGGCCTGTGCAGCTCTATAATGAGGAGGTGCTGGACCTGTTTGATTGATTGATTGATTGATTGCCTGCCTGTGCAGCTCTATAATGAGGAGGTGCTGGACCTGTTTGACTCCACGCGGGACATGGAGACTCGTAAGCAGAAGTCCAACATCCGCATCCACGAGGACGCCAACGGGGGCATCTACACCGTCGGGGTCACTACGCGCAACGTCACCTCTGAGGCAGAGGTGTGTGTGTGTTTAAGGATGAGAGTATTATGTCTGCTTACTGCATACATATGAGTTAATTATGGTCTTTTGAAGTATTCTGGTAAACTTTCTGTTCGTGTCTGTGTGGGTGAATGGAAGAAACTAATATGTCAAATACTTATGAATAAAAATGGGTTTTGCTCATTTTGAAGTACTGTGTGCTCTTGTAATCCTCACTCTGTGTGTGTGTGTGTGTGTGTGTGTGTGTCTGCATGTGTGTGTCTGCATACGTGTGTCTCCCAGATGATCCAGTGTCTGAAGTTGGGCGCTCTGTGTCGTACGACAGCAAGTACCCAGATGAACGCCCAGAGCTCGCGCTCGCACGCCATCTTCACCATCCACCTGTGTCAGGTGCGCGTCTGCGCAAACCCCAGTGGCAGCGACAAGGTGCGCATCCTTTCACACACCTTTTACGAGCTCTTTTACGAGCCAAGACACACCTGCGTGACCCTCAGGGGTTTAGCACCTTTAATCTTTAGTATTTCAGTACTCCTGAGAGAGGAAAAGGCCTTGTACTGTTGAGCTCTGGAGTAGATCGTTATTGTAGAACTGGATGATGCTGGAGTATCCTATTTTAACATTGTTTTGTGTAATTCTGTGATTCTAGAGTGTTGGGTTTTGTAATGTCCTTGTGCTGTTGGGTGTCTTTTAATATCCTTGTTTTGTAGTCTTTGGGGCTCTGGAATGTTCTGGTCTTATAGCTGTTCTAACAGGAAGTGCTTGTATTGAAACCCCTCCCTTTCTGCTCTTTGCTCCTCCCAGGATGGAGAGACAGACAACCGGCTGGCCAACGGCTCGGGCGAGATGAACGAGTTCGAGACGCTGACGGCGAAGTTCCACTTTGTGGACCTGGCCGGGTCGGAGCGCCTGAAGCGGACTGGCGCCACGGGGGACCGGGCCAAAGAGGGCATCTCCATCAACTGCGGCCTGGTGAGAAACTGCCCCACCAACCACTCTGATGCCCTTCTAGGGGGTAAAAATCTCCAGGCTGGTGAGAAACTGCCCCACCAACCACTCTGATGCCCTAGGGGGTAAAAATCTCCAGGCTGGTGAGAAACTGCCCCACCAACCACTCTAATGCCCCTGTGGGGCTCCAAGTATAGTGCTCATTTCATGAGAATGTGTAATTACCCCATCTGCCCTCCTGGCCCCAGCATGTTCTTCCATGGGTGTCATTTTAGACAGGCACTTGAGAGGGCACCTTAGGGCACCCAGGCCATTCATTTGGCGGCTGCCTGTTTCTCCGTCTCTGCTCAGAGCAAGACTGTGTGCCAACAGATGATGTGTAAAATGAAATCATATATAATCATAAAATATGGAATCCAGGCAGGAAAATGAGAGTGACAGGAATGTTTGTTATTATAAAAGTAGGCTACAATTTCTCCAAAGTTGAATGGCCGTCATTATCTCAATAACTGCTTTGACTTTTTGTTCCCAAATGGAAATGACATGTCAGGACATTTTATCTGGTGTGCCATCAAACACTGGTGATGGAGCGTTCATGGGGAATTCATGACTCTTCCTGCCTCCATTTGGTTTGAGTAGCTGACGGCAAGAAAGAGACGATTATGGAGAAAAGTGTGTTTAGGCAACAGTGTTGTATTTTAATAGGGAGACAGACTGAGTAACTGAATCTCAGAGGCACCCGGTCATGGGGAGGGTGCTGTGTGTGAGTGTGTGTGTGTGTGTGTGTGTGTTACCCTGGCAACCAACTCTCCTCTGGTCAGTCGGTCATTCCACACCAGTGCCTGAAATCCACCTGTTGCCAGGTAACAGAGCTGCAGCGAGGGGGCCCTCTGGTGGTCAGTTTAGTTAATGCAGGTCCACAAAGAAAGAGACAAAAGAATCAACACCTGTTGTGTTAGTTTAGTGTGTGTGTTTGTTTGTTTATATATTCGTTTGTTTGTTTGTGTTATTTACTAGCTGGCCTTGGGGAATGTGATCAGTGCTTTGGGGGACCGGAGCAAGCGTTCGACCCATGTGCCGTACCGAGACTCCAAACTCACACGGCTGCTGCAGGACTCGCTGGGGGGCAACAGGTGAGTTTCAGGGTATCTGGGGGTCGTGTGTGTGTGTGTGTGTGTGTGTGTGTGTGTTTGGCCAGAGATGACTGAGGCAGTTAGTATTCCAGCCTCTTTGCTGTGGCTCTGCAGTTCAGTGAGCTAACTGTCTTCCTTTACACTTCCTTTCTAATTACGTGAAACGGATAAGTGTCCCGTCTGGGATTCATCCACTCATCCAATAACGTTTCCCTGAACTCATTTCTACTCTATTCAGATTCCCAAACGGCCATGTAATGATGAATTAGGGTTCCCTCACGGGATCAAAAGAGTATACACAGTATACTTATACTGTACTAGACAACAGCATAACTAGTCCAACTGTGATGATCATTCTGTTGTCGCTCCCTCACAGTCTCACACACACACACAGACACACAATAATGATCATTCCGTTGCTGCTCTTTCTATCAGACGGTGATGATTGCGCACACACACACACACAGATCACACACACACACTCTAATGATCATTCTGTTACTGCTGTCTCTCAGTCAGACGATGATGATCGCGTGCATCAGTCCATCTGACCGGGACTTCATGGAGACTCTGAACACACTGAAGTACGCCAACCGGGCGCGGAACATCAAGAACAAGGTGGTGGTCAACCAGGACCGCGCCAGTCAGCAGATCAGCGCCCTTAGAACCGAGATCGCACGTCTGCAGATGGAACTCATGGAGTACAAGACGGTGAGCTGGGGAGAAGAGGAGAGAGATAGAGAGAGAGATATGAACGAGTGTAATGGTAGGTGAGGGAGAACCTTTAGAACCAAGATTGCCCAACTGTAGATGGAACTCATAGAGTACAAGATGGTGAGATGTGAGAGAGAGAGAGACTTTTGAGGTTCCTTTATTGACACACAAAAAAGGAAACCAGGTAACATTAAAACCTCCCTCCAACCCCCCACCCTCCCTAACAAAACCAAAACTCACAAAAGAGAAGATAGAGAGATAGAGAAATGAGAGAACTCAGAGTGCGAGGTGGTGAGATGGGGGGAGGAAAGGACAGACTAAAGTGATGGAGTGATGGAAGGATTGGGAGGGAGAGCAGTAAACGGAGTGATAGAAGAACGTGGAGGGAGAGCAGTAAACAGAGTGATAGAAGAACTGGGAGGGAGAGCAGTAAATGGAGTGATGGAAGAACTGGGAGGGAGAGCAGTAAATGGATGAAGATCAGATGAGGACCCTCAGAACTGAGATCACCAGTCTACAGGTGGAACTCGGAAAGTTGGACCGGTGTCAGGCTTTAGGCTGTGCTCTTCCTGTTCTAGGTGACGGTGTCAGGCTTTAGGCTGTGCTCTTCCTGTTCTAGGTGACGGTGTCAGGCTTTAGGCTGTGCTCTTCCTGTTCTAGGTGACGGTGTCAGGCTGTGTGTGTGCGCGTGCGTGAGAGACAAGTTTATGTGTGTGTGTGTGTGTGTAGGGTAAGCGTATGGTGGGGGAGGACGGTGTGGAGAGTGTGAACGACATGGTGCATGAGAACGCCATGCTGCAGACGGAGAACAGCAACCTGCGCATGCGTGTCAAGGCCATGCAGGAGACCATCGACGCCCAGCGCACACGGCTAACACAGATCATCAGCCAAAACGCCAGCCAGGCACTCAGCAAGAGCGGTCAGTACACACACACACACACACACACACACACACACACACACACACACACTCAGAGTTTTAAATCTTGTGTGTGTTGAGCACTCATTAATGGTTCTGTTGTTTGTTGTAGGGGAGGGGAGTGAGGAGATCGGCAACATGATCCAGAACTACATCAAAGAGATTGAGGAGCTCAGGTGAGAGTGCACACACACACACACACACACACACACACACACACACCACATACATCTCCTACGTTTGTTATGTAGGAGGAATTTGTTCTCTGCATCAGAGCAGTGAGCAAATTAGGAGCACACATACACACCCAGAGCAGTGGAGGTTATATGACTTGCTCAAGGGCACCTCATCTGTGGATGTGTGAGAGCGCTGTTCAGTCACCCCCCCCCCACATTTCTCCTACCAGTCAGGGATCGAACCGGCCCACAAGTCCCATTCCCTGACCAGTAGACCACGGCTGCCCACAAATGTTATTTATTAAATAATGCACTCATTTCCTGACCAGTCGGCCACGGCTGCCCACGGATGTTATTTATTAAATCATGTCCTCATTTCCCAACATGGGAATGCTCGCTTGCATTTATGTACTGAAACCCTATCACTCTTTTGACTGACCCTATGCCATTGTTCTGTTGTCTGATTGGTTAGACTTGTGGTCTGTTACATTTTCCTTCCCTCTGATTGGTGGAGCTTGTGATGAGTAATGTTTTTCCTGCTCTGTGATTGGCTGTCAGGGCGAAGCTGCTGGAGAGCGAGGCGATGAGTGAGAGTCTGAGGCGGAACCTGTCGCGGGCGTCCGGTCGTCCGGGCTCCCTCTACGTGCCGGCCGGATCATTCGCCGTCGCGCCGGAAAAAGAGGCCTCCGAGATCCTGGAGATCGCCAAAAAGGACCTGGAGAAGCTCAAGAAGAAGGAGAAGAAGAAGAAAAAGAGGTGTGTGTGTGTGTGTGTGTGTCCATCCTTATTTGGCTGAAGGGACATGCCAGTGGCTCTTCAGAGTAGAGATATCTGTGTGTATGTGTAACAGAGGTCATAATTCATCCGCCGCTCACGGCCCTCGAACCCGCCACCTCAACACACACTGGCATGGGAATGGAACGCTCTAACCACTGAGCTAAAAGCCCAGGCTTCCAACTCCGCGGTTAGAAGTGTTCTTAAGGTTAGGGGTGTGAGGATTTACACGGGCAACTGTGAGCCTCCTAGCCTTACTACACGGGCAACTAGCAACCTAGCCTCCAACTACACGGGCAACTAGCATGCTAGCCTCCACCCGCAGGAGAGGGTGTGGGTCAGAGTGAGTGTGTGTGTGTGTGTGCGTGTCAAGGTTCTTTCTGTTGTTGTCACGGTGAAGGGTGTGTGTTGTGGGTAATTAGTGACTGGCGCCATGCCCATTCTGCCCCTACACTCTCCCAACCCCTAATGATTAGTTGTCGTGAGGCGTGGCAAGGGGTGTGTGTGTGTGTGTGTGTGTGTGTGTGTGTGTGTGTGTGTGTGTGTGTGAGTGGTCTGCAGGATGTAAGGGGGTAATTTGTTTGAATAGCTGTAGTGATAAATGGTTAGTGGGTTACAGCATAGTGATTAGACTTGATGGCAGGGGAGAAGATCTGAGTCGAGAAAAGTGTTTGTGTGTGTCAGAGACACAATGTGTGTGATTGAGAATGTGTTCATAATCATATGCTATGTGTACGTTACCTGTATGTTATCCTTTATGAGGATCTTTCTCACTCCTTTTCCTCCTCTCCTCTTCTCTCACTCTCTCTCACTCCTTTTACTCCTCTCCTCTTCTC
>NC_063205.1:29616033-29713533 GCF_017589495.1 Alosa alosa | reverse complement strand
CTATAAAACATCCCATGACACCTGCAAAGGGTCCATCTAGCCACCTAATCATCCCACAGTTTAATTGGTCAATTGACTCCCTTACTCTCCATCTCAAGCTGGTGTGAGCTGGTGATGCATCCCCCCCGGATGAACATACGAGTATAAATGTAACGAGGGCGAGAGGCAAGTCCATTAATTCTGTATTACAGGAGACACCTTGTATCCCGCTTATCACCCGGTTGCCACTATAGGCATAGTCATCATAGCTTTTATAGCACGCAAAGGAAACAAGCGGTTCCGTTTAAAAAGAAGCCGACTTGATCAGTTTGTTGTACAACTTTCTTTGGCCCTATAACAGCGATAGCGTGGACAGTTAACTTGTTTACAGTTGATTCCATTGTTGCGAAGCCTGCGTATAAATGTAGCGTGCGTTGTGCGTTTTCCACCAGGTGATGCATATGAGTATAAATGTTACGTGCGTTCTCCACCAGGTGATGCATATGAGTATAAATGTAACGTGTGTTGTGCGTTCCCCACCAGGTGACGGCTCTGAGGCGGCAGGTGAGGCCAGTCTCCGGTAAGGTGCAGCGCAAGGTGAGTCTCCCAGAGTCCACTCATGACATCACTCACCGGTCCACGCCCACCCCGACCAGACCACACACTCCTGGAGCTGCACCTGCCAACGGCACCAGGTACTGATAACGGACTGTGCGTGTGTGTATATGTGTGTGTGTGTGTCTAATGCCTCGTCTCTCCTCCCTCTCAGACGATACCCTGTGCGAGGGGGCGGGGCTTACTCCACCAGAATGGCCCGTGCCAAGTGGCAGTCACTAGAGCGACGCATCACGGACATCGTCATGCAACGGATGACCATCACCAACATGGAGACTGACATGAACCGCATGCTCAAGGTACACAAACATCACTTTTGTTTGTTTGGAAACTAATATCAATAAATGTATTAGTACTATTACACACCTCCATCTTTGTGTGTGTGTGTGTGTGTGTGTGTGTGTGTGTGTATATGTATGAGCGTGCGTGCGTGTGTGTGCGTGTGAAAGGTGGCAGTCCTCCCCTCGTGACCCCAGTACCCGTCTAATGCAGCGCGAGAGGCGAGACTGCTGCCAGATCTCATGATGAGAGACTTTCACACAAAGAGCCCTGTGTGTGTCTGTATGTGTGTTCATGTTATGTTAAAGTTTCTCAAGATCTTTCTGTTCTCTGGCCTCGTTGTGATGTATCGTAGCAAAGGGAGGACCTTACCAGGCGTCGTGAGAAGGTGTCTCGGAAGCGTGAGAAGATCGCCACGGAGGGAACAGACGCGGACCGGACGTTGGGATCGCTGAGCGAGGAGCTGGAGTCCCTCAGCGCCAACATCGACTACATCAACGACAGCATCGCCGAATGCCAGGCCAACATCATGCAGATGGAAGAGGCGAAGGTCAGAGAGAGTGTGTGTGTGTGTATGAGAGAGCGAAAGTGAGTTTTTGTGTGTGTGTGTGTGTGTAAGGATCTAGTATAGAAAAGGTGACAGTTTAGATTCCCAGTAAGCGCACACAGTGATGTACCTTTAAAAATGCACCTTATTGTGCTGCAGGTTGCTTTTGATATATGTGGCTGCTAAATGAATGAAAGTAAATGTTAATGAATCAGTGCACAACCAGATGTGAATGTAAGATGTATGAACCAATATGTGCTGTAAACATGCCTATGTACACATACAGTATGTAGTGCTGCTGTTAACTCATTGAATGCCAAGCTGTTTTCGGGAGCTTTGTCCTAGAGTGCCAGCAATCTAGACCATTGTTGATGTTGATTTTTGTACAGCCACAGCATATTCTGTGTTATAGCTATGAACACATACAATGGCTCGATTAAAAGGTGAGACTTTAAGCTCTCGGTGGGTGCAAACCGTGAATTTCTACACGCCTCTGTTCCTCAGAAATCCCAAGCTAAACAGTGGCTAGTTTTCATCAAAATCCCTGTTTTTTTTTCTAGAAATGGAGATATAACGTCTTTCATGAAATAATATGAAGTGTTGCCTGTTACTTACTTGTGTAAACTTTCCGGGAAGTGATCAGCGAGACCTGGCGAGACTGCCACAGTGATAGACCCACGAAAATGGCCTAGTTTTGACCTGACGTGCATGCGTCACTGATTCGACCCAAAGCGGCAACCGAGTTATGATAAAATTTCCAGATTTTTTGTCCAGATTGTGCTTTTTCATGAGTTTTCGATCGTTATATATTTCATTTCCATTCATCACAGAGTTCCCAAAATCACATATAAGGTGTGTTAGAGTGTCTAGTTTCGTAATTTAAAAAAAAAAGCTAAAAACGTAGTATTACGTTTTTGGCACTCAACGCATGGAAAGGAAAAACGTAATATTACGTTTTTGGCACTCAATGAGTTAATTATGCAAACCCACTGTGTGTGTGTGTGTGTGTGTGTGTGCTGTAGATGTTTCTGTTGTTAATGGTGCAAACTCACTGTGTGTGTGCTGTGGACGTTTCTGTTGTTAATGATGCAAACTCACTGTGTGTGTGTGTGTGTGTCCAACAGGAGGAGGGCGACACTGTGGATGTTTCTGCGGTGATCAGCTCCTGCACCCTCTCTGAAGCACGTCTGCTGTTGGACCATCTCCTGACCATGGCCATCAACAAGGTACACACACACATACATACTCACTCTCACACACTCACTCTCACACACACACACACACACACACACACACACACATACACATATATATATACACTAGGTGGCATATACATAAACTACTTGGTCATTTAATTTCAATGAAAAAGCTTTTAGTCCAGGACAGAGCTGGTGAGCGAGGAGCGGAGCGGATGGAATTTCGTTAGAGTGCGGAGCGCTTCTTAATTTAGAGACCGGAGCGAGGCTGTTCGCTCCGATACTGCTCACACCACGAGTCTGAGGCATGCCCAAATCCACCTAGAACTCACGTCTTCATAATGAAACTAAGACCGTTACATTTCAAAATGAAGACACTTGCCATAGTGATGTAACGTATTCGTTGCTGTAGCTAGGTGCTGAGGCGGCGTTCAGTGCCAAGCATTCAGAAACAGGAGCAGGGACACAGGCCACTAAAAGCTCACACTCTAGGCAGATCAAACGCACACACACACTACACATACAGGGGTGGACACAGCCCCCCACACAAAAAGGATCACACACGAGGAAGACCTAAAAGGGTAACACGCTACACTAAAACACGGACATTAAAACAGTAAATAAAGGCATTAACACACACAAACAACCCCCAGAGTTCTCCCCCGTATCCCAGAATGCATTGTCCCAGAGTCCGTAGCACATAGTCCAGCTTGCCGACGTTACAGTGAGTTTGTTGGGGATGAAGTCGCTAAATATTTTAGAAAGGAAATTGAAAGTCATAGGGCTTACTGTACAAGCGTACTATTCCTACAAAACAACTAGATACAAACAATGTAGAGCAAGAACAACTAGCCTATGTCGTGACACTGTTCCAGTGAGATTTATTTTGGAATTTAAGAAGACACATTTCGCGGAAACATGAGTGTGCTGCAGAGAGCAAAGGAAAACATGAGCAATTTGAATGGCCTGCTTTAAAGGAGAATTCCGGTGTGTTATTGACCTAAAGTGTATTGAAACATGATACCGAGTGTGAACGTATGTCTCATAGCCCATCTCGGCTTGTCCCCTGCACTCCAAAAATCTGGCTAGTTAGCCGATGCTACCAACAGCTTTTTTCAATAGTGGTGCTTCGCATCGGCTAGCCATGCTAATAAATCACTGTTTTACACCCATTTACGAGGCTCAATGTATCTCCACATTTCATTGGTAGACTTCCGAGGGCCCTGACATTTAAAACGAGACATTGAGAACTTTGAAAAAGCACTGGTAGTTTACTTACAAGACGATTTATACAGACAGTATCTTCAATGGGTTTAGCGCTTGCAGCCATCTTGAATTTAGTCACGATAAGTCGAAATGACGAAAGTAAGAATGAACAGGTATGATAAGGGATCAGATTCCAAAAATAATTCAGTGGAAATGCACGGATTCCAGTTTCTTCCAGTAGCAGCAACTGGAATCCATGCATTTCCACTTCCGCTTGTTCGTTGTTGCACTGTCGGTGTTGCATTAGGCCAGGGGTGGGCAAACTGCGGATCCGGCCCGCCAAGCACTTTCATCCGGCCCGCCGAGCATTTCATTTGGTTATCAGGCTGCTCGCTATTTTTTCATGCGATAGACGGCGTTGGTTAGCTTTACTGCAAACTGTTTTTCACTCTCCTTAGAGAACGTTTACAATGTCAATGTCAAAACATCATGTTAAATAGAGAGAACATTATGTTAAACTAAGTTAACTCTTAGTTATCTCCTTTGCAGCAGATTTAACGTGAACATTATGCGATCCATTTAATTGGGAACGCTGGCCTGCACTCAATGAGGGAGAGAGCCGCAGGTTCCAGCTGGCTTGTCATTGTCGATCATTGATATCTCCTTATAAGAAACTGTTAAAAGGAAATCATGAAGGCAACAGTAGTTCCCACTACTGACCATTTAAAAACTGTGAGAGGACCCAGCCGTAGGTACAGCCATAGCGGAGCAGGCAGAAGATCCTTGAGAAATAAACGTGAATTAAAGCGACTGTCTTAAAGCGACTGCACAATTTATACATTTGTTAAACAGCATAAAATTAGCAGTATTTTTAAGCAAGTAATATTTTAAAATTAAAATAAATACTTTTCATACTACATTATACGCTATAAAAAAATGTGGGGTTTGTATGCCCGCCGCCAATTTTAAAAACCCAATGTGGCCCTTGAGCCAAAAAGTTTGCCCACCCCTGCATTAGGCTATCTTTTACAATACATGTTCTATGAGTGACATTGCCGTTTCTCTTAGTTCTTTGGGATTTAAGTTTTCTAAGGTGACAATTAGGCTTGTAGATTATTTCTCCCTCTTTTAAATTGGAGCGAGCGTGGAGCGATTTCACTGGAGCGGGATTTTGAAGTGGAGCGGGAGCCGGGGAGCGGAGTGGCCTGACGTGAATTTGAGCGGAGGAGCGGCCGAGTGAACAGCCACCTGAGCGAGGAGCGGGATATACGCACCGCTCAGCTCTGCTCACTAGCTCTGGTCCAGGACTATGCTGAATCCATGTATGTAAACCTGACTGACTGACTAAATGATTGATTGATTGTCAGACTGTCAGCTCTACCATGCAGACCAACTCTTACTGTCCACAGCAAGGATGACTGTAACAATTAGGAGCAGAGCAACTCTTACTGTTCACAGCAAGGATGACTGTAACGATTAAGTCTGTCCTCGTGTTGATGAATGCAATGTCTAAAATTTGATGCATTCTGATTGGCTGTGAGCTTTTTATCATTCTCAAAATTGCTTTGAAAGTGTTCCCCAACTATATCGTTCTTCATGTCGTTATCATTAAAGTTTATTTGTGGACTTTGTCATTCATTAGCTAGAGCAATACTTTTTTGTCGTATAGTTGTCGATCCTGGTGCGAACTGCCCTTTGGACTAGTAGCTTCTGACATAATCACCCCCGTCCCTCAACAAGCAGCCCAGAAGGAGATCACTCTAGCACTAGTGGGCTAACAGTAGGCTAACGTGCTATCCTGTCACCCTCCTCCTCAGGGTCTGCAGGTGGATGCACTAGTGGGCTAACAGTAGGCTAACGTGCTATCCTGTCTCCCTCCTCCTCAGGGTCTGCAGGCGGATGCACTAGTGGGCTAATAGTAGGCTAACGTGCGGTCCTCTCTCTTCCTCAGGGTCTGCAGGCGGCGCAGAAGGAGTCCCAGATCAAGGTGATGGAGGGCCGTCTAAAGCAGACGGAGATCACCAGCGCTACTCAGAATCAGCTGCTCTTCCACATGCTGAAGGAGAAGGCTGAGCTCAACCCCGAGCTGGACGCCCTGCTGGGCAACGCCCTCCAGGGTAGGCCACCAATCAGAGTCCTAACCATGCCAGTCCCACCAATCAGAGCGCTCGCAGGGTCCTCACTAAGTTAATCCCACCAATCAGAGCTCTCACCGAGTCCTCACTAAGTTAATCCCACCAATCAGAGTGATCACAGTGGATAGCCAATCCCACCAATCATCCAATCACAGGTCCCTCTCTTCAAATGTCCAGCCAATCACAGACATTCCAGTCTTTGAACTGGACATTCATACTCCTGTGGTTCATGATTAGCCAATCAGAGACATTCCAGTCTCCTGACTGGCCAATCATAGCTCATTCTAGTCACTCTGACTCATTACACAACCATCACAAACAATTCTGACCCTTAACTTACTTACATTTAGACCTCAACATGGACCGAGGTGTCATTCCCTACAATACGTACACACACACACACACACACACACAGATAATCATTTGTCCATTTCAATCAATCCTTTCTTTTGATTAGATTTGTTCTGTTGCTCTTTCCTTCCTCTGTGGCCCTGAATTCTAAAACAGAACTAGGTAACGTGCAGTCAGGTGAGTAGCAGAAACTGATCTTCCCCAGCAGCATTCTAAATTCTACTCTGAGTGCATGCGTCTCCGTAGAAACAGGTCTCAGTCAGCCCGGCCCCTGGTGCTCCACTGCTCTGCAGGTCTTGCATCTGTCCCTAACACAACTCAGAATTACTGTTGCGCTCCAGACAACTCAGAGGCCGCAGGTCGCTTACGACTTTAAACTCAGGGTAGGTGGACTTGCCCCAAGTTTACAAGTAGGAACTCCAACTTTGAGTGGCGTTGCATTGTTCTTTTTCTAGAAGGAGCTCGTAAAATAAATTTCCAAGTTTATCTTTCACGCAATTAGGAAATTTCTGGCTTCCGAGTTGTCTGGAACGCAGCATAACCCTGGTGTGGAGATGTCATAATGAGCAGGGACGGATGGGAGACGCGCAGCCCTGCGTGGAGATCCAGGAGGAGAGCTGAGGGCCCCTGTTGTAGTAGACTAACACCCTTACCCTCCACAGCGTGGCACGAGTCACTTCTCCTCTCAGGGTCCAGCCTAGAGCTAGTCCTGTGCTCACACTAACGGTCACACTCTGTTTAACAGCAGGCATCACTGTTGAGTGTTGTCTGGTGTCTAATTGGCTAATTGTGCCTTGCCAGCCAGGGGGAATTACTGTAAGGCTAACTCTGTTACAACGCATCAAATGGCAACATTTATGTTTAAAATTGTACATGGTCCCTCACGAATATTATAAATAAATGTGAAGGGATCAGCCATGTTTCAGAGCGCAGATTCAGAAGGCTGCCCCGTGAAAACAGGTGACTGGCTTATCTGGGTAACAGGAGTCAGCAGTCTTAGCAGTCAAGCAGTCTTATCTCAGTATCCAAGCAGGCAGTACAGTATCTGTGATGGAGATAATGTCTGCTGTACAAGTTTGTTATCTGACCCCTCCTCTGGGCAATACAGTGGTGACCAGTCTGTTTCAAAACTAATGAACCCAACTGACCAGTCTGCAGTAGTGATACTATACTAGTTAGTAGTTTTCTTGCTTGCTTTGTTTCTCTACGTAGATGCCCTCTCTAAAACTACATTTCATAACGAACCTCTAGTGTCCAGCGCTGTCGCTCTGCTCTTTTGACGTCACTTCCTGTGAGGCATTATGACACTTTGACCTCTCACCTACTGACAACCTCACCTGTGAACTTTGACCTCTGCTTCTCTGGTTCTGTTGAATTCAGAGACACTGACATGCAATGAGTCCACTGCAGGCAGTGCATGGCACACTGATACTAGTCACCAACTCACTTTGTAACTTCAACATCGAGACTGACACATTTAAACTACCGTACTAGTGTCTGTGTGTCTGTGTCTGTGTGTGTGTGTGAGTGAGTGAGTGAGTGAATGAGAAAGGGAGAGAGAGAGAGAGAGGGTGGTTGGGGTGGTGTGTGTGTGAGAGAGAGAGAGGTTTAGCGTAGAGTGACTTGTCTGTCTTTTTCTGATTGGCCAGAAAATGGAGACGAGAGCAGTAGTGATGAGTCAGCCCAGAGCCCAGCTACTGAGGGCAGGTATGCAACACACACCCACGCACGCGCGCACACACACACATACACATATAATAAGCATGCACAATCCCACACGCTAAACTACACACACACACACACAAGCGCACCCACGCATGCACACACACACATATGTAATCCATTGTGCCATAATATACAAACATACCTACACCACACCATGTGTTTAGCTGTGTGTGACACCTGTGTTGTATGTGTGTGTGTGACACCTGTGTAGTGGCATAATGTACAAACACACCGACACCACGCCATGTGTTTAGCTGTGTGTGTGACACCTGTGTTGTGTATGTGTGTATGTGACACCTGTGTTGTGTTCTACAGCTCTTTGGCATCAGACCTGATGAAGCTCTGTGGAGAAGCCAAACCCAGGAAGGTACAGCACATTGAGAGAGACTGTGTGTGTGTGTGTGTGTGTGCGCACGTGTGTTTGAGTGTGTGTGTGTGTGTGTGCACACATGTGTTTGAGTGTTGTGATACACACACCAGCATATGTGTATGCATTTTAAATGTGTATTATTACTGACCTGCGACCTTTGACCTTTGACTCAGGCCCGCCGGAGGACCACCACTCAGATGGAGCTGCTGTACGCCGACCCATGTCCCGACGCCCCGCCGGAGGACTTCACGCCTCCCCTGCTGCCGGTGGTGGAGAGCCCAGAGGGAGCGCATCTCCTGGGGGACAGAGACGCCGCCGTCTCCCCCTCCGCCCTCACCTCCAGAGCCATGTACGTCCTGGGGCCAGGGGTCACCATCACCATACTGGGGGGGTCGAGAGTCACCGTACTGGGGGAGTCGAAGGTCACCGTACTGTGGGGGTCAAGGGTCACCATACTGTGGGGTTGAGGAGTCTGTGGGTACATTTAGTCAAATACACTTAGTCAACGCTGATCCTAAGGTGGGGTGGGCTGGGGCTGATTGAGTCTGTTGGGGCAGTAACCTGGAAGTCAGGGGTTCTATTGCCCAGCTGCCTCTGTTGTGCCCTTGAGGAGGGCACTTAATCCTGAGTAGCTCCAGTGAGACTGGCTCGGCAATTAGTTAAAGATCAGTAGGATGAAAGCGGGAGATAGAAGAGGAGCGATAGAGAGGGAGATAGAAGAGGAGCGATAGAGAGGGAGATAGAAGAGGAGCGATAGAGAGGGAGATAGAAGAGGAGCGATAGAGAGGGAGATAGAAGAGGAGCGATAGAGAGGGAGATAGAAGAGGAACGATAGAGAGGGAGATAGAAGAGGAGCGATAGAGAGGGAGATAGAAGAGGAACGATAGAGAGGGAGATAGAAGAGGAACGATAGAGAGGGAGATAGAAGAGGAGCGATAGAGAGGGAGATAGAAGAGGAACGATAGAGAGGGAGATAGAAGAGGAGCGATAGAGAGGGAGATAGAAGAGGAGCGATAGAGAGGGAGATAGAAGAGGAACGATAGAGAGGGAGATAGAAGAGGAGCGATAGAGAGGGAGATAGAAGAGGAGCGATAGAGAGGGAGATAGAAGAGGAGCGATAGAGAGGGAGATAGAAGAGGAGCGATAGAGAGGGAGATAGAAGAGGAGCGATAGAGAGGGAGATGGAGGGAGAAAGCGAGATAGAAGAGGAACGATAGAGAGGGAGATAGAAGAGGAACGAGAGAGAGGGAGATAGAAGAGGAACGAGAGAGGGAGAGAGAAGAGGAACGAGAGAGAGGGAGGGAGAGAGTCCTTACAGTAAATTGAACTGTCAGGAGACTTCCTTATCTGTGTCTTATATTCTGTAGTAGTCCAAACAGTCTCTGCTGTCTGAGGACAGCCAGAAGTAAACCCTTCTTCACCCCTCTATCCTTCGGTAAAGTGACCTGTCTAAACCCTTTCTGTTCCAAAGTGGTCCAGTCTGTCTTCTCTCCTCTATCCTAGTAGAGTGACCTGTCTGTGCCGTTTTGGATTGTGTGTCTTGTCTTTCCTCTAGTAAATTGTGTGTTTGTGTGTTTTGTTGTAGGCCAGACGACTCTGCAGGTTTAGAGTGTCAAAGGTATCCCTTTATCTTTCACACATCCTGCTTTTTTTCTTCTCTTCTCTTCTCCCTCCTCCTCCCCTCCTCCCCTCCCCTTCTTCACTTTCCCACACTTCATTCTTTGTTCCTGTCTTGGGCCTGAGTGCAGTTACCACTAGGCTGAAGGACCTGCATGCACAAGCACCCAAAAACACACATGCACGCATACACACACAAAAAGTATTTACCCTTTACAGCTGACATGCATGCAAAATAAATTGCCTAGTTGGGGGAAAGAAGCAATAAACAGTGTATAATCACATTAATCATACACACACACACACACACACACACACAACAGTATTTACTTATTCACAGCTGACATGCATGTAAAATAGATCACCTGGCTAGTTGAAAGAAGTAAAAAAAATGGTGTATTATCACACGAACCGGTGTGTTTCCACAGTCAGTGTCAAGCTTGTACACATCAGTACAATTGCTCAGTGGTTCTGGTTCATACATGAGCAGTTGCTTAGAAAAGTGGGGAAACGAGGTTCTACTGTGTGGATCAAAACACACTGTCGGACTGGTACATAACACTAATGAACACCTCGATATACTCTGAAAGCCTATAAGAGCCATGCCCTCAGTACAAATGAAAGTTAGCATGCTAGCTGGCTGCTTGCTATTGGCGCTGTGTAGACGTTGCTAGCCTGAAGGCATTAGCGAATAGCTGGTAGATCAGTGGCTGATGGAGTTTGTTGGAGTCGGTGCACTGCAGTGTGTCCTGCCGTCCACAGGGGGGTGATCAACCCGGTGCAGGGTGGCAGGGAGGCGCGGGGGGCCAAGCTGCAGTGTGTGCACGTGGCCGAGGGACATTCCAAAGCACTGCTGTGTGTGGACGCCACGGATGACCTGCTCTTCACAGGCTCAAAGGGTGAGGACACTCTGTACTTAGTCCCACAGCCAGTGCTTACATTCATTTGAAGTACTGGGCCCATATTCACAGAACATTTTATATTATCACTAAGAGTTCTCCTAAAGTGCACTAAGAGTACTCCTAAAGTGCACTAGAGGATTCCTAAAGTGCACTAGAGTACTCTTAAAGTGTCCTAAGTCAGAACATTTCACATTGGTGCCTTCTGCTGTGACTCGGTTGACCTTTGACCTCCGCCCAGACCGTACGTGTAAGGTGTGGAATCTGGTGACGGGGCAGGAGATCATGTCGCTAGGCGACCACCCGAGCAGCGTGGTGTCAGTGAGATACTCGTCCAGCCTGGTGTTCACCGTGTCCACCGCCTACATCAAAGTGTGGGACATCCGCGACTCCGCCAAGTGCATACGCACGCTCACGTGAGTCTAACACACACACACACACAGGGCCAAGGTACTTACTGGCTCTACTGCCTACATAAACCTTTAGAGCATCCACCAAGCACCTTGTTGTGTGTGTTTACTGGTTGTGTGTGTCTCAGCTCCTCTGGCCAGGTTACCCCCGGCGACAGCTGTGCTGCCCTGGGCAACCGTGGTGTGACCATTCCGCCTGGTGAGAACCAGATCAACCAGATCGCACTCAACCCGACCGGGACCTTCCTGTACGCAGCTGCGGGGAACTCCGTACGCATGTGGGACCTCAGGAGGTGAATACACACACACACACACACACACACACACACACACACACACACGCACACACAGAGAATGTCATTGTAAACACACTGACTCTCTCACTCACTCAAACACAAATCAGAACTGTTCCAGTATCTGTGAACTTAACTAGGGCTGCACAATCGATGCAATTTGAGCAAATGCAATTAGCCAATCACAAAGGCTGCAATAGAGTACCGAAGCCATGACGTAGCGTTGTCAAGGCAGCAATTTCACTGGATCTAAACAAACCAATCTAACCATGGAGGTGGCTTTCTTAATCTATTTAAATATTTTTACAATGTTTCTAAGACGTCAGTACGTTTTTTTTACACTGTAGGAATCACATAGTACAACATATATTCATACCAACACAATCAAATTCGTGATTAGAGTGTGTTGTTTTAGCATGGCTTTCCTCCGTAAAACAGACTAGCATTTAACTTCACAGCCTGCGGTTAAAAATGCTTAAATTCATGGACGTGTCTTGACTTTATTTTTGAGTCAAAAAACGTCACTCTTAACAGCCACCAGTCTTTGAGAAGACGTAAAATGTCCACTGGGATTTTGTTTCTTTCTATTACACCTGCCAGGGAATGCGTGTTATGTGGCTAAGCTGCTGCCTAACATGTAAAACATGTTTAAATATAGCCTACATTTAAAACAATGTATTATGGTAACTAGAAATGATGCCACATGTCTACATTCAATACTATTGAAGCCACTTCGAAAGTTTGTCTAGATCCAGTGACACTGCCATCATGGAAACGGAACGTCACACTTCGGTATCGTGCAGACCTAAACTGAACCAGAGAATGTCTAATAAGCCAGGACTAACACATGGATATTGACCAGTGTTTGTGTCTCCTGTCTCTCCGCAGGTTTGTGTCTACTGGGAAGCTAACTGGTCACCACGGACCGGTCACGTGCCTGACAGTGGACCAGACAGGGAACGGTCAGGACGTGGTCATCACCGGCTCCAAGGACCACAAAATCAAGGTGACAAAACAGAGCTTGTAGCTTGCTACTTCCTCCCCCTCCCTCCCTCCCGTGCTGCTCCCGTAATTGAAACTCTCCTAAACGCGCATCTCTTCTGTGATTTGCTGGAACAGTTTATGTTTTTATGGGCTAGGTTTGCCCAGGTTGTTTTTGTTGCCTTTGGAGCCTGGGCTGCGTTTTTTTACAATGTATTCGGGACACAGACAGCTAGTGGTTGGTTAGCAGTAAGTGACATAAAATGTTTTAGCCTAAAAAACATGTGTCATCGCTTAGAGCACCTTCAACCTGTTGAGGAGTGAATTCTTTAAAGGAGCGATTTGTAGAAAAATCAAAACACTGAACGTTCTCAACCAGACGCGAGCCTCTTAGCTAACGTTAGTTGACCTGCAGCTAATCTGAGTACGCATCATGCTGAACGAACCTTAAAACAAGAAACAAATTAAGTGGACATCGGAGGAGCTTCCTGAGATGGTGACATCTTCGTCAAACGAAGAATATTAAGTCTGACGCAGAGCTGGCCATATTTCTCCACAACAGGTAGCCTAGGCTAAACTTCATCTGCATCGCTAACTAAAGCTAAATATGTTACGTTGGTTAGAGAGGTATTTTTTGTTTTCACTGTTTCCGTAATGTGTAGCTGGGTCATGGTTGGAAAAACGTTAAAGCAGCTGCAGGTCAACTAACGTTAGCTAAGTCTTCATTACATCTGGCAACCCAGAAGAGGCTCGCGTCTGGTAGTCTTGAGAACGTTCACTAGTGTTTTGATTTTGGCCTACAGAACGTTCGGTAACAATCCTACAAATCGCACCTTTAAGGTTTTGCACCTCCGTTCTAATGTTACGTCACCGTTTGTTTACAACTAGAGTGGTAGGCAAGAATGGTAGGCAAGGCACTGCAGAGTGGTAGGCAAGCCTACAACAGTCGAGTTGCATAGGCTACACATATTTACAAATGGCTTCAAAATTGAAATTTTAATATCAAATATTGACAGGGATGCCGACCACTTGTGTAGGCCCTAACAGTTGGTTTTACAATAAGAAGCAAAAAGGCGACGAACGACCGTTTAGCCTACCTATCATCATGGTTGTGGAGGATGATCGTTAGCAGCTGTAAAGTCTTTTATTCTCAACATGGCCTAATGGTGTAGCCTAGGCTACTGTCTACGAAGACGTAGGCTAAAATACCACTATCTACAGTCATCCAAAAATGAATTGCCAAAGATAGACTATGAAAAAGTGCAGCATTTTAAACATGGCAAGAATGTTTTTACCGGAACAGTTTGTTCTAAATTTGTCTCGTGAAATTCGTGCTTGTGGACATCAATCACCTATCTTTTGTCCTTCTATTTCAAGTTATCATGAGTGTCATTTGATTATATAATCACAACAAATGCTAATAAATGAATATAGAATAGGCTTATGTGCTATAGCCTACAGGTCAGTTAGGCTAACTCCCGTATGTCAAAATAAAACAATTTGATCCTATGAATTGTTTAGCGATCACACACAACAACTTAACACAGCAACCTCAAACGCCACTGTTGAACCTAGGCTTCAGTCATGTAAGAAAGAAGCAATTTATTAATTATCTTCACCCGTTTAATCAAGTCCACATGACCAAAATAACAGCATATTTAACAGCTGAGCTAGCATAACAGCCTAATATAGCCGATGCTGCAATGGATAACTAATAAAACGTTTCATACAATTAATGAACTTTATCACTCACATTCTGAGTTTTTCTGGGTAGTTATATATCCATGCAGATAGTCTTCGAATAAGCCATCGCTGTTATATATATATATATATGTTACATATATAATATGTTACAGGATTCATGACTTTAAACGCAGTTAATGTTACATGATGCTGACTGACGCTGGCTATAACTGTAGGCTACCGTTTTAACGTCTGCTGTTCAGTTGAAGTTAAATTATCAAATATTGTTTGATTTTGTGTCAACTTTCAGAGGGAAGACATATTCCTTTCTGGCCAAATTTCACAGCTTATAAGAAAGTCTATCGTCTTTGTGTAAACCGAGTTTTGAACAGATAAAAAAGTTAGGCTACCATTAGGCTACATGCAGGTTCTCCCGTAACGTTATCGGTACAGATCAATGCACCGAATCAGGGCGATTTTAGCGAAATAACGTTCCTGTGACAGGCTATCAAATATTGAACAATGGGATAACGTTTCATCATCACCTTTATTGATGCCTGAAATGATGACATTGCTGAAATACAGAGATGTAGCCTACTGAGAGGCAGCTGCAGACAACGATGTTCAGTAAGTATAAGTATATATACTTACTGATGTTCAATGGGTTCATGTTCAATGGGGTCAACTTGTCTCTTGCCTACCAGGTGGATGTAAACAAAGCTATAGAACCTAGAATACGTCACATGAAAAACGTTAATAGACCTCTCCAGAATAAGTCCCGACTCCGTAACTTCCGTATCCATCCAACTTCCGGGCATCGAATGTCTATGGGAAATAACATGGCGTTTCGAAATATCATGCCGGTAAAACATCTGTAGGTGGCGAAGTAGAAAAAAAATGGTGGGCCGATTGGCCTACACACTTCTGCCATCTAGTTTCCACTGGGTTTTTTGATCGTTGGTGCCGTTAAAGTAGAAATAAATCAGTAAGAAGCACTAAGCTAACGCACGTGTAACGGATGCCAGCTAGCTTAGCTGTGCTTGTGGAACGTTGGTAAACCTCACTCCCCGACGCCTCAAGAGTGCTGCTGGCATGTGAGCCAGTAGCCTGGGCTATTGGCTCAATTGTTAAGCGGCCTTCGCCTCGATCCGAGGTGCTGCTGTTTTAGCGGGTTCGAGTCGGGCGTGTGCAGGGCTGAATCGCTCAGGTTCAACACAACGCAGGTTACATTGGTGCCGTGACCCGGATCGGGAGTGAGGTTTAGGGGGGTGAGTGTAACGGATGCCAGCTAGCTTAGCTGTGCTTGTGGAACGTTGGTAAACCTCACTCCCGGCGCTCAAAGAGTGCTGCTGGCATGTGAGCCAGTAGCCTGGGCTATTGGCTCAATTGTTAGCGCGCTCGCCTCCCGATCCGAGGTGCTGCTGTTTCGCGGGTTCGAGTCCGGGCGTGTGCAGGGCTGAAACGCGCAGGTTTCAGACGCCGCGACTCCCCCAGTCAAGGTTGCATAGCAACGGCAATGTTTCATAGTTTGTCACCGAAATGGAGTTTGTGACACCAGAGCCTGTCTACGGAGGTGGCACTAACCCTGCGTGAAATCATCATGTTTGATAGGTTGTAAATACATTCTGAAAACGTTACTGTTCTGATCAAGGTCATGCAAAATAAAGCTATCGACTCAATACGATTCAGCCTCAGATTCCTAGTCTGCTTATCATTATCTGTTATTCGTGAAAAAAAATCTCATCTCGTCATGTCTTCGTCTGCAATTTCTTTTTCAAATATCTCAATAACAGCCAACAAGCTCGCACAGTCAAACCAAAGTTAAGTCATGTTGAAAAGAGGCTGAACCTTGCAAACGATTTACATTTATAGCCCACTGAAACCACGCATGAATCACACGTGAAAATGACCATCACGTTAGGTTGTGAGCAAGATCTAACGCCCTCCTCGCCCAGCATTACATCGGAACTAGCTCCGGTTAGCATTAATAATCGTTTACTACTTAAACGGCACTAACAATCAAAAAATCCAGTGGAAACTAGATGGCAGTAGTGTGTAGGCCAATCGGCCCACCAGCTTTTTCTTTGTCACCTACAGAGTTTGACAGGTACGATCTTCCGAAACGCCATGTTATTTCCCATAGACATTTGACGACCGGAAGTTGGATGGATACGGAAGTTACGGAGGCGGGACTTATTCTGGAGAGGTCTATTGACGGGAATGTTGGAAATTGAACGTTCTAAAGAATATCTGGGTTCATTGAATTGGAACATGGAATTTTAGAATCTTACATTGTTGCGGATCAGAGTTAAGGATCTTCAGTTAAAATGTTCAAAACTCCCCTGCTTTAAGGTGAAAAAAAAAGATCAGACCTGTGGTTCTGAATGGGGAAGGAGCTTTAATTCAGTCATCCGGTAGAACAGAATTTGAAAAGTATACAAAATAACCCGCAAACAAGTCTGTCTGTACCTAAGATTTGTTGGTAAAGAAATGTTTGTTTGTTTGTTTGTGTGTCAGATGTTTGACATTCTGGAGGGCTCCCAGGGGAGTGTCCCGCCCAGTCACAGCTTTGATCCCGCCCACCTGGACGGCATCGAGTCACTGGCGATGCAGGGGGACATTCTCTTCAGCGGCTCCCGAGACCACAGCATCAAGAGATGGGACCTGTCCCGCAAACACCTGCTACAGGTGAGAACATAGACCTGTCCCACAAACACCTGCTACAGGTGAGAACATAGACCTGTCCCGCAAACACCTGCTACAGGTGAGAACATAGACCTGTCCCACAAACACCTGCTACAGGTGAGAACATAGACCTGTCCCGCAAACACCTGCTACAGGTGAGAACATAGACCGGTCACATAAACACCTGAGTCTACACATTTACTCACCATCTGTTCTTTCCTGTCATTCTCCAGCAAGTGCCTACCGCTCACTCTGATTGGCCAAGTGCATTGGCACTGGTTCCTGGCTCCCCCTCATTGGTCAGCGTGTGTAGGACGGGGCTACTGAAGTTCTGGAACTCTGAGACGTTGGCACCTCTTGGAGAACTCCGCGGGCATGAGATGCCCATCAACAGCATCTCCATAAACACTGAGAACATCTTCACCGCCTCCGAGTGAGTATTGAAACACATACACACACAGTCTGAGTAAAGTTAGTAGTGATATCAATCTGTGAATTGAAGTGAATGTGACCTGTGACCTTGTGTGTGACAGGGACCGAACAGTGAAGATTTGGCAGGTGAAGGGCTCTCTGGAAGACGGAATACACTGATGAGGGTCAAAAACCCCTTTGGACAACAAACTGTGTGTGTGTGTGTGTGTGTGTGTGTGTGGGGGTGCAATGAAGGCACAGTCTTTCCTCTTCTCTCTCTCCCTCCTGCTTTGTTGATTGGACTATCTCAATGCCCTCAGCAGGCTACCTTGCCAAATCCTGCACCCCAATCAACTAGCTTTCTCTCAAAGACAGGAATTGGGACGGCTATAGGCAGTTCACTAACTTGCAAGCCTATAGGCAGAAGTTATTTCTTTTCTACTGATATGGGGTTGCCAAGGAACCAATGTGCATCTATGACGCAAGAGAGATGAAGAATCATAAAGATGAAGGAAGTAATGGAGAGAATGATGTCTGCGGTCTTTGGGTTCTTGGCTATTCCCAGAATACAGCACAAACAATGACTGGGCATTTCTTCATATCATACCCTACTGAAAGATGGCTAAGCAGCTCTTGAAATCATATCCTGATGAAACATGGTTAAACAGCTCCTTGTACTGACAGATGGCTAAGCAGCTCTTTATATCAAACACCACAACAAATGCATCCGTGTCTCTGCTGTCCTCTGACCAAACACTCTTGTGACTGTGCCTCTGTACTGAACTCCCTCTGTCTCTTCAAATCTTTTCCTGCATAAAGATGGTTAGGAGTCAGATCTGGGTTGGAGTCGATTAGCATGGGGGGGGGGGGGTGTAGGGCAACAGGCAGCAACTAGTAAACAACAACAACTTGCATTTTATATGGCATTTACTAAAGCACTATACAACAATTAGCATGAGGGGAAGCAACAAGCAGCTACTAGTAAACAACCACAACTTGCATTTTATATAGCGCTTTATTAAAGCACTATACAACGATTAGCGTTTATATGGCGCTTTACTAAACGCACTACACAACGATTAGTGTCTATATAGAGTGCTTTTAGTTAACAATATTTAGCATGAGGGGAGGCAACAGGCAGCAACTAGTGAACAACAACAACTTGCAATTTATATGTCGCCTTACCAAAGTGCTATACAGTGAAAGGGGAACCTCACTAACAGTAAAGATGGGAAGTATGCTCAGAAGGGATCTATTTATAGGTTATTTGAGGTTTACTATCATTCAAACCAGAAGAAGTGTCTCATACAGTTTTCTATTTTTGTTTTGATAAAGAATAATTAATTTAGTGTCTCAGCATCTAGCATCTCTTCACTAAAACACTGACCACTTAGCCTGGAGATTCCAGACCCTGGTAATCTAGAAAGATTAAGGCTCTGGCCACGAATAATGTCATGGCCCAATTTAAGGGGCGGCACCAAGTGTGCATTTGAAAATCTCACTGCACGCAATTGGATAAGACTATACGACCAATGTTTACTGACTGATTCCGGACTTCAACACAATTGGATAACACTACGACTGTCATCTGTTTAGCTCGCCTTTGGCCCGCCTATATCAGATACACCGATGTGATTGGTTCCCCGCGATACAAGTGGCAAAAGTATTCAAATTGTGCTCTTGCGAGAACTCTGGATTTTCCAGGGTACTGACTACTGTGACTAGATTGGCTCAATGCGTTTACGTTCCCCTCAGCCACTAGGATGACGGGCCAATCAGCGACAAGAGGGGATGACGTTAGTTTCCAAATTTAACAACGCAGCAAAGTCTGCTAACATAAAAAAATGCAGTTGGAAGAATGTGTACATTTATACAGCAAAGGTAAATAAATGGATTGTTTCTTGACTACCAATGCGGTTTATTATCAGTTTGTAAAGGTTAGACAAGGTAGGATGTAACGTTAGGAATCCCTGATCAATGTGATTGGTTAGACTGGACCAATGATTTCAAAGGTAACGCAATGTCTACACCCATTACGATGCTAGGGTTGTAAACATTTCCTAATGGAGAGTACCCAGACTCCCTTCATGAAGTGCTATATGTAATGCATTTCTTCAGTGAAATCCTACCTATTGTGGCTTTAAGGGAGGAAGGGTTTTTTCACAGTATAATAACTCAGTATAATAACTCTACCCATTTTGGCTTTAAGCAGTGTGAGGACTCAAGGCTGGCCATCTCAGTATAATAACCAGAGACTTTCTAATGAGGAGACACAGCACTCAAAAAATCCTCCATAGAAATGCATGGGGTTAGTTTGTAACCGTTGTCTACACATATCCCACCCCTTCCTCGGCAAAGCGTCGACATGTGATTGGCTCAATGTAATCATGTGGTGAGTTGTGAATACATCTTCCCAATCATTTGTTGTGAACTTGCCGCTGGAGCAAGATTGGTGTCGTGAAGCCTTGCACACGCGCATTTCTGCTGAATAGGATGCCCGATGAGTGCCCAAAAAGCGTTGCTATATGGCCGCCGAGTGGAGGGACTTTGTAATAACTCTACCCATTGTGGCTTTAAGCAGTGTGAGGACTCAAGGCTGGCCATCTCAGTATAATAACTCTACCCATTGTGGCTTTAAGCAGTGTGAGGACTCAAGGCTGGCCATCTCAGTATAATAATTCAGTATAATAACTCTACCCATTGTGGCTTTAAGCAGTGTGAGGACTCAAGGCTGGCCATCTCAATAACACTGCTGCTCCCCCCTCCCCTCTGTAACCCCAATACTCAACTGGACCAGTAGACTACTGTAGACAAAAAGGCTCAATAGGCAGTAAAGCTGTTACCTGTGTGTGGTGGTGGTGGTGGGCAAGGGGATATATCAAGTTGTGTGTTTGCTCTTTTCTCTGAACAGGATTGAACTCTTGATTTAATCTTTTCTACTCGGTTTGTTTGTTCAAAGACATCTGTAAATAAATCTGTTTGTTTTGTTTAGTTTGTTTGTTTTGTTTGTTTGTTTGTCTGTCTCTTGTACAGCTAAGAAAATTCCAGTAGGTTCTTTCAATGTCAGATGCAGAATAAAATAAAGAATCATCTGTCGAACGAAAGTCTGTCTGGCAAGCAGTGTTTTATATCATAACAGTCTCAGTGTGTGTATGTCAGAGTTTTGATTGTCCATACTGATCTGTGTTTTTATCTAATTGAGTATCACAGTTAGTCTTATGGACACATCTCCTATTTTCATTATAAATATATTTATATCAATATAAAGCATGGTTGTATTATAAATATCGTTAAATCTATATAAAGTATGGTTGGTTGTACATTAAATCTCTGGCACAGGACAAATCCAGTTTTAGCAGGAGTTGTACTGTCTCTTTATCTCCACTAGGTGGAGACAGAGACCTGTGTTACTGATGAGAGCTGATTCTGAACAAGCTTTGATTTGTCTTCAAAGTCGTACATTAGAATACAAAACCTATCCACAGCTGTTATCTGTCACACAGACAATATTTAAGGTATTATATTATAAAGCAGAAGGATGCACATCATAGCAGAAGTGCTGCCTCGGGTCACATTCATTTGAAAGCCATAATTACTGCCTGAAGGATCCCAATAAAAGGAAACTAAGTCATATGTCAGCTGTGTCTATTCACACACACACACTTACAGCCTGAGGATCAGACAAAGGTCACAGTTATCAAACTTGAAACAAATAGGAATGGATGTGAATGGGAATATAACTATGTCCATTACTGGCATCATAAAAGATGGCGATGCTACTCCGGGCTTGGCACCGTAAGTAATGAGGATTGTCGGGAGCACGAGACAGCGGCTCGGTCATTCAGGGCAGGGCAGAGCACAGTGGACCGTGATCAGTTTATCCATTTATCCCGTACGTCCCAAAGGCCTGGGCGGACTTGTGGAAGAGCACATAATGCATAATCCACTGATTACTCAGCCTTTATGTGTGTGTGTGTGTGTGTGCTGCAGCCTTCACAAGCAACACAGTCCGCTCCAAATGATCACTCTTTCATACAGCCTTCATACACACACACACAAAATGAAGGGAGTATGAGGAAATTGATGAAGGTAGAGTGCAGTTAGAGCGCAGTGAGGAGTCTAGTGCGGCTTTAGACTGAGCTGCCTTCATACACACACACACACACACACACACACAAAATGAAGAGACTGATAAAGGCAGAGCGCAGTAAGGAGTCTAGTGCGGGTTTAGACTGAGCTGCTTGGTGAGAATTGAAATGAAAGGCTTTGATGGTTGTGTTTTGAAGGAGAAATCCACAGCTATGACACTGTGCTGGAGATCAGTAGCTTACAAGTGCTTTAGAAAAGCAGACGCAGGCACACGCACGCACAAGACACACGCACGCACACACAGTTTCTTGAGGTAGGTGGCACATGTGGCACACATGTATGTGTACATGTACATACATACACACACCACACACACACACTTTCTCACTTGGGTCTTGTGTGTGTGTGTGTGTGGAGCCATCTGTAGCTCAAGAAACGGAGATGCAATGGAAAAGGGTTCAGTGTCAGGCCAGGACGACCACGCTGAGAGAAAGGTAGTCAGAAAATATCAGATGCACATCAACACAAACATTATAAGGACATCAGGGGGGCAATCAGGCAAACAGAAACACACACACACAGTGAGGGAGAGTGAGAAGAGGTGTGTGTGTGTGTTGGGGGACATGTAAGGTCACTCTCTCTGGGGTCTGGAGTTGTGCTCCTGCTTCAGTGGTTTCCAGAGAGCCTGATGGACCAGCTGGCAGAAATACACCGGCACAGCAGATGGACTACCAGACGCCACACACACACACAGATGCATAAGAGAGACAATTGGGCACCACACAGAGAGTAGAGAACTCTGCCTCACACACACTCACTCACACACACACACACACACCCTCAACACCGAAGTCTGTTGGCATCATGCCATACACACACGCACACACAAACACTAGTAGTGTGGAGCCTGCATGGAGAACACACACATCCAAAGTTTCCCCTTTTATCATGCTAAACTTGCTAAACTCTTCCACTGTGTGCTCAACCACTTCGTCATCATCACAGCCTGATATTGATCTGCCACGCTCACACAACTCAACTCTACTTAACTCCTCTGCAAGATGACTCCACACACACGCACACACACACATGCATACACACACACACACACACTAATTGTGATGCAATATCCTGCACAGCTGGTGCCTGTATATCAGAAATCTGCACAAATTCAAAATAGGAAATGTGTTTCTAAAGCCTTTTCTTTTCACAATTTTATGCTAATTTTGTCATATCAACTAGAGATATGCCTTTTTCTGAAGGAGCAACAATGTGAATATTAGAGCATTGTCTGCAAATTATCTTTTCTCCCTCTCTCTCTCTCTCACACACACACACAGAGCTACATCTATATTCAAGCAGAGCAATAGATTAGGCTTTGAGGAGGCAGCGATGTGAGACATTATAACATGAACAAACTTTTCTCTAATATATATGTATGTGTGTATATGTGTGTGTGTGTGAGAGAGAGAGAGAGGAGGCAGAGAGATGGGAGAATGGGAGATGGTATAATTATATGAAACAACTTCTCTCTGGTGTGTGTGTGTCGACAAGGCAGCAACCAACTGTTTACAAGTGCTGAAATGTGTGCATGTGTGTATGTGTGTGTGTGTGTGTGTGTGTGTGTGTGAGGAGGCATAGAGAATGGGAGATAATATGAAGAAACTTCTCTCTGCTCTGGTGTGTGTATAAGTATGAGTGTATGTGTGTGTGTGTGTGCACGCGTTTGTGTAGACAGGGAGAATGGGAGATGGTATAATGATATGAAGAAACTTCTCCCCTGTGTATGCAGTGTGTGTGTGTGTACAAGACAACAGGCAACTCCTAAGAGTGATCAAATGTGCATGTGCGTGCGTCAGATGAGACAAGCAACTGTTTATAGGAGCTGCCTATTACTGATGAATATGTATGTGTGTGTGTGTGTGTGTGTGCGCGCTCGTGTGTGTGCGTGTGTCTCCTCTGAGATGTCTGCTTCATAATGCAATCACAGGCCGTGTTTAATTACACTATCTCACTCTGGGAGACTGACACAGAGAAAGAGAGGGAGAGAGAGAGATAGATAGATAGATAAAGAGATAGAGATAGATATAGATAGATAGATATATATATATATATATATATATATATATATATATATATATAGAGAGAGAGAGAGAGAGAGAGAGAGATTAGACACTTAACTTCTAGAGGGAAACTTTTTCTGTCCCAGAAAAAGCCAAATTGAAGTGATACTTGTCACATCAGAAGGATGTTTTGGAGAAGCGTTTGCCCCTGGTGTGTGTGTGTGTGTGTGTGGTGTGTGTGTGTGCGTGTGTGTGCATGTGCATGTGTGAGTGTGTTTTGGAGAAGTGTTTTCCCCTGGTGTGTGTGTGTGTGTGCATGTGTGAGTGTGTTTTGGAGAAGCGTTTGGCCCTGGTGTGTGTGTGCGTGTGTATGTGTGTGTGTGCGCGTGGTGGTTAGGGGGAACTCACAGGAAGACAAACACTGGCATTCTGTCCTAGTTACCAGAGCAACACCCTCTCACCCTGACAACAGCCCCAGGGGCTTTAGCAGAACACCACCTATTAGTATTACACCTCTGGCACACACACACACAAAATTTACTGTGCAAAAACACAGCAGACAAACTCATCACATGGTTGTCAACTTGCAAGTCCTTTTTCTGGATGTGAGCTTTTATTGCAGTAAGCAAAAATGTTTAGGATGTATGTGTTAGATTACACAGGGTGTGTGTGTGTGTTAGATTACACAGGATGTGTGTGAGTTAGATTACACAGGGTGTGTGTGAGTTAGATTACACAGGATGTGTGTGTGTTAGATTACACAGGATGTGTGTGTGTTAGATTACACAAGATGTGTGTGTTATATTGCATAGGATGTGTGATTGCATAGGATGTGTGAATATCTCACACACACACACACACACACATCACATATCTCACTCACACACACATCTCATCACATATCTCACACACACACACCTCTTCACATATCTCTCTCTCACACACACACACACACACACACACCTCACAGTTCATCTGTTCTGAGTAAAAAATATGTTAATATAAACTAACTTTTTGTAACTGTTAATATAAACTAATTTTATGTAACTTACTGCAAACATCCCCTAAGCAACCGCTAGCTGTCTGTGTCCTGAATATACACTGTAAAAAAACGTGATCTGTGGACAGCCCAGGCTCCAAAAACGGCAACAAAAACAACCTGGGCAAACCTAGCCCATAAAAACATAACAAACTGTTCCAGCAAATCACAGACGAGCTGCTTCTTTAGTAGTGTTGCGTGAGTTGGGCGGGGGCGGGTAAGCTTGATCGGAAAATATCGCGGGTGCGGGCGGGGCGGGTCAAAAACTGACAAAGCACTTCTTCTCACAAAGTTCTCTCTTAGTTATTAATAATGTAGGCTACAGAACATTAAGTGCAACAAACCTTCTTGCAATCTCTCTTAACTGCATAAAACAGGTTAAGATATGATTAGTCTACAAGACCCTCTTCTCTTCCCCTCTCTGCAACCTGCATTCCTACAACAAGCGCATCAAGTGAGCGCGCTTTCAGCTCAGCTGGTCAGGGGCTGGAGGCGTGTCGAAATAGATTAAATTCTGGAACGGTGTATTCCATTCTCTTTTTACACAATGCAGCCAAACAGCTAACCTAAATCAAACAGGATCGTCTATACAGATACATTTTTGTTAAAGGAATTATCCGGAGTAAAATGCACTTTAGATCAATTTACGGATGATTGGGAGTACATACGTTGAGTTGACATCAAAATCATGTCATTCGGATGTGTTTTGAGAAAGTTCCATTTTACCGTTTTTAGTCAAAACTCGTTAGCCTGGAAGTGACCAGGGCAAGTCATTTCGCCGCTACAAAACGCTATTTTTATACCTCTTCTACAGTTCCAAACAACATTGCACTTACATGGTAGTGAGTAGAGGGTCCCTAAAGCCAAACCGAAGTATCCCGAGGTCTTTATGTGGTCGGATAGAGAGTCCAGAATGAATTTCATCAAGTTTGTGGATGCATGCTATAATGATAATTTTCAACTTTCTTTCATTAGACAGATTTCTGGTTCAGGTCATGAAAATGTAAAGTTTAGGCAACAGACAGATATCAAGGGTTTAAACCGATTGAACACGTCTGTTTCAATGTGTGTGTGTTTGCGCGCGCGCCCGCGTAGAGAGAGAGAGAGAGAGAGAGAGTTCATGTTGATATGAACTACATATCAATGAACTACAAAGGATAGCCTAGGCTATCGGCACATTGTTTTTTTTTTGTTTTTTTGTCGGGTCGGGTTCGTGTTAATCAGCGCATATTTTTGAGGGTCGGGTGGGTGCGGATCGACTCTCCTGACGGGTCGGGTGGGTGCGAATGTTAAAAAACCTTAACCCGCGCAACATAGTTTAGGAGAGTTTCAATTGCACGGGAGCAGCACGGGAGGGAGGGGGAGGAAGTAGCGAGCTAGCTTTCCGTTTTGTTTGAACGTAAATAGAAGTGACGTTACCCAACATCGCTTAGAGCGCTTTTAATGCACCTGGTGTATGAATATAACTCAGTAGAAGTGAACAAACCAGGCAATAATTTGATACATTTTTAGTTCAAAATCATCTGTTGGGAAATGTCTTTATATTTATATATTTATCATATTTCAGCAAGGTCTCAGTTGAAAGTGAGATGGAGATGTGAAAACCAGCCTTCACTCAAAAGTGGTTGCAGATTAAAAAAAAAAAATCAATCTTTTGCATTTGAGTTTTTTTTTTATATGAATACACCTTTTTTTAAATAGCACTGCTGAACTGTATCCTTTGCTCGCTCTTTTCTCTCTGTCTGTGTGTGTGTGTGTGTGTGTGTGTACAAAAGTCTGTTCTGTTTGGCACTGCCATTCTATTGGATTAGTTTCAGAAGCAGTAATGCAGTAAAAATAGACTGGAGTAAGTCAACATTTGACAAATAGCCCGTTATAGTTACCAAATTGATAGCCAAGGAGTCAGAAGTGAACACACATGATAAAATACTTTTATAACCCTTGAGCTCCTCAATATGGGATGCAGCATTTGTTTGCGCCTCCATTTGTTTGCGCCTCAGTTTGGTCTACCTGGTTACCTCCCAAAACGCGCACAAATGTATATGTTTGTGTGTGTGTGTGTATGTGTGTGTGTGCATGCGTGTGCATGTATGTGCGTGTGTGTGTGTGTGTGTGTGTGTATGTGTGCGTGTATGTGTGAGTGTGTGTGCGTGTACTATATGTTTGTGTGAAAGAATCTGTTTGGTCAGCAAGGCTGGATGTAATGATGTCACCTCTAAGCTAACTTCACACATGACACACACACACACAGCTTCACACATAAACACACTGCACAAACAACTAAACACACAAACACACACACTACACAAACAACTAAATACACACACACACACACACACACACTGCACAAAAAACTAAACACACAAATACACACACAGGTAAACCTACTAATACAACAGCCTTACAATTCCATTCCCCTAGCAAAACAACACCATAGGCCTCATCTATTAGGTGATTTACCACACAACGTACAACACCATAGGCCTCATCTATTAGGTGATTTACCACACAACGTACAACACCATAGGCCTCATCTATTAGGTGATTTACCACACAATGTACAATACCATAGGCCTCATCTATTAGGTGCTTTACCACACAACTTTCCCAGCTTTGTCACTAAACCATGTACTTGCAATAACCCCGGTGAGGTGATGGAGGAAGTGTGTGTGTGTGTGTGTTGGTGCCTGGTGTCAGGTTGGTAGATTGGCAGATGCCCAGCGTGGTATCACTTACCTGTCGGTTTGTGGCGCTCTCTGCATAGTGGACATTGCTGGACGATGTATTCACATGTCAACTTTTGGCGGCGGAAGGGGCGGAGTATGTGTAGACGACTGCCATGTTTGCGTTGCGACCTAACCCCATACATTTCTATGGGAGATTCTTTGAGTGCTGTGTCTCCTCATTAGAAAGTCTCTGGCCTAGCCGCATGGCCTCGTGTTGGTTTAAGTGACCATCCCACCTGTAAGTGTAGCCGCATGGCCTTGTGTTGGTTTGAGTCACCATCTTACCTGTAAGTGTAGCCGCATGGCCTCGTGTTGGTTTGGGTGGCCATTCCACCTGTGAGATGGTCTGCAGGCAGCACAGTACAGGTGAGCTTCATTAGCAATTAGACACAGATAGACATCACTGAAGCTCCGCCTTCTGACCTAGGGGCAGCCGTGGCCCACTGGTTAGCACTCTGGACTTGTAACCAGAGGGCCCACTGGTTCGAGCCCCGACCAGTGGGCCATGGCTGAAGTGCACTTCAGCAAGGCACCTAACCCCTCACTGCTCCCCGAGCGCCGCTGTTGTAGCAGGCAGCTCACTGTGCCGGGATTAGTGTGTGGGTTAAATGCAGAGACCAAATTTCCCTCATGGGATCAAAAGAGAAATTTCCCGTGAGGGAAATTTGGTGACTTAACCCTTTCCTGACTCCTGTCTGTCCTGTGGTCTGTCACTCAGCAGCATTGTGCCTTTGTTTTTAGATCGACTGCTGATTCCTCTTAGCCTGACGAGCCAGACCCACATTAAAATGTAGGGTCTGTCCCCTCTTTTGAATCACTGCGTAGTAAGCTTAAATTGCCTCAGACTCATTTCTTTCATTTTTTACAAATTCGTGACTATATAAGATCTAATACAACTTCTTTTCCTAATGCTCCTGCCCCTACACAGATGGATTCTTTGTTTTCAGTTGATCCCTCATCTAGAGGGGTGATATCATATATGTATAACCATATGTCTTGCCAATTAGATGTATCCCTTGACTTTTTGAAATCTGCATGGGAGGAAGATTTGGGCATTGACTTGACAGAGGAACAGTGGGTGGGGGCACAGGAGGGAGTGCATTCGGCATCCATTTGCACCAGACATGGGCTCATACAGTTCAAGGTGTTGCATCGCTTGCATCTTTCTAAGGTCAAGCTTGCTAAAATGTATCCTAACATTGATCCTCTATGTGACTGTTGTGGGGCATTTCCCGCCTCGTTGGGTCACATGTTCTGGTTGTGTCCAGAGTTATCTGATTTTTGGAATTCCATATTTAAAACCTTGTCTGATGTTTTTGGCTACAGAGTGGAACCTGATCCAGTGTTAGCTCTATTTGGGGTACTGAGTGAGGACAGTCCTTTAAAAGGACCTGCCTCCACGGCAATAAGGTTTATAGTTCTCTTAGCACGCAGATTAATTCTGCTGAACTGGAAACAGACACGGCCTCCCACTCATATTGCATTGATAAATTATATTATGCAACATCTCAGACTGGAAAAACTGAAATATACTCTTAGAGGTTCGATTGGGAAATTTTATAAGACTTGGCAACCCTTCATAGATTACATAGAGTCCAGGCATTCCTCTTAACATTTGCTACCCTTAATAGGTTATACTTTTTCAATTTTTTTAAATTGATTATGATATGTAGCGGCTCCCTGTTGATATTAATGTTGATTACTGTTAACTGTTTTGTGTGTCTTTATGATTTTGTTGGATGGGTGTAAATGTGCATTGTCAGTATGCTTTAATGTATGTGTGTATAGATGTGTACATGTGTGCAGACATTTGTGACGGCATGCACTCAGACCACACTGTTTGTTTGTTAACTTGGAAAATCAATAAACAGAAGTAAAAAAAAAATGTAGGGTCTGGGCACTCACCGTTCGCAGTACTCAGTCTGAGGGGCGGGATAATCAGTTGTCTTTCAAATTCCCTCTGCACGCAATAGGACAGCGCTAGTCCCATGCGTTTCCCACCAGTGTAGCTAGTTGGCTAGTTCAAACTTTTGCCAACTTAATAAAAGCGCAACTCGTGTCACACTGTTCGCCAACAGCAACATTATCTTATTTGTTTTCAAGTAGCAGAGAATTCAAGCCAAACCGTTGCAACTCTGCCATCAATCATTATGTTAAGCCCACCTAACGACTCTATCCACGATTTGATTGGCCTGATAGAAGTTTAATTTTTCGAGCTCACAAGCCAACATAGAGTTGCTAGACTAGCCGCTAGGGTACGTCTAGATTTCTAGGCTAGATTCCTCTGGCTTTGTTTTCAGATCCACTACTGATTCCTCTGGCTTTCTGTCTTATTGTCTAAGGCAACGCGTCCCAAACCTTTTTTTCCTCGCGTATCACCACCTACATCCTGACTCGGCGCGTGTACCCCCACCATCCGACACATAAAAACCTAACACATTCTATTGACGCATTCCAGGCATCCTGTTTAATTAGCCAATTCATTTAATGTGCAACTTGTTTATAAGCTCTCACACTAAAAAACATTGTGGAAAACAACATAATGAAACACAAAGAATTTTCAGCGTTGTGCGCTAAGGTTCTCACTGTGGATTCCAGATCAGAACTATGAGAAAGAATAGTGCTCTAGTGTTCTAAACGTTACACGGAGTGTTCTTCTTGGTTTGTTTATGACAATACAGTGCTGTGCATGTATTTATGTGATATGTGTGTGTTTGTTTGTGTTTGTGTTGTGTGTGTGTGTGTGTGTGTGTGTGTGTGTGTGTGTGTGTGTGTGTGTGTCATTCCTCATCAACCATGACTGATTAGAGTGATTTCCTCAGAGTGTATTTTAGTTCTGGATGAGACTTCTTCTTGTTTCCCACAGCAGGCGTGCTCAGTTTCCCTGGAGTTTTTTATGCTGGAGTGTGTGTGTGTGTGTGTGTGTGTTTGCATATGCTCAGTTTCCTGCTCAAATCTCTCCCCTCCACCAGTAAACAGACTCTTTTCGCTTCTTCTAAATGTAGGCCTTTTCACACAGAGATTACGCTAAATTTGCGGGAAGAGGAGACGTCTTTTTGCCGCAACGTGTGTCTGAAAATGAGCTGAAAATTTGCCGGCCTGCTGATCTGTTCACATGATGCGGCATTTTGGGGAGCCAGGAGGCAGGATCAGCTAGCAAATTAAAATGTGACGTGCAATAGGGGGCGTGTAGAGTAATAGTCATAGGCCTTATTATGCCTGGGCCTTCAGATGCAGCAGGTGTGTAATTTCCAAAACCATGGCGGGAGAACCGACTGCACTTTGGTTAGCTTGCATTTGTAGGGTAGTGAAGTTGCTTTGCTGTTGCTTAGAATGTTAGATTCTTGCGATGATGTCTTCAGACAATAAAAAGTAATTTGGAAGGGAAATAGAAGAGAAGAGTTGCCCCCTGCGTTGGCCGTCATTGCCCTTTGAAAATCAGAGGTTCACAGGCTACTGTGGCCTTGGTCAGTGGCGCCGCCAGCCGTAATCCTGTACGCACTGTGCATACAATTTTTCAACGCTTTATTCATGAAATCATTCAATATTACAACAATAAAAATAGCTTGTGTAGGCGAAACATGCTTTGCACACAAATGATAGCCTAAGGCAAAGAGAATGGACATCTCGGCATAAGGATACATTAGAAGATGATGATTGGTGTAAACTTTGCCACACGATGTGAAGCAGTTCTGGCGCTTAAAAACGCAACGTTTCTATTCAGTCATAAATCATTCAAGCTTCATGAAAAGAAAACAGCAGCTTAATATTTTCAGGTGTTTAACAATAGGCGCACTGTTAGCAGTTATGCCGAAGGCAGTGAGATTATTTATAGGCATTGCATCCTAAAGTCACTCTGTTTGGAACATCGCAGTTCGGGTTGATAAGATTCAGTTCACTAGTTCGCCCTTCTATATGATTGCTTCAGCTAGACTAGAATGTATGGGAGAAGTGCGTGTTTGGCAAGGTAGCTGTCCGTGGTCCTGGGTGCCTGGGCGGATATCGCGATAGATGGTGACGCTTGCACCCCAAAAGATCACAGAGAAAGGCCGCTACCAACTACATAAGTGCTTGCTGAGCGAGTCAGAAATCTGCTAGATTGGGCGGATGTAAGACTGGTAGGCATCCGAGGACCAACGGCCCAGTATTTAAATTTGTTGCTCCGATAAGCCGTTGAGGGCAGCTGTTGTGGCAGCTCCTATCCTGAAGGAGTGTGCGGAGTAGCGATCCGCGGGAAAACCAGATTTGACTAGAATGTTTTTTAAGAGTGTCTGGAATCTGTGGCGAGTGATGGGTAGCCCTTCGTCTGACACGAAGGGCGGGCTAGTAGATGAAGCTTGAGCTGACCGATATGAGATGTAGTGAGATAGGTATTGGAAAGGCTGAAGATCTGAGGCGGAGTTAAATGGATATGGAGTGTCCTTTTCGGGACTGATCGGTTTTACTCTGTTTGATGGTAAATCGAATGGTGTCTTGGTCTAGCTGCTCTAGATCTGCGATGCACGGGTGGACATCGGGGGAATGAAGAGAGACGAAGGGCATGTAAACTTCGCTACATCTCAGCAGCCCAAAAGGCCAGTAGAAACATAACGGAGATGGTGGAATCGAATGCGGTGACATGACCCTTTATTGAAGGGTAGCGAGGCAGGTGGCGAGAATGCTTGAGGTAATGGGAAGGCGGGAGTCTTGGGGGACTGGATGTTGCCTACGGATACCTTTAATTAACAAGCCTATCCTGGTGTCGGAGAAGGGGCATTCGGAGCCGTGGGGGCGTTTGTAGAAGAAATGAATGCCAGCTAGGTAGACTCTAATGGAAGAAACTTTGATCCCGAGTGAAGTGTGGGCGTAGGTGATAAATGATGATATGGTGACTGCATCGAAACTGGGAAATGGTAGTGAGTGCTTTGCGTGGAACTGTTTGAAGCACGACCAAGCAGTCCAGTAGGACTGCATGGTCCTGGGTGCGAGGGCTTGAAGGGCTAGGTCGGCCGTGATGGGCTGAAGATAGCTGAGGGGGTGGTTTATGGGAAGATGGTCTCCGAAAAGCTGGGGAGTGGAGTAGGGTACGGGTCCGCCTCTGGAGCCAAGCTTCTGAATCTCTGGAATTTAAGACGAGAGAGAGAGTCAGCAATTCCATTGTGGCAACCGGGGACGTGCGCGGCTCTTATAATAAGCTGGTAGCTGGCTGCTATCCAGATTAGACGCCTAATAAGAGGGGAAAGCGCAGGCGATTTTGAGCTCGAGTTATTAATGACGTGCACTACGGCTTCGTTGTCGCTGTGGATTATCACACTCTTGGAGGTCCACTCCTTCCCCCAGGTAGGGCCGTGATGGCTCTGGTAGAGTTCGAACACGGCTGGCGGTCGTTTCCAGTTGTTAGCTCTCTGAACTCTAGTGGCCACGGGGATGCAAACCAGCGCCCTTTGAAAAAGCCTCCGAAGCCTGTTGAGGGGGCTGCGTCGGTGTACAACTGGAGCTCTTCTGGAGATGATTGGCAGTCGTCGTAGAACATGCACAGACCATTCCATTCGTCTAAAACATCCTCCAGAGTTTGATATCGGCCAGACACTGGGCATCTAGAGATACGACGTCTTCGAGAGATGGGGTTGCTGAGCGCAGTTTAGGAGATGCGAGATGAAAGGGCGGCCCTGGGGAATGAGTTGACTAGTGGACACTCGACCGCGCCGTGACTGGGGCTATTGCAGAGGGGACAAAATGGCTTAAGTCCTAGGAAATGCGGTTATGGAGCTCCATATCGAGCGCGCCCCAGTAGGGGTTTTAGTTCCAGAGGCCGACTCTGGCAGCGCATTTTGCTGAAAACAGCCGGTGGTAGCCTACGTATGAAAATGAGCTCCACCGTAGGATACGGCTAGGCCGGCGATGATGGCCAGATAGTCATTTAGCTTAGTCATTTGCGTCGACTGGAGAACACGAAACAGACGACTTCTGTGTAGTTGGTAAAAGCTACGGTGAACTCGGGAAATGACAGGGTTTTTGATGCTGGGCCAGAATTTTTTAGAGAAAAACCAGTTCGCCGCAAACTAGATCCCGGTTATGAGAGGGAATAGGAAGGGAGGGAAGAATGGTAGAAAGGTCTACGTCTGCACCTGACAAGATGAGGTTCCTGGTGGACGCTGTGGCGGGTGGTGGTTGAATGCTGCAGCGTGAGGAGGCGGTGGCAGGGCCTGTGCTGTGGCTAAAGAATAGTTTTGCTGCGGAACGGGCGTCGTGGTCCGGCACTTTCGCTGAGTGCTGATGACCCGCTGCCGCGGGCTGGTCTAGCCGAGCCGGGGAAGAGATGGGAAGGGAGAAAAAGGGGAGGGAGGGCTGACGCGACCATCGGAAGGGGAGCAACCTGGGACAGGGTCGCGGGAAGTGGGGCGGGAAGGAAAGAGGGTTAGGGGAGTAGCGACGCTGTCGCTATCGGCCCGACTGAGACCAGGTGCTCGCTAACTCATAAGAGAGATGGGGAGCTAGTGAGGTGACTCTTCGAGCTGACGCTTCGTGAGTTGAGGCGTGCTGTACAGACGTGGCTCCCGGAATGGAAAGGGGAGGGGGGAGAGGGGGGAGGGAGGGAGCAGTCATCGGAACGACTGGAGGTGGGGCAGGCCTGGACCGAGTCCTGGCTAGGGGAGGTGGATGGGGGAGGGAAAGAAGGGTGGGGCGAAGCGGCGCTTCGTCGCTACCGGGGCCGTCTGGAGAAGTGGGGTTGGACCCGGAAATACGGCGCAGATGCGGCAGGAATGGGCCTGAGCCACTGACGTGGCAGTGGCTGTGGCTGAAGCAGCGGAATGATACGCTCTGAAGCGTGTGGTGCCGGAAAGTGCTGTCGGCGTGCCCGGTTCGCGAGGTGGCTGGTGGTGTGTGCTTCGTCCGGCTGAATGGCCGGCGGAAGGAACCGCGTCGGGATGCCAGAAGGAGCAGCTTGCTTCCTGGTCTGGGGAGGAAAACAAAGTGAGGGAGCGGGAGGGCGAAAAGACCGGTTATCCGACTGCGTTAGAAGGCGGAGGAGATGGAACTTCCTATCCGACATACGGAACGCGATGCCGCGGGAATGGAGAGTGCTGCGGATGCGAGCCACTGTCCAGTGGGTAGGGTCAACGCCTTGCTGGCGCTGGGTGGATTTCCAGTTCCATGAGAGCTGCCTTGTCAATGCGAACAATACGCAGACTGAATGATTTCGCGAACGTCGGAGCGTGTGACGTATGGAAAAGGAGGTCGGCTTAAATAGGCCTACCCTGCGGCGGCAGTGGGTGAGTTAATTGCTGTCAATCATCCCGAAGGCTCCACCCGAACTTTGTTTATAAAACATCATTTAATGCGAGTATGGATCGTCTCAAAGTTTGGGACAACCAAACAGCAGTGTAGGCAAAGCAAATCCTAATTGTTAGGTTACCATGATTTTATAACAGGCCAAATACAAAATAAATGTTACAAATATCGCCTAGATATCTGTAAGCATTACAATCAGAGGACATACATATAGGGCAGACAGACGCTCATGAGTTCATGCTTTGTTTTATCGCTGGATTTTAGGATAGGCCTAGCCTATTATGGCAACCGATTGCATTCCGAGCTACAGTCAACTCTAGCAGGCATTAAATGACTGGAGACTTTGTGAATTTAAAGATTGACATAATGTGCTGTCTCTGCTATTGCTGCTTTTAATCAGTTAGATTTATTTGCAATCTCCTGTGGTGGGCTGGACATAGCATCGAAATGCCCGCCCAGATTCCCCTTTCCGCCTTGACCCATTCACACTGGTGCCGGAACGAAAAACTCTGCAAAATGTCTAGGGGGCTTGGTAGTAATTTTGCCGAGACACTTTGTCCCGCCGATTCGCCTCGGTCTATGTGAAAGGGACCGTCGTTCCACGATTCTGGTACATAAAATCGCTGAGATTTTGGCAGTGTGAAAAGGCCTTGTGAGTCTTTAGTCCCCTAGTTTTATTCTCACTACCAGTTTATCTATGTGTGTGTGTGTGTGTGTGTGTGTGTTTGTGTATATGTGTGTGCGTAGTGTGGTTTGTGGGTGAGTTGATGATGTCATGCACCTGATTATTAGTGTGTGTGTGTGTACAGTATGTGTGTGTGTGTGGGGGGGGGCACATATAATTATGTGTGTGTATGTGGGGTGTGTGTTGGGGGGTAATGTACATAATGATGTGTGTATATGAGGGGGTGTACAGTGGGCATTGCTTTCAAATGACCACTTCATTCGCGCATTACGAGGCGTGAAGCTGCATGAAGCTTTAGTACCACTTTCAGCCACTGTGCGTCGCTCTGCCACTGTACATCGCTCTGCCTGCCGCCCCTTCTGAAAAAAGCAGGATCTACCATTAAACATAATAGTTGCCCAGAGTAATACCAGCCTACGAATTCAATAACAAAATAAATCATGCATAATTAAACATTACCTCGATTTAGGCTACTTGGGTATGGCCTTGACTAGACGGTGGTCTAAAAATCGAAATCAAAATTTGCTGTCTACATATTATTGTCAGTGTTGGGGTAACTAATTCATAAAATCAAAACAGTGTCTTGTGTGATAATTGAGCCAGTAGAAAATAACTGTTCAGAATGAATCTGTAGCCTTGGGTAGGCTTCTGCAGAAAACAATGTTGTTGCCGATTTAATGCTATCTGGCGGCGTTTTTAACAGACTCACATAATAGAGGCTTAACAACTATGACCCACGTTTTGGTTTAAGTAAATTAATTTGCCCTACTTCTTGACTGCAATGTAGTCAATTGACTGCTTGACATGTCATTTTTATTTTTCTGTACAATAAACAAATACATCTGCTTTATGCCGCAGAATTACATTCATATTTGACTGACTTCTGCAGGCGCCATAAAAAAAACACTGCCAGGCCATCCTTAAAAATATTTTTAGTTTGCGTAACCGAGCGACCCTGTCAATTTAGAACCGACCCAAATATTTATTTTTTTCCCCTTTTAGTCCGACCGACTTGCGGTTGTAAAACTTCATGTTAAGACCGACCGATTTTTTTTTTTACTCTAAACAACCAATACAAATAAAATACTATTTATTTTAGTAGTATTGTGAATATAAATTGCCTACATACAAACGTAGGCTCTCTTAAATAAAACCCTGTGGCGTCATCTCTACACCATTGGTTTACGCATGTCACATTATGGCCTATATGCTTCATTTCATTCACACAAACATCTCGACTCAACGCTTATTACTTGGCACGAAGCTCTGGAAGAACTGTGCCCAAATTTTTTCCCATTCTTTCTCCCCTCTAGTCTAACGGTGACCGTGTTAAAGAATTGAAATTGGTTGTGGTCTATTCAGCATTTCTCAAAATATGGGCTTAACCCAGATTCGAACTCTTGGACAGGGGACTGATAACTAATAATAAAATAACTGTCATCAGCCGGCCTTAACGCACTGCGCCACAGAATTGACGGCGTGGGTGAATAGGGATAAATAACAATAGAGTAGGCCTACACAACTGTTTCACCAGCACATTTAAATGACTTGACTAAAACCGTGCATAACTGGAGGTACACCCGTTATCTGAGCAGTCTGTCCTCATTTTGCGAATGCGAAGACGATATGAGTCTGTTGCATTTCGTTAGATGTCCAAGTCACGCATAATGTTTGAAAACCACTGGCTCGTAATCACAATAATTTAACACACGACAGTTGGATAGGCTACTTCATCATGTTCCCATGCCTACATTTTGAGTATGGCTCTCCGTTTGGGACATCGAAAACGTATATTTTTAATAGGGTAGACTACCGTCGGAGATGCTGACTTGCAAAGGCCTCGGGATCAGGGGCGGAGTGGGGCACTAAAATCCACCGGGAAAATTCTGACGGCACCGGCCCCTAAAGCCATGTGCAACGCATTTTGGCTTGCCAGCAGGTTGGATAAACTCAATTTACTACACAATAATGTAGGCTAGGAATATATCTTTTACATGTCATGCGTGCAGTTGTTGAATTGCACATAACATGTCTGCATATTTATTTAGTCTTCTTTCTCTCGACTCTAGGCTAGCGCATGCATTATCATGGCCCTATAATTGTGCAAAGACAGGTGGGATATCCAACACTCCTTTTACAGTAAACCACTTCACAACGAACGTTCAAATAACCCCCAGAGTTCAGTGTCCATCAGTCCCAACATTTAGAAACATAATCGAAAAAGTCCAAGCGTGGATTGGGTGTGTTTTGATTTTGAGAGAGACTGGAGAAGGGCCGTATGTCTCACAGCAACTGCGATAACATTGTTTCTTGAAGGCTATCCTAACCTCCAAATATCCACATCTAATGAGGGTCGGCGACTATCCAATACCCAATACAATACAATTCGATACGAGTACAATAACTTAATTTTGTAAATTTTACCAAAACGACTGGTTTCGCCTTGCAGGGTCACATTTCATTTGTTGTCTTATCTTTTTTATTCAAAACAATTCGTAGGTATCCATACTCAAGTCTAATTACCACCAGACACAAATAATCATCACCTAGGTTAAATCCTCTCTCTCTCTCCAAAATCTCTTCCTCTGAGATGCACGCGCTATAGACTATAATTTAGGCTACCCGACATTTCAAATGTGACTCTCTAATCAACTTTTTTAGCTCTTAAACACGAAAAATACACTGTTCAACGGAGCTGGTGTGTGTGTGGCGCACTCTTGGACTCGTTGAAATGCGACTAACCTTTCGGTTGAAGTTATTGTGCGTAGGCTATTATAGAATCCAATCCTGTTGCCCCTGTTATTTATCAATGTAGCCTTTTATTGTTTTTTGCCGTGAATCATCTGAGCTGTGATGAAATCGAGTGTTGTTTAAAGTTGGGATTGGCCTAGGCTGTGCTGCCCATATTGGAATAAAAAAATAAAGGCCCACCCTGGGCCTACTTCGCAATAGTCCACTCCGTTGAAAAATCCTGATTACGCCACTCGTGTCGGAATGGCAGGATGTTTTAAAAAAGGTCAAGTGTCGCTACTCCGACAATGGAAAAAAAATTGTCGCAGTAGTGGGACGCTTGAAAATGAATGTTAATGCCACCACTTCGACAATTAGACGCCAATGTCTAAGTAGCGGCATGTCGGAATAGCTGCATGTAACCCAAGCAACCACGCAAATCCGTCGACTATTAAAAATCCTGTAGTTTTCCCATAGACAGTAACAGTTCTCCTCGAACTTGATCGCTTGTAGGGTCATGCCATCAGACAAGGGGCCACTCATTTATCCCCCTACATTTCTGTAAATAGACTTGACCTGCAATCAGTTCATTGGATAAACCAGAAACTCATTCCCCATTCCCAGGAGGCTTTGCTCCATTCTAGCCTAGGCCTGCGTTCATTTAAGAACAAACAAACAAATTAAATTGTAATTTTTTTCATTTATGACCATGAAAGTTCTGTAACGCCTGAATAAGACAAAAATGAATTAAGATAAAAAAAATTAAGGCTAGCTTTCACAAAAATCAGCATGGGAGAAATAAATGTGCAGGGTAACCATGAATGACATATAGACAGTGAGCGAGTGGTATAAATATTGGTGGGACTCCCCTTTAGATCTCGGAGATTTTCACGGAAATGTATACATTAATATTTCATAAACGACGCAGGGCCGCGTTAAAAGCTATGAGGGCCGACCCGCACCTCGACCGGCCCACCGGGAAAACTCCCGATCTTCCCGATTGCCACTCCTGCTCGGGATAACACGATCTCCACTATCATCAGTCAATGCCCCCTGTGGGGAATGAAAGAAAAAGTTTGAGAACCACTGGCTTAACAAGTTACCTGCAGTCCAGAACACACAGAATATTGCAACAGAAAGTTGCCTTTATAATCAACTACTATTTGTTCCAACAGCATTCAAACAAAGCCTTTATAAAAGTGAAAAAAAAAAAATATTCCATAAGAAGTAAAATAAAATACTGTTACTGTAGTAACTGTATCCCAAGCTTCAGCTCCCCACGTCTGTGACAGGCAGACGTGACACCGCTAAATTCTCAGCTTGTTTATACCCCACACTGAACGCGTAAGACCGCTAGGCCCATCACTGTGATGGGTCGGGTCGGGTTCGGACAAATATTTCGAAATTGTAGTCGGGTTCGGTTCGGGTTCGGACACATGGGGGCGATATGCATTGGAAGCTTTACATTTAAAATTCCTTATTATGTTGGGTAACCAACAGGTCTGCTTTACATGATGCAAACGTTTGTTTTTTGAGAATAAAGTAAAATGTAAAAAAGACCTAATAGCTTTCTTCCTGTGTGCAAGATTTGTTTATCGTGACAACGCATTTTAGGCATGCCGCCTGAAATGCACACAGCGTTAATCCGCGACTACATAAACAAATGGTTATGCACATTTCGCACATATGCACATAAGCACAGTCCTGGGTGACGTTAAAAAAAGTTGTTAGCCTATCAGGAGATTTTAATTAGATTGTTTGCGTTGCATAGGCTACTGTGGTAAAGACATAGGCTACCGGTAGGCTATAAGGTCGTCTCGTTCACTGGATGAGGATTTCCTCGAGTTGCCCCAATTAACGTCGATGCTGCATTTGGATCAGTGACAGAGGCACTGTAGTTTCAAAGACTGTTGCAGTTTATTTCAAAACTTTTTGTCAATGGTAAGACAAGAATTCTATTTCAATAGGCTATGCTTGCTTGGGCCTCTTGTGGTAATGTGCGCTGTGTGTGACCTGCGTGCGTGCACGCTCATCTGATTCTGTAGACAATTTGTTGTGTGTTCCGTTTAATGGACTAAAAAGACTAACCTGACCATAGCCAGATGAATTTCACTCCGCCTAGCTCCACTCATCCATCTGGAACCGATCCATTGAAGTGTTGCTTCAGAAGGCTGGGCCTAATCAAAAAATGCTTGCATATGATTGAATAAGCCACTTGTCCGTCATCTATTGACGTGCTACTTCAACCACTCACATCGAAGCCAACCCGTGATGCTAATAACAGTCTCACAGTCGCTGCTACGCTATGTCACATTTATGAAACTCTGGCCCTGCGTCCTGATTGGCTGTACCATAAAATCGGTTGCAGAAATCACTCTCAATGGAAGAGGTCCCAGATGGATGTGAGTGAAGCTAGGCGGAGCTAAGCGGAACGAAATTCATCTGGCTAGGGTCAGGTATTAAAAAGACAGGCTATCCACAAACGTGAACGTTTAATCACTAGCATGGGAATAACTGAGGCATCATCTGCGTCGGGCTCGGGTCAGGTTCGGACATAACAATGAAAATGCCTGTCGGGTTAGGGTCGGGTTCGGATGCAACTCTGTCGGACGCGGGCCGGGTTCGGACAGAAATTTGCGGCCCGATCCGCACTCTAGTGCGGTAGCCTACTCTCTGGGATTTAAGTCAAGCAATACAACCATACAAAATGACTCAAAAAATTAGAGTCAAATTACTCAAAATGAGTAATTTCGGCTTTGTCTGAACTGGCCATTGTAGGCTACGTAAAAATTAAACAAGTAGGCCTATCCCCTATCCAATGATATCGGCAAATGTTTGTTTTCCAAAGTAAGAATTTCACTTCACCATGCACCTTCGACAATGAATAGCTCATTACACTTATGTTACTGTTGATGTTACTGTTGAACGTAGGCCCAACTGGTATCATTACAAACATTATTCTGTGTCCTAAAAACTGGCATTTTATGGCATTGTGTCATGTAAGGTCTTTGCAAAATCTAGAGAAATGTGTGAGGTGGTCAGCGGGGGACAATTGAGACACACATTGGATTGTGTTATTACTTGAACATTCCCCACTATCCACAGCTGTGGTATCGGGGGCAGGAGGATTACTGTTAGCGCAGGCTTCATATAAAATTCTTCAACAGAAGGCCTGCCTAGAATGCAGGCTTGCCCAACATAAAGGCCTGTGGTTTGCACAGCCTACAGTAAGTAGGTTAAATAACAGACCCGCCATAATGTGCAGTATGATGATTTTTTACGAGCAAGATGTTTTTGGTGCCCTACGCGCACTGCATGTTCTTAAATAACAATGATCATTAGTAGCCTAATATTCCACCATTATTTTGTGTAAATGGGCTATGCATTGGGTTAGACACCAGGGGCCATATTCACAAAGCCTTTTTATCTTACCACTAGGAGTAGGCTACTCTAAATAGCAATAAAAGATTTTAGCTAGGAGTTTCTCTCATTAAGTTATTCACAAAGCCTTTCAGATCTACTCTTAGTAAGGGAAAATGACAACTCCTGAACAGATTCTGGAGCTGAGCGCTCTAGAATCTTTGACTAAGAGTGACTGAGTCTTCGTTGCTATGGATGACGTTATTACTCATGCACGAGCTTGACTGAAGTGACCACCTTGATTGGCTGATGATTGTAACGCGGGAATGATTCCAAACCATTCAAAACTCAGGTTTGGACTTCGAGACGGATCGAGGAAGCGACTCGGGGAGCATCTTATGCCAAGACGCTCAGCAGCAGCCCGCTTCTACTAACTACCACACCTGTTAGACTCTGTGCAGTTTTACTGTTTGAGACTTAGCCTGTGCTCGGTTAGTGAGTGTTGTACCATCTACAATAAATTATTTCAATCACCGATCCTGATCCAGCCGTCAAGCTTTATTGACCATCTTCAGTACAGACATCAGAACTAAAACACAACGCAAAACGATCGTGAATCCAACATAACAGATCAATCCACATCAATGACATGTATGCTTTGTGTGGTAATGATAGGTAGATGTTTGCCATGATTTCGGCGAGGTCAGACTGAGTCTTCGGGTTCAAACAGACGTCGAGGGCAGATTTTGAAACTTCACATCTGTAAGAAGAGTCTACTTTGGGGCCCCGGCTGGCGTGACCAACCCCAGCTGGAAGCCTACCAAAGAGGGAGGACGCCTGTCGCGGTGCACCCGCCCGCAGTGAAGAAACTCTGACCAGGTGAAAGCAAAGAGTTTTTTCTCCCTCTGTGCGTGAAAAGAACCAAGAGTAAAGTTAAAAATAAACATAATTTAGGGAGTAAATTAGAATTTTTGATTTGAAGCTGCACATTAATGAGAGTATTGAAGTTTGTGTCATTAAGTGTTTTGACAAGTAACGCACCTATATCAATGATTGATGAGCTCTAGATGTCATTGGATATAAGAAGTTCTCTGATAAAAAGTAAACGGTTAAAGTGTACACATATTTTGGGTAATTGGAATAGATTCGTGAACGAATTAAAAGAAGTAATCGATTAACTACGGACAAGCTTGGGGATTAAAGCTTTTCTTTTCTGTACTGCCATTACATGCTGAGCTGTGTGGGTTTTGTGATAAATGCTATGTGGGTTTTGCTGTGCGGGTGAGAAAATAGAAGGAGTTACTGTTGCTACAGTCATTATTGTTGCTGAAGTGAACTGTGTGGTTGTTTCTCAAGGTCTTTTGTTTAGTTTAATGGCCTAGGACTAAACTTAGCGTTACAGTGATACGGAGAGGAGACGAAATCACCAGAGGGGGGTGTTTTGGTTGTGCAGTAGGTGAAAAGTGGAATAGGGTTTCCAACCTATGTTTTGTTGACTTGGTCAACTGTGAATTTAACGAGAGATCGTTAAAGGTGTGAGTGAGACATTAATTTTTTGTCGTTGTCCAGCCGTTTTTGGGGAGAAAGGAAATAGTCTGAGTTAAGTGGAACTGACACTGGTGAAAGTTATTGTTGTGGCTTCATGCTGTGAGTAAAATAATTTATCAAGTGCCAGGTTACGGAGCGAGAGAGATAAGGAGAGAGTGTTTTCTTTTCCCTGGCGGGAGCAGCGAGCGTGAGAGAGAGAGAGGTTTTTTTTCTCTGGCCAAAGCAGAATCGCAAAAGTTGGTACTAAAACATCACACACTACTGACAAAGTTAAGTAAAAAGTTTAAAATAAAGGACCTCGTCCTTGTACGAACACATAGTCCAATTCGTAGGGCTTCGGGCCCCAATAGTAATTTGGAACAAGACATTGTGCAAGAGAGTAAGAAATCAGAGATGGTTCGCGGGCGCAATAAGCAAAAAGAAGATAAGCAAGCAGCTGACCATGATGAGGAGAAAGTGAAGCCTCAGCAGGAGGAGACATTCGCTGAAATACAAGATTATGTGTCAGATGGGATGGCGAAGAAATTTCAATTGGGCAAATTTGAGGAAAAATTGAGAACAGATTTTGAAATTGATCCAGCATCTATTGTCCAGGGGCTGGCCACCTAAGAAGGTTCGTGGAGGTGTATTTGAGTTGGAAAAAAAAGCACAACAGACATCGTGAGCCCCACGCCTTTTGTTAATGAGCCAACCACGGCGATCCTTTATGGGGGCTATCTTGGGCATCCTGCTCGCAGGAGGTGGATGCCGAAAACACCGTACTACATGTCTGGCAGAAGAATTGAAATCTCAGGCAGGGAAAGCTGGCAAGAGGTTGCAGACGGCCGCAATTGTGGAAGAGTCATTGAGAAGGAAGATACAAGAATTGGAGACAGAAATTCGAGACAAGACTTGGAGAAGTGAGATGGAGAAACGTGACTTGGAGGAACAGTTGGCAGAAGCAGACATGTTGCTAGAACACACTGGAATGAGGCTAAGAGGAGCAGTCCCAGCGCCCACTCTGAGGGGAGGAGCCAACTCCCTCCCACCCACCGCCCCCATCATGGGGAAGGGGGGTGGAGGGCAGCACAGCACCCGCCTCTATCCCGACACTGCACGGCTTGGACCCAGCAGCGCCACCTGCCATGGTGGAGGCTTCTGGAAGTGCAGTGGACATCTCTGACACTATTGAGCTGGGAGGCAGTTTCATTGCACACTATCCGGCTATTGGAGGTCTGTTTGAGCCAATGAACAGCACCCCACCTGGCGGGTACCAACAGCCAACAGGGAGAGGCCCCTGCTTCCAACAATCTACAGCTGATGCTCAAGCCAGCATGGGCCTAGCAACAGGCCCTGGCCTCTACACTTCATATGTGACCCACTACCAACAACCTGCTCAACCCCAGCAGGGCCAATACCAGCCACTGGCCACTGCTACAGCACCCACTCCAACACCATCCATGCTGTTACCAGCGCCACCTGCAACCAATCCCCAATACCTGCCACCCGAACAAGCCAACCAAGCACCAGCGAATGATGACGCAACTGCTGTCCCCGTGACTGACGCCCCATCCACATCTGATGCAAGCCAGGGAGCGGCTGCTCCCGTAATTAAGCCCAAGACCAAGAGGCGCAGGCCACCAGCAGAGGGATGGGATGTCTGGGATGAATCAGCTGATGAGGCCCCTCATATCCCCAGTACGCATTGTAGCCAACGCTGATGGTGTGTCTGTGTTCTACCAACCAGCAAAGGGCGAATTTAAATCCAGAAGTGGTCCGCCGCCATACAACACCCTCGGCATGCTGGACGGCATACCTGGACGAAGATAAAAGAACTCAAGGAGATGAGAGACCTGCACCCTTTTGACGCATTGAAGATCCTACATCGTTACGTTACTGCCTTGCTTGAAGGCAACTACCAAAAGACCTGGCAGTCGTAAAAGTGAAAGCACACACAAGGCAAGACACCCTTGAGGCAAGAGGCAATGCATTGGCGGATGCGGCGTCAAGAACAGCCGCAAGGAAAAGAGAGGGAGGGGATAACGAAACGACTAACGAGAATGGACAACAGGAACAACGGTAACAGGACATTTTTTGAAAATGACAAAGAGAAATGCATGATGAGAGTGACCAAGAAGGTCAAGGAAACATCTGAAGAGGGAAAACGGGAAAGTTTGGCCAACATCAAAGACATGCAGAACAGCGCAAGCCGAGAAGAGAAGTGGACTTGGATTGAAAATGCGGCGAAGCTCCATGACGACAACCTGTGGAGGTTTGGAACACGAACAGTGGCTCCAGAAAGTCTTCTGCCATACCTGGCGACGCAAATTCATTCGCTTGGACACGTGGGAGTGAGGAACAGATTCATACAGGTCTGGTGGGCCCCAAAGTTCACAGCAACGGCCAGGGACATCGTCAAGCGGTGTGCCACCTGTCGGCAAAACAACCACGACAGAAAGGTCAAGCTGCCAACATTGAAAACACCTGCTCCACCAGGGCCTTTCAGAGTTCTTCAGATAGATTACATCACCCTTCCAAAGTGCAAAGGCTATCGCGACGTTCTGATTGTCCTGTGCAAGTTCTCTAGGTGGATCGAGGCGTTCCCTGCACGATCCGGAACTGCACTACACACTGCCAAAGTCCTCGTGAAAGACATCATTCCACGATACGGATTGCCGGAACAGATCTGCTCAGACAACGGAACACACTTCACTGGAGCAGTCTGCGCCGAGGTGGCCCGCATGCTGAATGTGCAATGGTCCCTGAACTGCCCTTACCACCCAGAATCCTCTGGGCAGGTGGAGAGAGCCAACCGGACGCTGAAGGAACGACTGGCCAAGAAACATCAAGAAGGCATTCCTTGGGTTGACGCCTTACCAACAGTCCTGTGTAGCATGCGTGCTACAAGCAACAGGGACACAGGACTCAGCCCATTTGAGATCGTGACTGGCAGGCCTTTCTCCGCACCAGGCACGATTGATCTGAGGAAAGCCGACATCCACCTGACATCAGATGCAATGCTGAACTACTGTGTGCAATTGACAGAAGCGGTCCAGACAGCGGCTAACCAAGTGAAAGAGGCCTGGGGAGACCCCCCGGAAGGTGGGCACTCTCTAGTGCCAGGTCAGTGGGTGATGATTCACAAGCCCCAAAGGTTAGCGCTAGAAGCCGGCACGATGGGCCGTATCAGATCTTGTTGATAACACAGTCGGCAGTAAAGGTCCAGGGCAAAACCAAATGGATACACGCCAGCCACTGCAAACTAGTTGATCCGCGGAAACATGACACGCCCGAGCAGGGTACAATTATATCTGATTTTCCGCCCGTCTTCTTTTTTAGAAATAGGGTGTAGACCAGGGAGGAAGATTCACGGAAGACTTTCATTTTGACGGTGGATTTTTGTTTTCACGGGAGGTCAGAGGAAAAAATGAAAAGGGTAGGGACACCAGTGTAGAATCTTTCCCTGTAAAACCGAGCCTGCTTGGAGTGTTGTGCTAATTGACTCTTGGTGACACAAACTCATGCTCAGAAAGGTGATAGACTTGGACAAGTCTTACCTGTTTTTTTATTACTGGCATTAGCCATTATCTATTCAGGATTACATATACCTGTGAAATGTTTAATCATTATTTGCTTGCATGTTATATTGTTAATTACAATACTATAAACTTGATTATATATTACATTTAATCATTATATGATTGTTCTCACTGCAACCATGACTATCCTCCAACTGATACTGCTCTTTACTTTCACTCCACATGTACCCATGGAGTTGCTTGAAGCCACGGACATCATCCAGGACAGAGACTTTTGCCTTTGAACTGAACTGTTGCCTGCCGGTCTCCTTCACTTCTCCCCAAAAAGACTCTGTTTCCCAAAGGAATCCTCAACTCCATCGTTCTCTAACAGCGATCAGCTCACTGAATCCTGTGTTGTGTAACTGTTGTTGTGTGCCTCCTTTATCAACTGAAAAATGTCACCGAGAATATTGTTTTGTTGTGCTGTTATCCTGTGTCACCTGGTTATTGTTACTGATACTCTGTATGACAGCCATCATGATGTGCACAAGGACAACACTTTTTCTGAAGACGGCTCATGGGTTGGCCCAGGCCAAGCGTAAGCATTATTGTTGGGTATCTTGGGTTAATGCCATCTGCCTCTGAAGTGTATCCTTACATAGCCATCCCCTTTACCATCCCAGAGTATGTAGCAGCCTTTAACAGTACTACAAATGGTTCCCCTGATGACATCTTTCCCAATCCTCCATGGGCCAGAGGGCCCCTTCTAAGCTTAAATTGAGTTATGCCCCACGGTGTGATCTGTTGGGTGGCCGACAAGAATGGACGGTCGGTGGTAGGTCAGAGCATCTGCCCATATGAAGTTCAGGTTGGACAGACTGAGGTTTCCATTGAACAGTCAGGTGAAGTGGTCCTTATTCCCCTTCCCCGATGATCGTGTTCCAGGTGGGACGCCAGGAAGCACGGTCGTCACTAATGCACTAGCACCCCTGTACATGGTTCCATGTTTGTGTGTGGACAGTATGCATATTCCTATCTTCCCCTAATTGGCAAGGCTCTTGTTATTTATCTTATGTTGTTCCAGCTGTGAGGATTGTGGGAGGGAACATTTGGTGGGTGAGTCAACATCCATACACCCTAGGACTAAAGCGTGACACTTTTGGGGGTCACAGTACTGTTGCAACCCTGACACAGAGATTCTTTGCCGCTTTAATTCCAACTTATGGCCTAACTGTGGCTTTGATGAGATTAGAGACCTGGTACACATTGTTGATGTAGTAGCTAATGACACTGCACGCTCTTTCAGACATTAACCGAGAACTGTATGCAGTAAGACAGGTTGCCCTTCAGAATAGACTCTGCCTGGACGTGGTTTTGGCCAGTAAAGGGGGGTGCTTGTGCTCTGATTGGACAGGAATGCTGTACTTATGTGCCTGACTTCGACCGGTAATGTCTCAATTACATCAAAGATATTTACGCCCACGTGCAGCAGCTTAAAGCGGGATAATGGTAGCTGGTCCCTGGGAGGTTGGTTGAGTAGCTGGGGTGGGCCCCTGTTTGCTCAGATTGTCCAGTTCATTATGCCCCTGCTCATTCCCATCTTTGTCATCTACTTAGCAATCCAAGTGGTGTTGTGTATCATTAAGCGTGCCACCCCTACCAATCCAAGATTGGCCCCTGTTAGAGTACCTCCTGCCCAGCCTCGGGATGAACCGAGGATGTGGGTTTGATTCCTTTCCTTTTTAATTTCTTTTTATGTGTGAGACAATCCTCCGGAACGAAATCAGTTATTATGTTTTTCTTTTAAGACACCGGCACTTCCTCCTTTTCAAAGTGCTAGAGAAGTAATCTTGTCTTGGTTTGTCCTCTGTTCTTTAGACCACATCAGACTCCTTTTCTTTGTTTTGTATGTTCTATAAAAATCTGTGTTTTTTAATTGATCAAGAGGGGGGACTGTAGAAATCTGGGGTATTTCTGTATGTATTCTGATGTGTTCATCTGTGTTACTTTTGTGTTACTTTTGTGTGTAGTAGAGACGTGGAGAGGTACATGCCATTGTTTCACTCCCTAGTTCTAATCCTTAGGCGCCTGTGTGGCTGCACATAGGATTTACCATCAACAGGTCAGACTGCCATGTTCATGGCCGTAGTGATAGCATGGGCAGAATGAGATATCACCTTGTTATTCTGTTTTCAGGGCTAGTACTTTTCCTATTATTTTTGAGCTATGGCTGGTACCTTCCACGTTGGCATGATTTACGTTGATATGATTTTAGTATAACAGGCTTTGTCTCAGGTTTGGACTTCGAGACGGATCGAGGAAGCGACTCGGGGAGCATCTTATGCTCAGCAGCAGCCCGCTTCTACTAACTACCACACCTGTTAGACTCTGTGCAGTTTTACTGTTTGAGACTTAGCCTGTGCTCGGTTAGTGAGTGTTGTACCATCTACAATAAATTATTTCAATCACCGATCCTGATCCAGCCGTCAAGCTTTATTGACCATCTTCAGTACAGACATCAGAACTAAAACACAACGCAAAACGATCGTGAATCCAACATAACAGATCAATCCACATCAATGACATGTATGCTTTGTGTGGTAATGATAGGTAGATGTTTGCCATGATTTCCAGTGAATACAAACATCATTCAAACACTATGAAAAGATACAAACAACTTTTGAGGCACTCCTTACTAACGTTAAAAAGCCTTTATTAAACTCTGGCTACAGTTAAAGGGACACCAGGCAACGTTTTCGTGTTAATTACTCATCTTCGTAAGTCGGTATATGGTTAAATGACTCATTACAGGGCGAATGAAGACTCTCTCGCCCGCCCCTACTGCCTGTAGGAAGAATATCCCGCTTGCAAGTTCAGTGTATCGTACCCGGCGACCGAAGCAGTTTCAGTTTCCATCCTGCATCCACAGCACAGAGGGAGGCTAACGAAACGCTCGCGATTGTTGCAAACGTGTGTATAATGGCAGAGCCGGTGAAGAAGCAGCGAAAACCCTTGAAGATGCAAAGAAAAGAAAAAGAGCTTCAGACCGAGCGAGGGGGAGTTTCGTAGAGAAAAAGCATCAGGCTTGCCTGGTGTCCCTTTAAGACGCCCAAGTTTTTTTGATGAGCACCCTTTTTTACTACTTGGATACATGACCCAGTGAAGCATTCCCTTCTCTCTCTTTGGTATCATTCAAACACTGCTCAAGTAAATTAAATGTGTGTAATCGGTCGCGTATGTAACTCTTCTCTACTTATACTTCGTTAAATTTAACATTCCCACCATTTAAATGAGAAAACCATGTTAACAAATTACCTACGACGGACCTTACACCTAGGGAGAGGGGGGTGTAAGTTAGTGTGTAATTTAAGTCATAACTTAGTGTTACGTTGAAACTATTTAGCGTGATGCAACCCGATAAATTTTAGTAGCTCGTAAACTTCAATGTAGTGCCAGTTAGAACTAAGCTGGAACAGTTCAACTGGTGCAACCGGTTGCAGGATATAGAGCGACCAACTTTTTTTTGAGTAAGCATTGATTATGCGTGACACAGTCTCAATTTGCGGGACGCATGAATTGGGCTCCAAACACTGTGCGCGCACGCCCTACGCGGGACGGGTGGTCACCCTAACATAAGGCCGAACATGCAAGCGCCAATGAATCGTGCTCTCACGACAATCACGCCGTTAAACTTAAATAGGTTAACATCACTCTAAGTTCGCCTTCAAGCAAGGAAAACGATGATTTGAAGACATCTGTTTCATTGGAAGGGCAAGGGGTAGCAACAGGGCAACACAGAGACAGGCCCGATGGCAGGGCTGTTATGAGAGTATTAAAATATGGGATATTCTACAGAATAACATTAAAACGGCAAGACAGCGGGAGAAAGTTGGCATGCATTGTTTGTTTGTTCTTGTACGGCTGCAAACGGGATTCACTCGAAGACATCTGTTTCGTTGGAAGGGCAAGGGGTAGCAACAGGGCAACACAGAGACAGGCCCGATCGCAGGGCTGTTATGAGAGTATTAAAATATGGGATATTCTACGGGAAAACATTAAAACGGCAAGACAGCGGGGGAAAGTTAAAATACGTGATAAACACGGAAAAAGTTGGCATTGTTTCGGTCCCCGTGCACAGGGATTATGTGTCATATTATTAATCACATATTATTATTTGTGAAACTGCAAACAGGCGCAACACATTTGAAAAGGAAGGACTGGTAGTATTGCAAGCTCACGGGAAAGATTGATTTAAGAACGTTATCACAGTGTGTGGCTGTGGCGCAAAACAGCGCGGGCGGAAGACAGCGATAATTGGCAGGGAGGGTCATGTCTTTTTTAACAATTCTGTCGGAGGGTCATTGAACAATTTCTAGCAGGCAAGGGAGGGTAATGCAACTTTTGACTGAAGCACTCAAAATTCCTCCGGTGGCCCCTTCAATAAATAACAAACAGTCTTTAATAATCAAAAAAATAAACCGCTAATGAAGTAAAAAAAAATCGTTTATCGCCTGTAACTCCGTGATAACAGGACGTAACAGGAAGGCATTTGGCTGAGCAACGGAGGTTAATATGCTCTATATTTTGTCCAAATGATGTTTGTCTATCATCGTTGCACTCGGAGAAAACCAGAATGTTTAATTTGTCCTCATGTTTCTTTGTATGGGGCTGCTAACGGGATTCACTTTCGCAGTTAACCAAATATTTCTTTATTAGGGCAGGGCAGGCATATTTCTGGCTATTAAATTATTTCTAAACCAGTCTGCTAAAGTCTGTAGTAAAGTCTGTGTAGGGTTTTCCATGCTCCATTTCTTTTTATGAGACACCTTGCTCACAAGAGACATCTACCGGTTGTTTGGGTTGTTGCAGCGTCACTGGAAAAATACAAATTAAAGTCGCGTGATACCGCGTGCGGACAGCGAGTGAAGCTGGCCAAGTCGAAGCACTGCCCACTGTACATGATTGTGTGTTTGTGTGTGTGTGTGTGTGTGTGTATGTTAGTGTTGCACGGTGTATCGATACTAAAACACAGAGGCCCGTAAAATATGTTTCAAAGTCATTTAAAAGCAGTAGGCTACGCATGGAACTTGACATATCCCAACATTTTTAAAGAGTTCAAAGACATATCCCAACATTTTTAAAGAGTTCAAAGAACGACAGGTTAACGAATATGCTATAGAAAACACGACTACATGGTTAGTGCCAAGTTCTTCTCTTATGTTTTAGTCTAGCCTAAGTGAAACGAGTATGGTTCTCTGGGATAAAGCGAACGTTCCTTCATCAATGAATTTTGAGACATAACGAGCTGTAATCATTTTGACGAGACATAACGAGCTGTAACCATAGGGTGCTAACGTGATGAAAGCGCGATGTTCACGCCAGAATAACATTACCATCACTTGTAAACGATCTATTTCATGTTCGGTCAGTACTACTGGTAATATTTGTCATGGCATGTAGACCGCTAATTAAAGCCCACAGCATACCACCAAAGCGTGTTGAGTCCTAATAATAATAATAACGGCTTATTGTTAACAGTACGTGGTAGCAAATCATGTTATCAAAGAAATAGACGTAATGTAGGAATGCACACAGATATATTGCAACAGGTAATGGTGTAGGCCTATCTGACGAAGACCTGGTTAGAACGTCGTACTTGTACACTTAGTGATTTGCATGCAGTAATTAATTTTAACACTGACCTTGATCTAGCCTAGTTTGGCTATTTAAAGCTACTTTATTGCCAAAACACAACACAATGTAAATGAACTATAACAAACAATAAAGGACTTAATCACACAAAGTAGGCCTACTATTTTGCTGACTATAAAAAAATAATAATTATGTAGGAAGTTTAGAAGTTTAGAACCCAGAATTGACCTGCACACTACAAAAGTGCACTTGGAGGAGGTATGAGTCCTTTCTTCTCCAGATATCTTAGGATTTCGCCGTAGTATCGTTTTAGTATCGAGCATCGTGATATTTATGGCAGGTATCATATCAAAGTCATAATTTTGGTATCGTGACAACACTAGTGTGTGTGAGTGTATGTGTGCGTGTGCGTGTGTATGTGTGTATGTATGTGTGAGCAGGGGTTAAAGAGGGGCAGAACAGGGCAGAACACAGTTCCGCCACCTCAGATAAATTAATAAATAAATATATTCATTCATACCTACGATATAGCGCGATGATATTGTTCAAATAAATGGTGAGATCATTTTACACGTGTACCGTCAAATTGCAGCCTGCCTCTCCTTCAGGATCACGGAGTTCAACAAATCAAAATATAATATCACCCCCTGGCCACTAACACCCGTTATCCCCTCCTGTTGTCCCTCCCCAACGTTAGGTTCTCATGGGCCTCCTGTCTGATTTGAGTGCATATGTGTTGGTTCACAATGTTAGGTTCTCATGGGTCTCCTGTCTGATTTGAGTGCACATGTGTCGGTTCACGATATTAGGTTCTCATGGGCCTCCTGTCTGATTTGAGTGCACATGTGTCGGTTCCCAACGTTAGGTTCTCATGGGCCTCCTGTCTGATTTGAGTGCACGTGTCGGTTCCCAACGTTAGGTTCTCATGGGCCTCCTGTCTGATTTGAGTGCACATGTGTCGGTTCCCAACTTTAGGTTCTCATGGGCCTCCTGTCTGATTTGAGTGCACGTGTCGGTTCCCAACGTTAGGTTCTCATTGGTCTCCTGTCTGATTTGAGTGCACGTGTCGGTTCCCAACGTTAGGTTCTCATGGGCCTCCTGTCTGATTTGAGTGCACGTGTCGGTTCCCAATGTTAGGTTCTCATGGGTCTCCTGTCTGATTTGAGTGCACATGTGTCGGTTCCCGTTAGGTTCTCATGGGCCTCCTGTCTGATTTGAGTGCACATGTGTCGGTTCCCAACGTTCGGTTCTCATGGGTCTCCTGACTGATTTGAGTGCACATGTGTCGGTTCCCAATGTTAGGTTCGGTTCCCAATGTTAGGTTCTAGCCAGAGCACGTAGATGTTGGAGGGGAGTTAAAGTAGAAGGTGTAGAAGAAGTAATGTTAAAATTCTACAATTGCAGAGCGGTATGGCTCTAACTGTTCATCTGCTGGTCTATGACGAACATAGGTTAACTGCAAGGTAGCTGGATAGCACTCCAGCTTGTCAATATTAAAGGTAAACTATGCAGTATTGGCAATTTTCTTACTGTTTTCTCGGTTTTTGTTTCTTTTTCGCTGGCTTTGTCATGACGAATGTCTGAGAAGCTCCATCGCTACCTTTTTCTAGCCGGTGCCTGGCGTGTATGTGTATTTGAATGCAGTAAAGCAATTCGTTACACTCGTTATATTTCCTGACACTGAGGCCGTGGCCCGCTGGCCGACAGTTGCAAGTGTGGTTTTTTCGCTCACAGGCGCTAGGGGGAAGCGAGACGGCCACCATTCAACCCAAAAAAAGTCATATAACCATTCCAATGACTCTAAAGCTGTTAAAATAAAGGTAAATTAACCGGAAAAAAACGTGCATATTAAGCTAAAAAACCTGCATAGTGTGCCTTAATTGTTCCTGAATACTTGTTTCCTAATTGGAAAACACGTTGGTAATGTACATGTCACACAGTCAGTCCACAAAGGAAACCAGTGCAAATCAAGTAGCAGCACATGCCCCTGTACTGTTGTGCCCCACTAAAATCTCAAGTGGGGTATTCCATCAACCTCGCTAAAGGCCAAACCTGGCTTATTTCCGTTCCATTAGTGTGGTTAACGTGAATCCCAGCTTGGTAACTATGGGAATTTATGTCACAGAACTATAGCCTGGTCTGTAGCAGGTTAACTTTCAAGCTAAATTAGGCTGTGTTGCAAAAAAAAAAAAACAATCAGTCGAAAAACGAGTCCAAAAAGATGGTTCCGTCAACGTGTGCTTTCGTCACCTGTAGCCTACAACTTCAAAAATAGAATTATAAATGTTTTTTTTCCGACAGTGTCACCAAGCATGGATTTACATTCACTAGTTCCAAATAATTTGTGAAAATTATGCGACTTAAAATGTTTTAACTTGACGTGTGTGGTTCTAGTAATCTTGCTACTCTGCCTCATTTGCGAACTGTGGTGGTGTAATGCGTAGCGAGACGGCATAGTAACGAAATCATATTCGTGCGTGTTCTCAGGTTCGCTTCCCGCACAAAGTATTTACATAGCTTATCACCCTGATAATGGCATTTTTAGTTATAGCCTATTCTTTAATGAAAGACATGTTCTACTATTGATAAAGGGTCATGCACATTTGGCAGCCTGTGCAGTGACTGTAAATTGGCTACGCAAGTGGCCTACATTATATCTGATGCAAGGTATAATTCTGCATAGGCTGCTAATAATTAAAACTGCTTCATGTGTCTATGATTGTTCATGAATGTCAAATCAACGAACGGTGTGATACACAGATTAAATATTGAATGACAAATTGAAAGCCATTGCATTTCATATAATTATATTTCACTAATTATAGCCTAGTAGGCTATATTATAGGCTAATTAGGCTATATTTAGCCTACACTTTGGCAGAACTATGAGACTTAATGGGAGACAATGACGTTGATACCAATTTCTGTTATGAGCAACTAGGCCTACACCTAGACAATAATTTGGAGTTAACCCTTTTAATGTAAGAACGTAGGCCATGCCTATAATTTTGAATAGCATTATGCCAAAGTTGTTTTTTGAGTTTCTACTATTCATTCACTCGTTTTGTTCAAGACAGTCAAACTCGCAATTGATTTCAAAGCATGATCATTGTTGTTTAAATTTATGGCCTACTTTCATTATTTTCCAATGTAGGCTAGTCCTATACAACTATCTTTTTTTTTGTCAATGTTCAATTTGATGACTTTCGATGTAAATCCTGTAGATGGCGCTTGCAAATCGAACAGAAATAGTATTGCCTTGATTTTACGACACCTATCCTCTTTTCGTTAATCTACTGTTTTGGTCTACTTTTCTACCTTGTGCACGAGCAGAGATGAAGCTGACCTAAACCTTGCTTGAATAAACGAGGCCAAGATGCCGCTAACTTGAGTTAATGGAACGGCTTCAGCCCCAAGTAAAGGTCTACACTAGTTCAAGCCAGGTTATTTCTGTTAAGCGCCGCCTTCATTAGCGAGGTTGATGGAATACCCTCCAGGTTCAACTACATTGCTGGCGGAGTAGCCTACTCATCACACAGAAATCACTCACAGACTACCACATCAACTAGCGGAATCTAAGCTTTCAAATGACATTAGCAGCAAGTTGCTCTAATAAATGGTTCTTGAGAAAATAACTTTGAATTTGAATGAAATACGGAACCGTATTTCACAATAAACAGCAGGCCTTACTGAATATGAGGATATAAAGCATACCAATGTACAATAATCGGTTCCAGAGTAATCCAGTTTTGAAATTGCAACAAATTTTTACACGGTCTCCAACTTTGCCGAAATGTAAACTATTTATGTCATTAGCCGCCTACATACATTTTTGTAAATTGTTTAGCCATAGAGTATCCCACCATCATGGTTCATATATTACCAGATTCCAGAGAATCCCCTAAACAGATAAGAATATATTACATTAATACACAGGATTAGATGTTATAATCCCTTGTGCCAAAATCCAAGGTAAAAACACATTCAGAAGCCCTACTCAAATTAACTTATTAACTCAAATTAACTTAACACGCTAACCACAAATCTGCCAACAAATGGTCACAAACACAAGACAAATGGCCCATCCAACAGCAGTATATAGTATGCGGCATGTCATTGGGGTTATCAAGTGGGCACCCTCATTCACCGATGTTTCGTTAACCCTTAGAACCCTAAGCTGTTTTTAGGGCATTTTCACTACCTTTTTTCATAAGGATTTATTCTGGTCATTGTAAGTGCCACACACACATATTATATATTGTTTTTTTCAGCAGAGCCTAGGCTATCCAGCTCATTTCATGGACTATCATTGATTTTATTTTGATTTTTAAAGAATTAAAATATAAAAAGTGTATTATAGAAATTCTTATATTTTGACATGTATGTATGTATGTCTGTGTAGGGCAGACTGTCCTGAATCTGGCAATATCCTTGCCATGGTGGAGGGATACTCTGGGGCTGAGCAATTTACAGAAATATGTGGTGTGTGATTTACGGAAATAAATGCCATTTTTTATTTAGTTATGAAAAATGACCTTTCTGCGCTCCATATCTGTGACACGAACTGATCTGACCTGACTTGACCCGAGTTTGCGTGTTAGCCTGCGTGTGCCTATGGTGTATGCACTCAACTTCTCAACTTTTTACTGCATTGCCATGAACAAAGTAAAGGCAAAAAAGGTGTTTCTTTGTTGAACAAATTGGGATGCAATGTGAGCCTTGAATTGGATGCCATGCAGGAATTTGCTAGGATCTCAAAACCGGATTATGACCATGCTTTGCCATAGAGAAACACACAATAGCATTGGATTATAAACATGATTTGCCACAAAAACAGACAAAAATGTGGGTAAGTCCAGGTATATGAAGTTATTATTTTGCTGTGGAGCGTGCACCAGCTAACTAGTACTTTATCTCAGCCTGACGTAAGTAGGTGAATGGTAAGTAGTGCTAGGCTAGACTTTCTCAAGTTTACAATGCAAACACACCAGTATACACCAATATATCAAGCGCATACATGCAAGTCTCATAAGTATGACAGAAAAATACTACTGTACTTTAGGAACACTCAGTCTGTAGAGCAATGGTGTCGGAGCCCTCCCTAATTTTACTGTGAAAAACTAACGTTAACTTTATTATAAGTTAGAGCAGGTTACAGGATCTGCCAACTGAGCGAAGCTTGAAGCAGCGGGGTGTTTACAAGACATAACTTAACGTTTAGTGAACAAGAAGCACAATATAGTTTACTACTGTGTGAATACAAATTCATTAAGTTTAATAAATAATGAATAATAAATCATAATAGTGCCTTACCTGGCACTAACGTTAGCTATCGATAGCTAGACTAGCTAACGTTAGCTTTCACGGGCTAAACACTGACTATCTAAGTTTAAAAAAAATAGAAAGTTTCACTAACCATTCAGAAGCGTCTTGCTGAATTCTCTGAGTCTCGGGTAGTGCAGGAGACTCCCCTCCTTCAGGATCAGATTCTGGTTCGAACATGTATGGTTGAACTACTGCCACCATGTCCATGTGAATGTTAACGTAGTAGTAGTGGTAATAGTTAGGGGTGGGCAAAGATTCTAGAAGCTTTGGGCGTGGCCAAATTAGCTGCAGATCATGAATATGTAATAAGCGCAGAAAACAGCACACTCTGTAAGGGGCTGAAACAGAGGGTAATAGAGGTACGTAACAATCGTTTCCTACACGCTATTTCCACCAAACAACTTCAGAAACATGTTTTCTGGAACTCAAAGACCTATTTGAACTTGTTGAAAAATAGTCAAAATATGGGCACTTTAACTAACCTAGTCATGGTCTAGGTTGGCTAGGTTGGTTCGTCCCCTTTGATGCGGACTGAACCATAACCCTAAAAACTAGTGCTGTCAGTTAAACGCGTTATTAACGGCGTTAACGTAAACCTATTTTAATGGCGTCAATTTTTTTAACGCGAGATTAACGTTCTTTTTGGTGTAACAAACTTTGTAGTTTTTTCACATGCTGTTGCAACAACTAGTAACGTTAGAACAACTACAACACCACACCGGATCTAGCTAGACCGTTAACAATACGCACTGACAAATGGAATCGAACGTTGTATGTGCTGCACGTACACGCCCCCTTTTAGGGAAAAGATGACTGATATAATGGAAACCTATGCTGCATCGACGTGGGGAGTGAAACGGGCTTATACTTACTAAATCTTGAAACAAACGTGAATAAAAGGCACAAAATAAGGTTGGAGTTATCTGTGTGTTTATGAGATTAATATGACCATGTTCCTATGGTTTGCTCTCTCTAGTTTACAGGAGTGTCACGAATGTATCGATAGGCACAGTCAAACTGCCCGTGGCTGACTATAACTAAAGTTCAGCAAGCTTAACTTTACATGTCATAACATCAACTAAACATAAGTCACACATTCATTCTATTACTTGTAATATGAACGTAGCCTATTTCCTACAACTAGGTGAGATAATTGGCTATGTTATACTGAAGTTCCACAGTTAGCAAGCTAACCGTTTTGCATGGGATATTATGTAAGTGTACATGCTAAATTTGTTCTCAACATGGGATATTGTAAACAAATTTAGTTGGTAATGTACATAGTTTCGACATGAGTAAGTTACATAAACATAATTCTTCATAACTGCCGTGTTAGTAAAATGATTGAATGTCCTGTGAATTAAAAAATAGATGTAATGTCAACGTGTGATTACTAGCTGTCTTTCTCGGAATCAATGATATAATGTTAACTTGTTTTCCTCTATAATGGGGCGTGATGCAGATTAAATGTATCTTTATGATGATGCGCCGTTAGTAGACTACGTACGTAAAGGCATGCTGCACACACTTGTTTGGGCTTACGAGCCGGCCAAAGAGTAGTAGCCTAGGCTGACGCATTAAATGCTAAACGCATTAAAGATTCTTTCACTGTCACTTGTTCTGTTATCAACATTCCTCTTTGGCTGCTACTATTTGCGATGCACTCTGCTTTCGACATTCATTTACATTAGATTCCATTCTTTTCAATACAACTCTGCACACTCTCCACATTCAGTTATATTTGGTCGACGCTGCTCCATAAAATCCATTGTTCATCCAGTGTTTGCCTGTTAAAAACTTTGGTGCTGATGTGTGTGGCAAGTGACAGTGCACCATAGACTGTAGGCCTATGGCAATGCACTCATGTTGAAAACATCCTTATTTTCAACTGAACTCAAAGATAATTAATATAGTATGAATATAATATTTTCTGTTTGTTATGCCCTTTATAATGTGTGTAGGCCTACATTTTGTGCACGCACTTCTGCGGTAGCATTTCAGCTAGATTTCTGAAGAATATATTGTGTTGCCTCAGGTCTGCTGCACATCTTTTGAAATTTGATTTGAAATAATCAAATAGACATACGTCTTAAAGTTGATATGTTAAAGTTGACCATATGATAAAATATGTGATTAATCGTGATTAACTATAGGAATTCAGGGATTAATCGCGAGTACAAATTTTAATCGTTTGACAGCACTACTAAAAACCCTAACCAACCACCACTGAGCACGGTCCGTCACAAACACAAAACAAATGAGCCAGTTATCTTACCTTAGCTTGCGCCCCAGGTAGGGTAACTTCTCCTTAATACCCACAACCATTCGCTTGCTCGTTCTGCTGCCAAGGACATGTTACTAACCACCTGCCTTAGACTTCGTCCACAAATGCCCAATTCAGACAGCAAGCCAATAGCAGATCTGCTTTTTTAGCAGATTTGCCTTACCCCCTTTACTAGCTGCTAATGAATTGACTTCTCTCTTTTTGTCCTCAATTGCCACTGCCACACATTTCAATACCTGGTTATGACGCCACGTATAGCCTACCGCCCCTGGGTGAGACTTACCTTGCACCCTGATAGGAAATGGTGGAGGCTGCCCACACACAAACAAAGTGTGCATTTATATATAATTTATTATATAAATAAAAATATATATATTTCTACTGGCATGCTTCCTAGTGACATTAATGCAATGAAAAAATATGAAGGGAAAACAAATAATTCTTTCCCAGATGGGTATAGCCAGAATGAAAAAGGAAGCTATTGCATATAACTTATAGATGGTCATTACAGTAAGATAACTATTATATCTTAGCATATAGCTTATAGATGGCCATTACAGTAAGGTAACTATTATATCTTAGCATATAGCTTATCGATGGCCATTACAGTAAGGTAACTATTATATCTTAGATTAACCAACTGAACAACACAGGTGACCATTTCTGCATAATTTCATGGAGTGCTGAAATGTACACTATTTTTGACCATTTCTGAACTGTGAAACTCAGCAAATATCCTTTGTAGTTGTGAACTTATTGCAGTAGGCTGTCATCATCAAAACTATTCCACCTGTGTGTGCAAAACAGTTTTGGCTAGCTACAGTACAAATATTTCCATCCATAGATAGAAATAAGCAAATCTAACCTCTGAATTTCTTTTCAAAGTGCACCAAATTTAGGCGTTAGGCGGTAAATGTTAAAATATTCACAATTTTCTTATGGGAAGCATGCCCCCGGACCCCCCTAGGGGGCTTGTGCCCCAGTGCAGTTCTAGGTCTATGACACCCCTGGTACAAATCAATATGGGGGCTATTTTGACTGACAGAGGTGACCAACAAACTAGCAATTCATGTCCAAAAAATCACGATACTCAATATGTTGTCCAACGGTGAGTCATTTTCCCCCATTGCACCGACACTGGATTTCAGCGTTCCCCCACCTGCCAAATCCCACTTTAACCACTGTGTGTGTGTGTGTTAGTGCATGTGTGTGTGTGTGTGTGTTAGTGCATTTGTGTGTGTGTGTTAGTGCATTTGTGTGTGTGTTGAAGGTGAATCGGTGTTACTGAATCGGTCTTTCTTTGTTGCTGTCTTGTTTCACTCCTCCCTCTTACAGTTACTTTTTTCTTTCTTTCTAACTACTCTTCTTTTTTACTTTCTTTTATTCTTTCTTCCACTCTTCCTTCTTTTCTCCCTCCTACAACTCTATATCCCTCCATCCCCTGTCCTTAACTGTCCCCCTGAGAGGACCTGAGTGAGGACCTCACTGTCCTTAACTGTCGCTCTGAGAGACTGTCACTGCTGCCTGTTGGGAGGTGAGAAGCGGAGATGAGAGAGGACCTGAGTGAGGACCTCGCCGGCGTTCTTCTTTTCTCCCTCCATCTGCATGTGCTAATTAGCGCAGCCCCACTGCCAAGGAGCAACACTGCTCATTAGAGACAACTGGCTATGCAGCATGGATGCAGCCAACAGGTGGAACCAAGATCACCTGCTATTTATCTCCCTCCATCACTCCCTTTATCCCCCTCTCTCTCACCTGCTATTTATCTCTCCCTCTATCCCCTCTCTCTCTCACCTGCTATTTATCTCTCCCTCTATCCCCCTCTCTCTCACCTGCTATTTATCTCCCTCCATCTCTCTCTCTATCCCCTCTCTCTCACCTGCTATTTATCTCTCCCTCTATCCCCCTCTCTCTCTCACCTGCTATTTATCTCTCCCTCTATCCCCCTCTCTCTCACCTGCTATTTATCTCCCTCTCTCTCTCACTGTTCCCTCATCCTCTTCTTCTCTTTATCCCTCACTCTCACTGCTCTCCCTCCCTCCTTCTATCTCTCTCTCTCTCACTGTTCCCTCATCCTCTCCCTCCATCCTTCTCTCTCTCCCACTCCATCTAACTGCTCCCATGCTCTCTCTTTCCCTCATTTCTGTTTCTCTCTCTCTTTCTATCCTATCTGGACACAGGTATCTGCTAAAAACAATGCAGATTGTGTTGTTTTCAACACATTCAGATTAAGAATGTAAACTTCTCCTTCTCACTGTTGTGTTTTCAACACATTCGGATTAAGAATGTACACTTCTCCTTCTCACTGTTGTGTTTTCAACACATTCGGATTAAGAATGTACACTTCTCCTTCTCACTGTTGTGTTGTTTTCTAAGAATGTAAACTTCTCCTTCTCACTGTTGTGTTTTCAACACATTCGGATTAAGAATGTACACTTCTCCTTCTCACTGTCTCCCTCCCTTGCTTGCTGCACACTGCCCCTGTTGCTCTTGGGTGCTCCTTGTTGGTGCCCCCCACCCAATCCAAATCCTCCCCCACCTTTTTTATGCAGCCCTTGCCACTTAATCTACTAAACCCTCTTCTACTGCACTTTTTACCCCCATTAATGCACAAATAGGCTGACACCAGACATAATTTCACTGCATTTCTTACTTCCAGTAACTATATGCATGTGACAATAAACTTCCTTGTATCCTTGTATCCCTTCTTTCCTCCCACACTCTCCTCTCTTCTGTCTTAACCTGAATCTGTGTGTGTGTGTGTGTGTTCAGCACCATGACAGGTTCATTATTTGCGTGCCATGCTGAAGGCATTGCGGTGAGAACATCACAATTAAGTAAGAGCGCTTGTGATCCTAAAAATGACAGATGTCACGAGAGCCAAAACACAAGGCTGCCTGCATGGCTATACATAGTAGCACATGTTCAGGTGGCACAACATCTGCTCAGTCTCTAATGTGTGAACTTCTTGGAGAATCAATAATTTAAAGTTTAAAAGAATGAGTGCAACAACGTTGTTGTTTTTTTTTTTGTTTAGGTCTCACAGATTATGAATGATGAGCAGTTTGTGCTGTTCGCTGTGTGATGTTTTAAGTTGGTATTGTGAAGACAAATGTACTGTAAATATCTGGAAAAAGAAAACATTCAACACACACACACACACACACAAACAGTCCTTTTAGGCAAGTCCCTCCACTTGGTGGCTCGATAGTGTTTTAAGCCCCCAACTTTGACTTCAAGGCAGTGCTGTGACTGTCGACTTCAAGGCACCTAACCCTAACCCTTGCCTAACCCTAGTGCCTTCCATGCAGCGCTGCCTGGAAGATGACGTTGGGAGCTTAAACCACCAAACACCCATTTGGCGGCCATACTGCAACACATTTTGGGCACTTATCAGGCATCTATTTCATTGTGGGCATTTCTCGGGCATCTATTTCATTTTGGGCACTTACCGGGCATCTATTTCAGGCAGAACTGCGCGTATGCAAGTCTTCATGACACCAACCTCGCTCTAGGTGCGAGATCACATGATTGCCACGATGTATTCACAACATACCACATGATTGGCACGGCCATGGCACGATGTATTCACAACTTTTGGCAGCATACATTTCTATGGGAGATTATTTGAGTGGTGTGTCTCCTCATTAGAAAGTCTCTCTCTCTCTCTCTCTCCCTCTCTCACACGCACACACACACACACCTGACTGTCTGTCTGTTGCACAAATAGGAAAAGTGATTGTCACACATAAAGACATTCAGTATGGTTATGGTTATAGTCATGATTATGGTTTGTGCCAGAAACAATTTGTCCACAATAACAATACATATCATTAGAAGTTAAGAGTTCAAAGCAGTCACATAGCCAGTGTTGTCTGAATGTGTTCATTGAACGATAGTTCATAAACTTGAACTGAACGTACTTTATTACTGCCTGATGAATGTTACTGTGACTCGTTCATTCTGGTCTCAACCCAACTAAAACACACTGTAAACAGGCCTTTACAGGTCATTGAGGATGGGAATAATCTTACATTTCTGTGCAAACTTTGCCCGTGGAATCCGCAGTCACATCCACAGCAAACCTGAAACGGCCCATTTAACTGAAGCAGCTGGCTAGCCTTTCAGGGTATGTGCAAGCAAATAAAAAATCAAAAGACAAGACAGATCGTCGACCCAAATCCCGTTAACTGCGTACAGTAGCCGTTTCGTTGTTGATCTCCCAGCTGCAGCTGGACAAACTGGTGGTGCAGTAGCCTATATTGTCGGAGACCTGCAGCCCAGTGGAAAGTGGAAGCCCAGCTTTCATAAACGTATTAAAATATTGCTGATAAAATAATTGCTGTCTGTGGAGCTGTTCTATATGGACTGTGGCAATACTTTAGATTAAAAAAACAATAGCTGGCAGCAACATATGGGAAAAACAGAACTATGAACTAGTTCATTTTTGGAACTGAGTTCCGGAGTTCAACATTTCTAATTATGAACTATGAACTGAACTAGTTCGTTTTAAAATGTGTGAAATGGCGTTTACAAACAGAAGTTCGGGAGGAGCGTGATGGAATTTGCCACGCCTCCTTCTTCAATCTGTCAGGTTATTTATTCACAGTCTACCTGCCGAAGTTGCAGCATCGGTGTTACTCCGCTCGCAACCCACCACGTCCCCTTACGCCTCCCATCTTCCATAGTTAAAGAATAAGGGGGTGTATGGCGGAATCCTGCCGGACTTCTGCCTGCGAAGTCCACTCCGGCACAATTCCGCGAAGCCCTTCAGGACCATGGCCAGAGACCTCGCCAAACATCCTCTTCTATTATGCTTTTATGTATTATGCTTTTATGTCTTTATGCAAATTCAGGAATGTGAACTAGTGAACTGAATAGTTCATACAGAAAGTGAACTTTCCCAACACTGCACACAGCCTACACAAAAATCATCTTTACAACAAAAGCCATTAAACAAGATGAGCTGGATGCTGAAGAGTCTTTGCCTGACTAGCCAGACCCACATTAAAATGTAGGGTCTGGGGACTCACCATTCGCAGTGCTCAGTCCGAGGGGCGGGATAATCGGTTGTCTTTCAAATTCCCTCTGCACGGAGTCCCATGCGTTTTCCCACCAGCGGAGCTAGTTGGCTAGTTCAAACTTTTGCCAACTTAAAAAAAGCTTAACTCGTGTCACGCTGTTCGCCAACAGCAACATCCATCTTCTTTGTTTTCAAGTAGCAGAGAATTCACGCCAAACCGTTGCAACTCTGCCATCAATCATTATGAGCCTGCCAAACGACTCTATACACAATGTGATTGGCCCTATCGAAGATTAACTTTTCCAGCTCGCAAGCCAACAGAGAGTTGCTAGACTAGCCCGGGCAGCAAATTAAATTTGCTGCCACTAGGGTGCGTCTAGATTTCTAGGCTAGAAGAGTCTTTCTTCCTGACTGGAAGTATCTCAGTACGTGCCTCCTGCTGAAGAGAGTGACACTGATCTACTGTACAGTGCTGTCAGAGTGAGGCCAAGGCCCACGTTGAGTGTGTTATTGTGTCTGCGCGACTTCTGCGCTGCCTTCAGTGTCATGTGGAGAGCGATCCAAACATGCTCAGCAATGAGAAGGTCACTTCTAACCACCCACCTGCCACGGGAGAGGAGAATAGCCTCTGTGGTCCATATTATGTGTCAAGAACCAAACTGAATGGAATGTCAACAAGTAATGAAAGACTGCAGCCCTAAAAGAGCACAGGAGAGAGAGAGAGCAGGAGTAAGAGAGAAGGGTAGAGAAAGGAGAGAGAGAATGCAGGAAAGAGAGAGTAGAGAAAGGAGAGAGAGAGTAGAGGAAGGACAGAGAGAGAATGCAGGAGAGAGAGTAGAGAAAAGAGAGAATGATAAAAAGAGGGAAAGAGATCTCAGAAGGTGGTATTCAGAGTGAGAGTGGGAGAGAAAGAAAGAGAGAGAGACAGAGAGAGAGAGAGAGGGGAGAGAAAGAGAGAGGGAGAGAGAGAGAGGGGAGAGAAAGAGAGAGAGAGAGAGAGAGAGAGAAAAAACACTAAGATCACTTATTTAAAACCACTTAATGTCCTTTTCCCCGGAAGAGGCCTTTATTCCTGTGTTGACTTGATAAGGTTTTTGATGAGTCTATTTTGAGGCTCTCTAAAGTTCACCATCCAATAATCAAACAGTGAGAATCAAAAGGCCACAGTAAACACATATATATATATATACACACACACACATGTATAGACCCCCCACACACAAGTATACGCAACATACACACATACACATACAGTAGATAGACACCACACACACACACACACAACCTGACCATCACCTGGCAATACCACTCAAACACATCTGTGTCACCTATAATAAATGTGCTGCACCTGTGTCATTTTACATTCCTGGAATAATCTGAAACCTGTGGTCACATTAATACACAAACACGCACAAACTCACACACAGACACACACACAAACACACATGCACAAACACACCCACACAAACAAACATACACAGACACAAACACACACACACACACAAACAAACATGCACAAACACACACACAGACACAAACACACACATACTGTACACAAACACACATGCACAAACACACATGCACTTACACACACTTTCACACAGAAGAGCTTGACTGTAGGATACCCTGTAGACACATACAATATTATCCTGTGATTACCCAGTAGACACATATATTATCCTGTGATTGCAACACATCTTGTGGTTTGATTCCAAGCAACAACAGAAAACACTAAAACGTTTCATTACATGAAAATACATGATTTCACTGGTACATATTGTTAGTGAAACTGGATTTGCATTGAACATAGTGTGTGTGTGTGTGTTTGCTGGCCTTGCACTGGGCATGTGTGTGTGTGTGTGTGTGTGTGTGTGTGTGTGTGTTGTTTGCTGGCCTTGCACCTTGAGATGCTGTTTCATTTGTAAGTACCTCCAGCAAACTGATGCTACCGCCTGGAGTCTCACACACCAATGTCTTTACAGGACACACAAGCTCTGCAGGAAACACATTGTGTGTGTGTGTGTGTGTGTGTGTGTGTGTGTGTGTGTGTGTGTGTGTGTGTGTGTGTGTGTGAGAGAGTGTGTGTGTGTGTGTGTGAGTGTGTGTTTGTGTGAGCTATGTCTGGGACATGGTGCAGGCCTGGCTGTAAGCAGAGCACAGAGTCAAAATTAGCCTGGTGGGATATTTATAGAGTAGCAGTTCACTGCAGCTTAATCCACACACACACACACACACACACACACACACAGAACCAGAGTAAAACTCACCCCATGGACACTCTGGGATTCTCTGACCTTGATGTCTGTGTGTGTGTGTGTGTGTGTGTGTGTGTGTGTGTGTGTGTGTAAATATGTGTGAGAGTGTTTGTGTGTGTGTATGTGAGTGTGTGTATGTGTTTGTGAGAGTGTTTGTTTGTGAGTGTGTGTGTGAGTGTGTATATATGTGTGTGAGAGTGTTTGTGTGTGTATGTGTGTATATGCATGTGAGAGTGGTTGTGTGTGCATGTATGTTTGTTTGTGTGTGTGTGTGTGTTTGTGTATAAGGGTGTGATAGTGTTTGTGTGTGTATGTGTGTTGTGTGTGTTTTAGGGCTGTAACGATACAAACCGAATCATGAGGCTGGTGTATCACGATTTTTGACCCACGGTTTCTTTATTTGGAGGGGGGCTAGACATTTTATTAAATAACATTTCAATAGCCTACCTTAGAACACCAGAGCATTACAATATAATATATCATATAATATATCTGTATTTTAATATTTGTATATAACAGTGGAAACTCTAGGGTGTTGTTCTCTACCATTGATAGGCTATTGCATCAAACACCTTTTAATACACTCAGTCAGGCATCCTCTCTAAGATGCAAAGAATTTGAAGACTTCTTCAAAAACAAAGTCATTTCTATAAGGGAGGCTATTGGTAACACAAGTAATATGTTTGATAGTACACCCAAAAACAGCCCCCCAAAATTAAGGTTCTTTAGCACTATTACTCAATCTGAGCTTAGTAAAATTATAACTCAAACCGGCTCCTCAACATGTGTTTTGGATCCAATCTCTACTAGATTCCTCAAAAAGGTATATGATAGCTTAGCTCCCTTTATTCTCAAGGTAATAAATACCTCATTAGAAACAGGTATATTTCCAACTGCTTTTAAAACCGCTGTTGTGAAACCTTTACTTAAAAAGTCAAATCTTGACCATACCAATTTGAGCAACTACAGGCCTATATCAAATCTACCGTTCCTGAGCAAAGTACTTGAAAAAGTCGTTTGTAATCAGTTAAATACCTTCCTCAACGAAAACAGTATCCTTGAAAAATTCCAATCAGGTTTTAGATCAAATCACAGCACAGAAACGGCTCTAGTAAAAATAGTCAATGATCTCAGACTGGCTACTGACTCAAACAAAGTCTCAATCCTTATTCTTCTGGATTTGAGTGCGGCATTTGAAACCATTGATCATAGCATCCTAATTCACCGCCTTGCGAAGTGGGTGGGTCTCTCTGATAATGCTCTAAACTGGTTTCAAACCTACATTACTGGCAGAGATTTTTATATCAGTCTAGGAGATCATGTATCTGAAAAACATGACTTGCCTTTTGGTGTGGCCCAGGGGAGCTGCCTTGGTCCCCTGCTATTTTCCTATATATGCTTCCGTTGGGAAATGTCATAAGTCAGCATAATGTAAACTTCCACAGCTACGCAGATGATACCCAATTGTATATTTCTGTGGAGCCAACTAACCCAGATGGCCTTTGCTCCCTCACTGCATGCCTAACCTCCATTAATCAGTGGATGAGCAAAACATTTTTGAAACTAAATGATGACAAAACAGAGGTACTTTTGGTTGGACCAAAACTAAAGCGAGATATTGTTCTTAGTAATCTGGGGAACTTGGTGCACCAGGTCAAACCAAAAGTAACAAGCCTCGCTCAGTGTCATCTTAGATGCAGAGTTAAGTTTTAAGCCCCATATCAGTGAAGTTACTCAGGCAGCCTATTTCCACCTGAGAAACATTGCCAAAGTGCGGCCCTTTTTAACTCAACAAGATGCAGAAAAACTAATTCACGCCTTTATCACTAGCAGGTTAGACTACTGCAATGCACTTTTCACTGGTCTTCCCAAAAAACTTAAGAAATTGGCACTCATACAGAACTCTGCAGCTAGACTTTTAACTAAGACCAGAGACGGTTGATAAAGTATATTAAGGATCTTTGCTAAGACCAAGAAGAGAGAACACATCACCCCTGCTGAACTGCACTGGCTCCCTATTTCCTATAGAATTGATCTGAAAACATACCTGTACAGGAAAGAGGATTATTCTACATCTGCTGTTATTGGCAGCCAGCCAGAAGCAGATGGGCTCCCCCTATTAAGTCAGATTCTGCTCAAGGTTTCTTCCTGGAATATGGGAGTTTTTCCTTGCCACAGTTGCCATATGGCGTGCTTGTTGGGGGTAAAGGGTTAAGGCTGCCAGTCTTATGACATGATATTTTCTATATTTTTGATATGTTGCTGAGTGGATCATAAACGACCCCAGCAATGAAGAAAAGTGATTGATAATGACTGACTGACTATTATTGTGTTACATGCTTCAAATGTAAAGGACTTTGAGCTGCATTCTGTGTATGAAAGGTGCTATACAAACTATGACACTCAGTCCTGTACATCCCTTCCGCGAAAAATAAATCACACTTCAATTTGTCTCCATATTTTACTCCATCCCCCACTCTTGAAACTTTTGTGCATGCTTGTTTGGCATGCCTGAGTGTGTGTGAGCGGCTGCACAGAAAGTAGCCTACTGGTGCTAAAAAGGTGAATAGATTGTAGAATAGCCAAATAAGATGTAGCATTGTTATAAAACCTTTAAAATCTCTAAACAATCACAAGTAGGGCAGTTCATCACAGTTTATCCATTGCAACTGGATTGATGAAAGGTCACTTACACCTTTAGGCTACATTGTACTGTATTTGGGAAAAGCAAAAGGTATCAGCATAATGTTATTTATTTATTTATTTATTTATAAACAAAAACATCTCTGTCAGTTCCATGCCGTTTTCAACAGCTATCAAAAACAAAGGTCATTTTTGGATGGATGGATTTTTTGTGAATGTTTCTTCTTCTACATAAGATTTTAGTCATCTTTAGTTCATGTGATACTTTATTGTCAATGCACAAATTAAGTAACAGAAGTCTGAAACGTTATTGTTAATGCACAAATTAAGTAACAGTAGTCTGAAACGAAATGCTGTTTTACATCTAACCAGTGGTGCAAATAACTGACATGTCCAAATGGGCCTTGATGAAATGCGTCGCTAGACTGTCCATACACATTTTAACGGGCCAAAGTTGAAGAGCTTTTGTCCGTTACTGTTCGTGCAAATATAGGCCGATTCATGTTCCCTTGCATTGTGTAACTGAGGTCCATGGCTAGTCTGGCTTTACCAGACCAAGCTCAATCTTTTAAGAAATCAAAAAATAAATAGCGGGCAGATCAGGCTGGGTTCACCCAGCCTAGTCCATAGGCACCCGATATTGTTTAATTTTCCAATTGAGATATCCACGCTCTGGCTTTTCTAAACGCAAAAATGCATCAGGGAGTTGACAAAACTGTAACCAACAAACTAGATCCTAATAGAAAGCTGTTAGCTTCCCTAAGCTACAGGTAGGCTTATAAGGTAGGCCTATTTATAACGTAAATTGTCAATAGGCTATGCTGGAGGCACAAATAAAATCTCCTTTGGAAACCAATGGCTTACGCCTTCCAGTAGCCTATCAAACGGACTTAAACTGCCATATCGTGGCGAAAAGTTGTAATAAAATTCACGCAGCTCCATGAGTCAAGGAAAGCGCGAATGAAGTAGCCACTTCTAAATGGGACCCACTACACAGTTGCTTAAGGTGTGTTGCTAAAGCAGCCATAATGAAATGAAGGTGTCATTGTTTGGATACTTCACACACACATGCTTTTTAATTTCACAGACTACAACTACCAAGCTGGAATCAAAGCACATCGATTCCCCTCTCACACCCTGCACTCACTTAAAACAAAATAAACAGGCGTCTCAGTCTCACGCATGTACATGTATAGGCAAAACTGTATCAGACCGGTGTAACGTTGGTAAATCTTCCATTGCACAGAATGATTTTTGTAGCACGTGCAACAAATGACAGTCGAAAGATACAATTACAGTGCTGCTATCAATTTGCTTGGTATAGGCGCATTTATAGTTTTCTACAAATGCAATCAATCAAATTGGCCACCTAGGTCCTTATTGATATTATAAGATTAACGTACCTGCAGTAAAAACCAAGCATGTTCGATAAACATCCTCAGATTTATTTCGGCTTCAAGAAGAAATGGAAATTTCATTTCATGTGAACATCATCCTATCCTTATTAGACGTTCTCTGCGGTAAACTACAGTCCTTGTAGGAAGCGTCCATTGTTTTTCCAACCCACTTTTAACTTCCAACAAAATTACGTCTCACTGCAACGATGCGCCATTATACTCATCGCCAATACTGGAAATGCAGCCATGATGATGATGATGAACATTTATTATTTTGGCTTTCTTTTAATCCTACTGAATTTGTAATTATGTATCGGCCGTTCTAATACCGATAGTATGTGGGTGCCTGTGTGTGTGTGCATGTGTATATGTGTGCACCGCCATCTACAGGCCAATGAGTGTCCAGTCACTAAATGTACACATAACCTATTCTTTTAGACCCCCCCATGGATGAAATTCTACGAAACTTGGCATACCCCCAGAGAATGCCAGGTCAATCATACACATAAAATTTGGTGCAGTTCTGAACATCTTAACTGAAGATAGGGGCGATTAAAGCAGAATAATATTGCATTTTCATTTTTTTACCGGGGGTGCAAATTACAAATGAGTGATTATGGGCCAGATTGATGTGGGCCCTTAAGACCAACATACCATAGAAGATTCTTCATCCTCGGTGCCATGGTTCAGGTAGTTATTTAGGAAAAACTGCTTTTTTTTTTATGGTTCGGGGGCCCAGCACGGGAGGGGGGGTGGCCCCGGGGACTAAAACAAAATTTTTTTCAGAAAAGTCTAGTGGGGCTACATACCCACCAAATTTCATGTGCCCGGTGGTTCGTGTCCCGGGTATTGTTGACCAAAAATTCAGGAAGTAGATGACGGGGAAAAAAAAAAAAAACTTTGACAATCCCTATATGAAGGGATAGTAATAATAAAGCTTATTATTATTATTATTATTATTATTTTTTAAATCCTGATATAAAAAGAGAGAATACTGAATGTCTGATATTTAGCCTAGGCCTACTATTTCTATTACAACTCTACCTCACTAATTCAGCTGTCTGGCTGAAGCCTGGAAATATTGTAAACAAAGTAGCATAGTTGGCTAGCTTATCATAGTCTACTGACACAGTCCACACAGTCTAGTGTGGTGGACACCGACAACGAGAGTGGTGGACACCGAAATTTTGACCACTAACCACTCGGTGAGTTGGACAGTTTTGAAAACGAACGTTAAGGGTTGTTTTAAGGACATGTTTGTGCATGCCCATAGCCAGCCACTCTGAAACAGTCAAAGGCTATTCAAAACAAGCCAGAAAGTCGAGACAGGACCCATAGTCAAAATTTCGGTGTCCACCACTCTAGTTCATCCAAAACAAACCAGAAAAGGGACTCAAAGTGCTAAATACCGGAATTATCCTTGAAATAGGCTGGCTGTTGTGAGGAATGTCCCACGAAAATGGATCCTATCAACTCTGTTTTGTAGCTAGCTAGCATCCCTAGTGCATGTAGCTCACTAATATCCCTCTCTAGTGCATGTAAGCAGGTGGGCAAATCACATTCTCACTAATATCCTTTTCTAGTACATGTAAGCAGGTGGGTAAATCACATTCTCACTAATATCCCTCTCTAGTACATGTAAGCAGGTGGGTAAATCATGATCTCAGCTGCGGCTTTTTAGCTGATAGCTGAATATCATACTTTCTTGCCTTACTGTATACAGTGGCTGATATTGCAAAGCATGATGCAGTTGAGTAGGCATGCAGCTTTTGAAAAAGTTTTCCGCAATGTTACACACACACACACACACACGTTAATAGAGCATCAGGAAGCAGAGTGACCTTCTTTTAATAGTGTTGTTTTATCTCACTATCTCTGATTAAATTAGGCAAATAATGGAAACATCTGCTCACTTTCAGAAATAACCCGACACACACACACACACACAATAGTCTGAGCGATAATAATTGAAGAAACACAAGCAGACTCATTGAAACATTGAATCTGCACAGGTGTGGGGATGGCATGTGGAGATCTCTGACATCTAAGAGTAGTGTAATTAAGAGTAGTGTCTCAGAGTTCGCTAATTAGGAGTAGTCTACTGTCTCTGGCTGGGCCTCTAATCCACTAATAAATATGAATGAATAACAGACAGCTTGTCTAGAGATGAAGGAAGCTTAATTATAACTGTGAAGGTCCACACTGTCACTGATCACTTAGCTATGAGCATCTTTCATGAACTTCACCCTGAAGAGGAGCTCATCTGTCTCATTTTCACTCTATCTTTAGCTTGAGAGGATCACGTTTCTCTCCTTAAAGAGTAGGTCATATCTTTCTTTCTCTCTCTCTCTCTAGCTTAAGGAGAATGCTTCTCTAACAAGGAGCCCTCTCTCTTGCTCTCATGTGTAGGCTATCCCATGCATCTCTTGTTCTGTCTCTCTCAGAAGAAGCACTTCTACCCCTATGCAACTGTGTTGAATTAGCATGGCTATCAATGCAACTGTGTTGAATTAGCATGGCTATCAATGTTCCTGTGTTGAATTAGCATGGCTATCAATGCTACTGTGTTGAGTTAGTTAGCATGGCCATCAATGCTCCTGTATTGGGTTAGCACGTCTATCAATGCTCCTGTGTTGGGTTGGCATAGATATAAACGCTCCTGTGTTTGGTAAGTATAGCTATTAATGCTTCTGTGTTGGGTGAGCATAGTTATCAATGCTCCTGTGTTTGGTTAGCATGGGCTGCCAACTCTCACTTAGTGATTGGCTTCACACACTCTCGCACCACACCCCTGATTTCACACGCTGAAGTGTGAACCGGTCAAATGATGTCAGGCAACCAGACGTCTTTTTTTCCCCCGGCATGCCATCTATTTGAGACCTAAAAATGCGTCCAGTCGGAATTTCAAAATCGTCCGGGATTTTGTTCTAGCTTAGCAGCAGGTGCCCCAGTACTGAACTGCTGTGTCCCAGTAAAATCTCAAGTCCAAGTTCAACTGCATTGCTCACAGAGTACTTGTCACATCACGCGAACAAGCGGAATCTAAACTTTCCAATACTATTAGTGCCAAGTAGCTGTGATAAATGTTTTGCGAAACAATTACATTACTCTCCGTAAAAATATCTGACGAACTCTTACCTAAACACATGGCAAACCCTACTGTACATCGATAAACAGCAGACCAAACCGAATATGAGGATATAAAGCATGTGTTTGTACAATAAAGTTGTTCCCGAGTAATCCAGTTTTGAAAATGCAACACATTTCTACATGGTCTCCAACTTTGGGCCGAAATTCTGATGTATTCTAATGTACCGGGAAACTATTTATGTCAGTATGTATACATTTGCAGACCTTTTTCTGGGGCATCTGCTCTGCCCTTTTGCCATTGTAGCCCACTGCATAACTGCTGGAGCAAGGCCTGCCTAATCTGAGTACCCAGAAGTTCGCATCATATGGCCTGCCTGGAGTATACTTTGTATGTAAACATTCTAACGTACATCCGGCTTGGTTGTCAGACATGTCAGTATTTTAAATGTTTTACCTAGCCTACATCGCCTTTGATGTTCAGATTTTTAACCCCAGGAAAAAAATTGTTTGTGCGGTCTGAAAAATGTGCGCTGTCTGAAAAATCTATTGCGCGGCCACTTCGACTGGCCTGCTTGGCCGCGCGCGCAGTTTAGAGGGAACATTGTTTACAACTCTCATGTTTACAACTCTCTCCTCCCCCTCTACCACCGCACACCCTCTCATCGAGTTTGTGCTCATCAATGAAAACCCAGACAGCACCAAACTGTGATTCAGTCAGATCTCACACAGCCCTGCTCTGATTGGACCAGAAGAACCGGGAGCTGTGGATTTTTGTAAAACAAATAAAAGGTTCTAGGTGGAGGTAGAAGTGCAGGGTTTTTTTTTTCTAAAATCGGCTGATTTATGTTGTTCTGTCGGAGCAGTATCGGTTTCAGTGAATATGATCAAAAAAATCTTGCCAACTGCAGCTTTAAGTTCCGTTTAATTTATTAAGTAAAAATAGCTGACGAGGCGATTATTATCCTTGCCTCTACGCACCTTCAAGTGACACATAGTTGCAGATAGGCCTAGGCTACCTCTGGCACAAAACGAATGAGAAAGCTAATGGTTAAATATAATAAGGATGCAATAGGGCCACCAATGAGATGCCTACCTGCATTGGAAAATGTTATGCTGAAATTCTGTGGAGAAGCACCTATCAAACATGCACTGAACGTTAAGTTGTATTAATTTTATATAGGATGGATATTTAATGTTGTGATGGATATTATCTAAGCATGGCCCAAACATAACCCATTGTCAAATGATATTATTGGTTATTTAGGCTTGTTGTTTTAAAAACACAACACATGAGACAGGAAAGAGAGAAATCAGACCGTTGAGGAGAAAGAGATAGAAATAGATATGACACTCACCGTGTCAGAAGGTATTCAAGATTTCTACAGTAGCCGTAAAAATCCTGGCTATGGCCTTGACTGCGAGAGGGCCCAGGCACTCACTGTGATTTCAATAATTCGTTACCTTAAACTACCTTAAACCCCAAAACAGAAAAAGTTGGGACATTGTGTAAAATGTGAATAAAAACAGAATGTAATAATCTGCAAATCTCTTAAACTCATATTTAGTTGCAAAAAGGACACAGACAATATATCAAATGTTGAAAATGAGAAATTTGACTATTTCATGGAAAATATATGTTAATTTTGAATTTGATGCCAGCAACATGTTTCAAAAAAAGTTGGGACGGGGGTAACAAAATGCTGGAAAAGTTGTGTAATGATAAACAAAACAAAAGGAAGAATGTTTCACAACTAATTAGGGTAACTGGCAACACGATTGGGTATGAAAAAGCGCTTCCAAGAGAGGCAGGGTCTCTTAGAAGTAAAGATGTAGGGGTATTTATCACTCTGTGTAAACCTGTGTGCACATATGATGAAACAATGTCATTTTAATGCTTCTTAACATGAAATTGTGACGTATTTAGGGAGTTAATCATCTACAGGACATAATATTATTCAGAGAATCCAGAGAAATCTTTGCAAACATGGGAAATAGCTGAAAAACAAATTGGATGGCGTGGTCTTTTGGACCCCAGATGGCACTGCATCAACACCAGACCTGTTTCCAGACCTGTCATTGTATTAGCTCAAGACAATCTCTGATAACCATTGTCTATGTGCCCAGTTTGATACTTAATTCCAAAACTACAACCAAAATTGTAACAGCTAAAATTGTATTGAGACATGATACAGAAAATACCACCCTCTTATCTGGGCCTGAGCTTGTTTAAAATGGACTGAGGTAATGTGGAAAAAGGTCCTGTGGTTAGACCAATCAAAGTTTGCCTTTCGTTTTGGAAATCATGGACTCATCTGGGCTAAAGAGGAGAGGGCCTATCCATGTATCCAATCTATCCAACTTGTTTTAGTGCTCAGTTCGAAACCCAACATCTATGACGTGTGGAGGAGCATTAGTGCCAACAGCATGGGCATCTTGCACATTTGGCAAAGCACAATCAATTCAATTGTATTCAGTCAATGAATGATGTATACAGTTTTTGATCAACATATACTGCCGTCTAGGCAATGTCTTTTCCAGGGACGACCTTGAATATTTCAGGAAAACAATGCCAAAATTCTGCACATAATTAAATAGTATTTCTCCATAGATGAAGAGTCCAGGTGCTAAGATGGCATGTCTGCAGTCCAGATTTGTCAAATTAGGTGCATAATGGAATGAAAAGCATGACTAAGAATACCCCATACTGTTGAGCAACTGAAATCCTATATCGGGGAGTGATGGGACAACATTTCATACTTAAAACCGTAGCAAATGGTCTCCTCAGTTTCTTAACATTTACAAAATTGTGTTAAATGAAGAGGTGAAGCAGCACAGTGGTAAACATGCTCCCGTCCCAACTTTTTTTGGAACATGTTGCTGGCATCAAATTCAATACGAACATATACTTTCCATGAAATAGTCCAAATTTTCATTTTCAACATTTGATATGTTGTCTCTGTCCTTTTTGCTGCCAAATATGGGTTTACAAGACTTCTATATTATGACATTGATGATATGTCGATTGAAATGTACATGATATGTCGATTGAAATGTATTCCATGATATGTCGATTGAAATGTATTCCACTCAGACAGGCTAGATGGCTACCAGGCTCATAATTCACTTTTAATTGCAAACAGAAAAGGTCTAGATAGCATGTCATGACATGCTTCCATTTCCAAAGCAATGAAGGCTGATTATACCAACTTTAATATTATGCATATTATTGTTAATATTGTGCTATAAATGTGGCAGAAACAATGCTCGAGTTTGTTTATCAGCCATAGTCTATATTTGAACTGGTAAAAAGGAGCTGGCAAAAAGCTCTATGTAGACTCAGTGCCATTAAAGTGTCAGTGCACCATTTATACTAGTACTTCAAACTAGTAATATTTTAATAGTAGTATTTTTATTTAAAAAATCATATTTTAAACAAAAATACTTTGGGGCGGGGCACCTCAAAGCAGTTCTGCTTAGGGCACCCAAATGGCCTGCAGCGGCACTGAGGCTGCAGCACAAATATTTCCATCCATAATAAGCAAGTTTAACCTTTGCTCCAAACTGCTCCAAATTGATGGATTTAAATGTTATATTAAAATATAATATAATATTTTCCTCCGGTGAAGCATGCCCCCATTCCCCCCTAAAATGACACAACATCAGAGGAATGCAGGTTCAGCCAATAACTTTATTCAGCCAATATTTTTTTTAAATTATTATTATTTCTATGTATATTTTGTTTGGTAAGGATTACAATTTATGTAAATCAGTAGTTCTCATTCTTTAGAATTTCAGTGGTCCTAGTAGATCCCTTTGGTACCATGATGTTAATTTAACTAAGATCCTGTTCCCAATACCCACTGATGTTATTAAATGGTATAATTTTTATTTTTTGCTGTAATGATGCTGAATGCAGCGAAACAAAACAGCGGTGTACGCGGCAACATTTTTGGTTGGCCCCACCAAATCTCACTCCAAGGTTTTTTGAAACGTTGGCAGCTCTGTGGCTAGCAGTGCTCATGTCCAAGTGCTTCTCAGGGTCATGAGATCCGTGACCTAGGAACAAAATCGTCTTTATTATCTGCACGAGAAGTGATGTTTACTCAATGCTCACATGTCACCTTACAAACAGGATATCAGGTGGCTTTGTAGAAAAGGAAAAACTTCCAGAAAGGAAATCTATTATATATTCAGCTTTTCTGAGTGGGTGGTGTAAGTATTTGTATGTAATTACATGTTTCGTGGGCGGGCTTAATAGATATAGGTCATTTCTTTTGACTTGGGAAAAGCCATAGTGTACTTCTACTTTCTAACTGTACTATGTTGTCAGTCGAAGGCTCCCCTTCTTCGGGCGGATGTGTAGCAGCATGCAGTGCGCAGCTGCAGCTTGAGAGAGTGACCCTGTGCGTCTCAGACAGAGGCCTGGCCTCTCCTCTGCCTGTAATTGGGCTTTTCTGAGGCGAGAGCTACAATTAGCCCATCTCAGGTGCATGGAAAACAGTCATTACTCCTGACGGAGTGAGGAGTCGCCTCATCCACAGGAGAATTATGGACCGCAGCGCCAGAGACCAACAGCAAGACAGATGATGGTGATCTATCTACAGTTATCATCTACTGTATCTGCACTTATCATCTATTTACAGTTATAAACAGTTATTATCTATCTACACTGTTACTTGGTGTTTTAAGCCCTCAACGTCGTCTTCCAGGAAGTTGAAGTCGACGGTGGGGGCTTAAAACACCATTGAGCATCTACACTCATCATCTACTATATCTACAGTTATAAACAGCTATCACCTATCTGCACTAATTATCTATCTACACTAATCATCCATCTGCACTAATCACCTATCTGCACTTATCACCTACAGTATCTACAGTCATCACCTATCTGCACTAATCATCTATCTACGGTTATCATCCGCTATTACATTACATTTGGCCGACACATTTTTAACCAAAGTGACTTACAACATGGTAAACAAATTCTCCCAACAATTCTAGAACAATTTAAAAGGTAGAGTACAATAAGAACAAGTGCATCCATCAGTGAGTGCTGTTTTTAAACAGTCAAGTGTCAGTTCTAGTCAGGTGATGAGTGCTAGAAGAATTAGCAAGGCAAGTTGTAAGTAGTGCTATGAGAGGAGATATTCTCTGAAGAGCTGGGTCCTTGCCTTAGTAGGAACTGGTAGCGCGTTCCACCAACGAGGAACAACAGATGAGAACAGTTTGGATTGGCCTGAGCGTACCGGTGGCAGAGGTAGATGTCCTAGACATGTGGTCTAATGGGATTGTGACATGGGTTGTAATGGGACATATCGCACAGCTAGGAGATTATAGTGAGATTTAACCGTAGTAATGCCCTTCCACGACTGTTGGCTTATTGTTTGGAATACAACAACATCCCATGTTCTTGCATAGATATATTTTGGTTTGTTTTCTTTGTGTTTCGGGAGTATTTCAACCACAATTGCATGCTTATCTCCTCAGTGTATGAAGCACAGCAGCGGCAACCATAGACTCTGAACAGGACGGCAGATAGCACTTAGGCAAAGTCTTTGGCAAGATCTGAATGTAAACAGATAATACCGTTCAAGTTTTTTTTTTATTTCCTATTTCTTTCAATTCTTTAACTTAAGACATGTAAGTAAGTTTATTCGCTGGGCAACGTACAAACTGACGAGTTACATTAGCCCTAGCACTATGAGCTACGATAAACGTTAGCTAGAATAGTGTGAAGTGTAGAGAAGTGTGGCAGCTAGTTATTATTTCATGTTCTGATATGACATTCTTAACGTTTTGACTATGTTACAACTGATAAAAAGCAAGACAAATAAAGTAACCAAATCGCTTTGCAATATTTTAGTCCAGAAATACTTATGGGTGTTCATTTACCATAATGTTAATTACAGTAGCCTAACGTAACGTTATCTCCCCTTGCTGTTACCACCAGTTTTAAAAACTTTACATTTGCGATCATGACCCATTTCATCTAAAAACACCACTGGCATCTTCTTTGACTATCAGACCCCAAACAGCAATACATTGAACTACAAAGATGTTATAGTAATGGTGTTCAGTTCATCATAATCTTTATGACATAATGTAATTTGCCGTCCGTCTCCCATCTTTTTGGCGTCCAGCATGGAGCCGTCACGTGACTTAAGTCACGTGTCTGCAAGGGGTGAATTGCATGTTCAGATAGGCTAACTACCAAGTGACCTTACCGTGCTCCCAAACGTCTCCTGTATAAAGGTGTTTGAGTCGTGACTCACTCGGATCTTTCACCCGTGTCTTTAAATTAACCCATGAGTCGCGAGTCTCTAGTATCATTTCACTCGGATCAGTTGAGTCACCTGTATAGGCTATACCCTCAGAATAACCCGGATCCTTAAAAGGAATCGAGTTTGACAGGCCTACTCCTGCAGCACTGTGCCTGCGTGCACCTTCTGAGAGTTCACTGAATGTATGACGTCACGGATTGGTGGCCGCAAGGCATTTCAATTAGCCTAACACAGAAAATTGATATTTTTGTACATTTCTAATTTCACAAACTATTAATGAGACACTTTAGCGAATATTCACGTTGGAACTAGCGGAAGTATTACAAATTTTAAAAAGTAAAAAACGGGTCTTGTCGAAAGGGCACTTGGACATCACAGGGGCAAAAGGGCAGGTGCTAGAGCCCCTGTAGCCCCCCTTCTCTGCACGTGCCTGTTAGACAGTGTAGACAGTTATCAACCGTTATTATAAATATATATATTATAACCGCTATCTGCTCTGGTCATTTGTCTACTACTGTCACAGTTATTAAGTTATTATATATCTACACTCATCACCTATGTACAGTTATCATCTTATCATCTATCTACAGTAGTTATCTACAGAAAAACAATACTAAAACATGTCATCTATCTGCACTTACAGTAAATATCTACAATTATCAACACGCATCATCTACCTAGTTATCTCCAGGTGTATTACGGTTAGTAAGAGGGGAGACACACACAGGTTTAAGTTCATTTTGAAAAGGTGGAGGAGAGAGTGGGCGGGCATGCGCGTGAACAATTTGGAGTAGGTGGGGGATTTACATTTCTGTAAACCAACTGTATACTACTGTCTACACGGCACTATACTGTATCTTACTGTAAACCACCTTCTGTAAACCAACTGTATACTACTGTCTACACGGCACTATATACTGTATCTTGTCCTGTCTATGCACCACCTGTCTATACTTTGTATATCACATTGCACTTTTCTGCTTTTTTGCACTTCTGGTTAGACAGAAACTGCATTTTGTTGTCTTTGTACTTGTACTCTGCACAATGACAATAAAATGGAATCTAATCTAATCTAAAAAACGATAATGTGGACAGAGATCCTTTTAACTTCAATTTGCACATTTTTATTTATTGGGCTTAATGTAGACACAGCCTGAGATTCTCAAGTTTAATGGATTATTTCACTAGAATGTTGCTGCTGAAGGTTTAAAGTCACAACTAACATAAACCCAAAGATAACCACAACAAGAACTAACTTGGTCTGAATTCAGCTGGATCTTTTCCATGTTCGAGACAGAGCGCTGAGCCATCGGGGAACACTGTGTTGCCATTCACAGTTTCCACCATGGGCAGGAAAGTCAGGAGAGAGAGAGAGAGAGAGGAAAGAGAGGGAGGCCTCGTAGTGTTAGGTAAGAATATTTATTTAAAAACCAAGTTTTAATACAGAAATAGTTATTTTCCTCAGATGAATTACCTTACTTCAGTCATGCATTCTCAGACTGACAACCAATTTCAAAAAGTACAACAGAACTTTGATTTCCTTTTTCTAGTAAGTGAATCTGTGCAAAGACCAAATACACAGGAAAGCAATAGTATTACATCAACACAAAATATATAACAATTTAATAATATCTGAAGGCATCGCACATTTCCAAGAGTTCAGTGAGAATTTTAAGGCCATTTTGTACAATATTGTTCATCATTAACTTCTAGTATCTTCAAAACACTCTTAACAAAGAACAGGTGCATCTCATGGAAAAAACTGCACATGCAAACATAGTGCCCGTTATATTTATATATGACAAGCATACACTATATTATTTGGATATCATCAGTAAACAACGACCACGCGAGTAACTAACCCGGTCTGTTCAAATCGCATTCACACTGCAAACATACACATACACTCTCTCTCTTTCTCACACTGACACACTCTCTCTTTTTCTCACACACACACACACACACACATATAAACATGCCTTGCGCATGCTAGTATGCCGCTGACTGCTACGCTCTGGCTGCAGAGAAGCTGTGGCATTGGCATTTGAAACCCTACCTCCTCTCGTTCTCTCACTACAAGGCTTCTTCACAAATCCAATCCTTCCCAAAAACCACTACAAATCAGTTGTGATCCTTCGTCGTCATCATCATCACCTAAGGTGTTCTCTCATGTATGTTTGTTTTTCTTCGAGTCACCATAGAAACGGCACTGACCGCACAGCACCAGCACCAAGGTGAACAAGCAGCGGTGCGCTCTGCTCAAGAGCACACGACGACGGAGTCTACAAGCGTCAACAAAAGAATGCTACCTACCTAGCCACCTACCCACAACAGAAACCCAAGACCTCATGCAGAAACCCTGCCCACCCCACCCCACCCCACACACACACATTTTCCAGCAGCAGAGAGGAGTCCAGTTCTGTTCTAGTCGGTGTGTTTGTTTGTTTAGTTCCCCTGGCTTTGGAATCTGGTAGTTGTTGTAGATTGCTACATATAAGTCAGGTGTTTATGGCGTGAGAAAACAACATGAATGTTGTCATGTGAAAAGATGATTATGATGATTTGGCATCACACTGCATTAATGTGAAAAGATGAAGATGAAGATGATTTGGCATCACACATCTGCATTAATGTGAATGGCACTCACCAGGCTGTGGTGGCGGCCACATTATGGCATATGGCGTCTGGCCGCCCAATGGAAGAAAATTAGCGTCATGTTGTGTTGCTTGAGCACTAAACATCGTCTCTGCACACTTAGCATACAGGCATGTGCAGTGTTTGTCTTTTTCTCACACATCTTAAGACACATCCTACCTTTCTTGACTTACACATATTTCCAATTATGGCAAAATAAATATGAAACAATCTGATTATGATATGAAATTCATAAAAAAACATAAAAAAATATGCAAGCTAGTATTGTTAAAAACAAAACATGTCATATGTGATTCAAATGAACACAAACCTATATGCAATAATATTGTATATGAAAGCACCACAGTGAAGTGGTTATGACTACTATATAATATAGTTACTGTATTTATTTCAAAGTAAAACTATGTACAACGTTAAGATTCTGTGTGTGAAATCAGGGTCCAACACTCCAGTGTGTGTTAGTGTGTGTGTGTGTGTGTTTCAGCTGCATAACTGCAGTCACACACATCTAATATCCTGACACTGGACATCAAGTGTGGATCACCTGATGAGGTGTGTGAGTGACAGCAGAAGGGGTGTATAACATCCAGGCAAACGGAAGATTGGAATGACTGTACAGGAAATGTCAAAGTGTGAGTAAATGTGTGGTCGGCAGTGTGTGTGTGTGTGTGTGTGTGTGTGAGATTATGATATGAAATTCATAAAAACATTAGAAAAATATGCAAGCTATTATTGTTAAAAACAAAACATGGCATATATGATTCAAATGAATGCAAACCTATAGGCAATAATGTTGTATATGAAAGCACTACTGTCAACTGTATCCAGTGCACTGTATATACTATATAAGACTGGCTTTGGAAACTCGGTCTAATGTGATCCGTTACTGTGGACACACGTCACAGGAAGTCAGTGAATGTCCAGTTTTATCCTTTTCACTGGGACAGTTTCACAGCCTCAGAACAAATTGATTTAAAGAAAACAGACACAGAGAGCAGTGAAGAGATGGAGAACAAGTGATATACCCTGCACTCTCTCTCACACACACACACACACACACACACATCCCCAGAACAGCGTTGTCACTGGCTGAGGTTAAGACAAAGTGAACACGTCTCTGTATTTTTGAACACTGGGCTCCGAGTCTCAAAGCGAGTTTGAGAGCAGCTGCTTTTTAAAACTTTTTTTTTTTTTTTTTTTTGTGATTTTCAAAAATCATCTTTTACTTAGCGATCAACACAGCGATGGAACAAAAATGGGAAAGTTGGACAATGGAACAGAGAGAGAATTTGAATTGAGAGAGAGAGAGAAAGAAGGAGAGAAAGAGACGGAGAAATGAAATGGTGGAGGGTAGGGATTGGATGAGGGAGAGAACTGGCAACAAAATGTGACACAATGTCCCTCCCTCGGTTTGACCCTTGACCTTCAGGTGAACTCTGAACTTTGCCCTCTGTATATCACAACGTAGTTCTAGTAGCCCCCACAAATCACCGTGGCAACGTTAAACACAAAACACCGTGCCAGGAGGAGGATCCCCATATTCCAAAGTTAGTAGTTAAAGAGCAGTTAAGTTCAAGAATGCTTATAAAAGTATACAACAGTAAAAATCCATCACATGTAAACATTGAGTGAGAGAAGAGAGAGAAAGAGAGAGAGAGAGAGATAGAGAGAGAGATAAGAGTAGTTAGTTTAAGTTAGTGAGTTTGAGCAGAAGTCTATTTCCAGTTCTGTACAGTCGAGTGAGTTTGTGTCTGCAGACGTACTGCACCCTCCCCTTGCAGATGTCCTACACAAACGCCGGTTCACTTGCTTGTTTGTGGTTGCTTGATTGCTTGTTTTTTCCTGGAGCAGAATGGCAAAATCCACCAGTCTACTGTACATCTCTAAAAGCTTGTTCATCAGGGCATGCATTTCTCAGCCCAACATCTCTCTATGCAAAATATTAAATCAATCAATCAATCAATCAATCAATCAATCAACTCCATTCATCTTCTGAATTAATCAATGCATGCATCCATGCACTCATCCATACATCATTCCATCATCTATCTCCATCAATTCACACCTTCATTTCTCTCTGTTCATCCATTCACCAGTCTTCTGTCCATCCATCCTTTCTTTATCACTGCTGGAAAGAGAGGAGTTCTGCCATGCGTTGTTTTGCTCTTATTGTTGACGTTTTCCCCCCCAGAATGCCGTTGGAGAAGGTTCCACGTGTGCTGATTGGTCAGCACTCCACTGAGATGAGAGCTCTGTCCAGGAGAAAGTAAACAGGCCTTCCCCCCGGGTTGGGTTCCACCGAACACATTCCACTCCCGGAACTGCAAGCCAGTTCTGTCAGGTTCTACCTCCATAGTGCAACGACAGAGAGAGAGAGAGAGAAAGGAAGAGAGAGAGGGAGAGAGAGAGAGAGATAGAGTGAGAGAGATAGAGTGAGAGAGGGAGAGGGAGAGAGAGAGATGGGCACTGGGGGCCTGTGTGAGCCCTATATTCTACTCTCCTACTATCACTGAGTGATGCAGAGAAGATTAAAGAGTGACAGAGAGAGGTGGAAGAGCGGGGGGGGGGGGGCCCTCCCTGTCAGATCTCGCCTGCACGGCCTGGCCGGGGGCGTGGGAGGGGGCGGGCGACGGCTTGATCCCGCGGGTTCTCATGTAGGACAGGAACTGGTCCGGGATCTCAGCTAGGACGTCTTTGGCCAGCCGGGCCATACTCAGGATGTGGTTCCCGGTTCTGTCGATGTAGTCGCGGAAGGGCACAAACTGCAGAACAGATAAGGAGGGAGAACTCGTTAAGAACCAGGCAGACTAAATAGAACTGCTTCCAAGAATGTACAGGGCATCAACATGTCAGCAGGCAACTGTTACCAGGAGACCATGGAATTACTAACTAGGAAGTAATTAGATATTAGATTACCAAGAGACCATGGAACTACTAACTAGGAAGTAATTAGATATTAGATTACCAGGAGACCATGGAACTACTAACTAGAAATTACAGTAGATGTGAGATTGTGCAAATGTGTGTGATCGTGAGGGGATGTTGTGGGATGTGTCTTGAATGGCTCAATGCAATCACTTCCCACCGACCTGAAAACACCAGAGACACACATTAAACACATATTACACTATCACAACTGGATGATATAATCACAGAGATCACAGAGGCGTGTGTGTGTGTGTGTGTGTGTGTGTGTGTGTGTGTGTGTGTGTGTGTGTGTGTGTGTGTGTGTGTGTGTGTGTGTGTGTGTGTGTGTGTGTGTGTGTGAGAGTGTGGGTGTGTGTGGTGTGTACTCCCAGGTGGAGGGTGATGATGTTCTCCTTGTGTTAACATGAGCCCTAATGATACTGAGGAGAGAGAAGCAGAGGCCATAATGAGCCCTCTGAGAGATGGTGAGAGAGAGGGAGGGTGTGAGAGAGAGAGAGAGAGAGAGAGAAAGGCCATAATGAGCCCTCAGAGATGGAGAGAGAAAGAGGGAGAGAGACAGAGGGAGTGAAAGAGAGAGGCCATAATGAGCCCTCAGAGATGAAGAGAGAGAGGGAGAGAGAGAGAGAGTGGGTGAAGGCTAAAGTGCTGGTATCTGGACATCTGGGCAAGTAAAGAGGGAAAGAGAGGCAGGGAGAAAGAGAGAGAGAAAAAAGGGAGAAAGAGAGAAAAAGAGAGAGAGAAAGAGGTGGTGGTGTCGGCGGCTGCAGTGCCACCGGAGCAGACAGGCCAGTCATGTGATGTGTTGCCATCTGGCCAGATGTCATGTGATGTCACGTGATGTGTTGCCATCTGGCCAGATGTGATGCGATGTGTTGCCATCTGGCGTGATGTGATGTGTTGCGATGCAATGCGATGCGATGTGATGTGAGCCATCTGGCTAATGTCTGTGTCTGGGACTACAGGGTCTCCCGGGGATGGCACAGCAGACCATCTGAACCTTCTGTCTCACCACCTGACCATCTGAACCTTCTGTCTCATCACCTGACACTCTCTCTATCACATATTCTGTCAATTTGTCTGTCTCACAACCTAGCTTTCTCTGTCTGTCTCTCTACCATCTCTGTGTGTGTGTGTGATTAAGAAGGTTGATAGAGGAGCCATGCATGTGTGTGTGCATGTGTGTGTGTGTGTGTGTGTGTGTGTGTGTGTGTGTGTGGCTCCTCTATCAACCTTCTTAATCACACACACGGCTCCTGAATCTACCTTCTTAATCACACACACACACATGGCTCTTCTATCCACCTTCTTAATCACACACACACATGGCTCTTCTATCCACCTTCTTAATCACACACACACACGCACGCACGCACGGCTCCTGAATCTACCTTCTTAATCCCACACACACACACGGTTCTTCTATCCACCTTCTTAATCACACACACACATGCATGGTGTGTGTGTGTGTGTGTGTGTGTGTGGATAATCAGACGTGCCACTGATGAGCTCTGTGTGGTACGCAGCAGAGAAATGGAAAGCAGTCAACACAGAGAGGCTCAGTGATGCTGCACCCCACCCACCAATCTGATGCTGCACAAGGAAATTAATGCCCCCACTCACCAATCTGATGCTGCACAGGGAAATAAATGCCCCCACTCACCAATCTGATGCTGCACAGGGAAATTAATGCCCCCACTCACCAGAGGTGCATTCCAGAGCTATATAAAGGTAGAGTTGTGACAATGGGTGTTCAAAATTCGTTAAAGTCACGTGGTTCATGTAAACTTCAAAAAGTTACCGGAAGTGATTGACAATGGATTAGAATGCATTAAATAGGCTACTGTTCAATAATAGACAGAGCCACGATTTTGGGTAATTGACAGTCAATAAATGCATTGATATACAATATTTATAACAGTGTAATTATTGTGTAAACTATGTAGTTATCCTACCATTTCAACAATATTAAATTAAATTCCAGACCTTATATCGTAGCCTGCTATATAAGGTGACCTTTTTTTTCGCCCTTTTACGTATGTATCACTAATATTAATTTCTGTAGGCCTACAAAACCAAGATGGGAGATTCTTTAGAAAATGCTATTGCACGCACCCCATAAGCAGTGATGCCAGTATCGCGTCACTTAGTAACTATTTTGACCACTTTTTTTCGGTAACGAGTAATCTAACACGCTACTATTTACAAACCAGTAATCAGATTAAAGTTACTTATCTAAGTCACTGTGCGTTACTATTTTGTCATTTTCCTTAGTAAAAAGATATATTCTTTGCTTTCTTCTTGTCTCGGGGATTAACGTCATGTAGGCTATGCTCACGTTTTCAGCATGAGGACAACTCAAGTGAAAAACCACGAGCTTAACACAAAACGTAAACAACAATGGAGGGAGGAGAGATGCACATTTGATCTATACAGTCATTATTTTGAGTTTGTGTCAGCTAAACATGACAACATTAAGGTACATTGTACATTCTGTGCTGGCGACAAAGTGCTGTCTAGCTAGACATCCCAAGTCTTCCAAAGTTTTGGGAGTCTCCCACATATATAGATAGCGGCTTCCTGACGCCCGCAAATTACATAAAATCTCCCGGAACCTAGAGCGAACAAAAGCACGCTAGCCAGACCGGACTTCAAATCGCGTGTGCATCTGAGTTTAACGCGCACACAACAGAGAACGCGCACACAACAGAGAGGGAGAGAGAGAGGAGTGGTGCGTGTGTGCCTGAAACGCATCCAAGACAGAGTGCATCCTGGTCTGTTTTGCTAAATCAACCAATCAGTTTTCAGTGTAGGTGGGCTTATATCTCTTTTCTCCCGAACTTAATTAATCAGTTCAGTCAGTGTATTTAGGAACAGGAGCGTCATGGTCATTTAAGACCCATTTCACATCAGACTACACAAAAGTGTACCCAATTGTCTCATAAGAGTAAAACATAATGATAGTCTTGCACACTGCACTGTTTGTAACAGTGACTCTAGCATTGCTCACAGCGGGTTAAATGATTGCAAAAGACTTGTTGAGGTGAGTTTAACAAGTGTAATTCCATTTGCATATTACTCAGGCCTATACTAGATGGCTAGTTGCCAAGGCTACATGAAAAGGCCAAACTACCAAAATCTACATATTTTACTATCACAATTTCTATCAATAGGCCTTCCTTATTTGGTGTACTGACTAGACATTATTGAACAAACATCTGAATTTCAGTATCTAAGTAGGTTAGGTTGGGATGTCTGCTATACATTGTTGACATTACTGTTAGTTACTTTTAAAATCAAGTAATCAGTAAAGTAACTAAGTTACTTTTTAAAGGAGTAATTAGTAATCAGATTACTTTTTCAAGGTAACTGTGGCAACACTGCCCATAAGTGTATCTAAATTATCGCTATATAAAAAAATGACCTCAGTGACTCGAAAAGCTGTAAACAGAGACTGCGTGTAGCCTACAAAAGCGCATGGAGCTCCAGTGAAATTTTGATTTTGCAACAAGAAATGGTAACACAGCTAGTCTAACATTAACTTGTTTGAGTTTTCTCCCCCGCGTTTCCTCTGGTAGTCACTGATCTGAGCTAATAAGCGAATTACCTGAAGTAGCCTATCGTCGCGGGAGAATAAAAAATGTTTAAACGTTTTTTTTTAACATCTCCAGTGTAATGGTGGGCATGCTAAGTTAACCGTAGCATTACCTATTCAGTAACCCCATGGTAATGCGAGTGATCATAATAAAATATAAAACGTGACATGTAAGTCCTTCGATAAATAGCATAGCATAGCATTTTGTCATCGTTGTCATTCACCGTGCTGTGAACAGCATTAAGATGCTAGGCTAAAGAGCTGAGACCGTGCTGATGCTAACAGCTGCAGCTCCCTCAAATCTAGGTTCTCTCATGCATATTAGGCTAGCTTTTGCCAATGAAAATGAATGCAAAATAAAAAAAACAGCCCTGCTCCTAACTGAATAAACGTTTACGTTACCAACAATGTTAACAACAAACTCAGTTTCACTGCTGCAAGTAGGCCTACAAAGTTGGCTGTAAATATGCTTCGCCATATTTAACGAACCAGCTAGCTTTGTGATAACAAAGTATTTTATGTGTTTAGTCCACTGAAAGTTATCCACATATCAAACAATTAAATCCACAGTTATGGAGGATTGTTTGGGGGAAGCAATTGCACTATATTCCACTTTTGCTGCCCTTTTTAAAATTAAACCACTTAAATCAATAGCCTAGATGAGCATTGCGCATAACGTTGCAACTATGTTGACATGATGGTAAAGCTACTGTAAATACCCAAGTAATGTCACATCAGAAAAGTTGCACAAACGCAAATGACACTTAATGACAGCTTGTTATAGCCCAGTGCTGCCTAATTAAAAGGGGATAGGCAAAGTTTATCTTAGGCTATATTAGGCTATTTTGTGTGGCACATTTATTGGGCTTTTAGCCTCTTTTAATTTATTTGATAAGGAACTGATAAAAACTGAGCAGCAGAAAAGCTGTCATAGTCGATACATAAATAGTTTATTATTATAATTAGGTTATTAATGCTATTTATTCACTACTATTACTGTTATTACTGTTATTATTATTATTCGGATGAGCCAATAATGTAAATCTGAGTCTGAAAAGTTGGCTACAAACAGTTTATACTGCTGTAACTGCACTGCTGCTATTATTAATTGTTAACTTCCGGGAACTCTTTGAGGCTTCCATGAGCCGCCATTGTTGGAAAAAAATGGAACATTAGCGTCAATGGAGTTGTCGCAACTCTACCTTTATTAACGTTTTTCATGTGACGTATTCTAGGTTCTATAGCTTTGTTTACATCCAGCTGGTAGGCAAGGGACAAGTTGAACCTGTTGAACATCGTTGTCTGCAGCTGCCTCTCAGTAGGCTACATCTCTGTATTTCAGCAATGTCAACATTTCAGGCATCAATAAAGGTGATGATGAAACGTTATCCCATTGTTCAATATTTGATAGCCTGTCACAGGAGCGTTGTTTTAGCTAAAATCGCCCTGATTTGGTGCATTGATCTGTATTGATAACGTTATGGGAGAACCTGCATGTAGCCTAATGGTAGCCTAACTTTTTCTCTGTTCAAAACTTCGGTTTACACAAAGGCGATAGACTTTCTTAGAAGCTGTGAAATTTGACCAGAAAGGAACATGTCTTCCTTCTGAAAGTTGACACAAAATCAAACAATATTTGATCATTTAACTTCAACTGAACAGCGACAGGTTTTGGTAGGCAGTAGACTCAGCAGACGTTAAAACGGTAGCCTACTGTTATAGCCAGCGTCAGTCAGCATCATGTAACATTAATGGCGTTAAAGTCATGAATCCTGTAACATATTATAACATAGGCCTATAACAGTGATGGCTTATTCGAAGACGATCTGCATGGATATATAACCACCCAGAAAAACTCAGAATGTGAGTGATAAAGTTCATTAATTGTATGAAACGTTTTATTAGTTATCCGTTGCAGCATCGCCTATATTAGGCTATTATGCTAGCTCAGCGTTTAAATATGTTGTTATTTTGGTCATGTGGACTTGATTAAATGGGTAAAGATAATTCATAAACTGCTTATTTCTTACATGACTGAAGCAGTAGCCTAGGTTCAACAGTGGTGTTTGAGGTTGCTGTGTTAAGTTGTTGTGTGTGATCGCTAAACAATTAGGATCAAATCAGTTTATTTTGACATAGGTTAGCCTAAGTGACCTGTAACGTTAGCCTAGGCTATAGCACATAAGCCATTCTGTTTTCATTTATTAGAATTTGTTGTGATTATATAATCACATGACACTCATGATGACTTGAAATAGAAGGACAGAAGATAGGTGATTGATGTCCACAAGCAATTAATTTCACAAGACAAATTAGAACAAACTGTTCGGTAAAAATAATCTTGCCATGTTTAAAATGCTGCACTTTTTTCCCTTCATAGCCTATCTCTGGCAATTCATTTTTTGGATGACTGTAGATAGTTGTATTTTAACTTCGTCTTAGTAGACAGTAGGCTACACCATTAGGCCATCTTGAGAATAAAAGACTTCACAGCTGCTAACGATCATCCTCCACAACCATGATGATAGGTAGGCTAAACGGTCGTTCGTCGCCTTTTTGCTTCTTATTGTAAAACCATTAGGGCATACACAAGTGGTCGGCATCCCAGTCAATATTTGATATTAAAATTTCCATTTTGAAGCTATTTGTAACTATGTGTAGCCTATGCAACCCGACTGTTGTAGGCTTGCCTACCACTCTCTGCAGTGCCTTGCCTACCATTCTTGCCTACCACTCTAGTTCTAAACAAACGGTCACATGACATTATGACGTAGGTGCAAAACCTTAATATGGCTCTGGTGCATTCAAGACAACTGGAATTCTACAGAATTCTAAAAGAATTACATCATTTACAGAATTCCTTTAGTACAGGGTCTCCTGCCCAGCTCCACAGAGGCTGATCTACTGTGTGAATTCCATCCGTCTGCTCGGCCACTAAGTGGATCTAATGCCCTTGATGAGAAGAAATCAGGTGTCTTGGACCAAAGCAGAGCAGCCCAGATGAGCCCAATCAGGCGTGTGTGAGTGCGTGTGTGTGTGTGTGTGTCAGCTGCATGCAGGTATGTACAGTATAGGTGTGAACTGTGTGTGTGAGCTGTGTGTGTGTATGTGTGTCTGTGTACAGCTGTACAGTCAAACTATAACCTGGCTTGGATTTGCAGTGAGTTTGATGAGTATGGTGTATTTGCTGTACGAGCTGTGTGTGTATGTGTGTGTGTGTGTGTACCTGTACGATGTCTCTCTCAGCGTATCGGCCCCGTGATGAGATCCGCACTTCGTCTCCATCCAGTTCAACCATGGCTGAGAACAAACACACACACACACACACACACACACACACACACACAAAAAAGTGAAAAAAGAAAAAAGAAATGTATGTGTATCTATGTGTATCTGAGAAAGAGAGAGATGTGAGGGAAGAGAGAGATGAGGGGAAAGAGAGATGAGGAGAGAGAGAGATGAGGAGAGAGAGATGAGGGGCAGATGCCGCACACTCTAAAAGAGACAGAGAGAGAGAGAGATAGAGATGAGGAGAGAGAGAGATGAGGGGAAAGAGGGATGAGAAGAGAGAGATGAGAAGAGAGAGATGAGAAGAGAGAGATGAGGAGAGGGATGAGGAGAGGGAGATGGGGGCAGATGCCGCACACTCTAAAAGAGAGAGAGAGATGAGGGGAAAGAGAGATGAGGAGAGAGATGGAGAGAAAGAGAGAGAAGAGAGAGAGAGAGAGAGAGAGAGAGATGAGGGGCAGATGCCGCACACTCTAAAAGAGATGAGGAGAGAGAGAGATGGAGAGAGAGAGAGCGAGAGAGAGAGAGAGATGAGGGGCAGATGTCGCACACTCTAAAAGAGATGGAGAGAGAGAGATGGAGAGAGAGAGAGAGAGAGACTTTCTTCTTCAATGTAAGAAATATGAATTTATTAGAGATACCTACTTCGATAAATTTACCAACCTAATCCCGGAGTTCCGAAACCTGGGAGAACAGGAAGTACTGCCTGTCTTACTTGGATAGCAAGGAAAGACAGCAGCTCTTGCTGCTAAATACAGTATGTCACTGAATGCCATAGAGCGAGGGACGGTGATTAGACACTATACACACTATACACATGAAATACCTACCATTTTCAGCACACACACACACACACACACGTTTATATGTATAAATGTCTTATCTATCGTATGTTCTGTATTGTATTGTTTGATGTCCTGCTTTGGCAATGCAAAGAAATATTTGTCATGCCAATAAAGCTACCTTGAATTGAATTGAATTGAGAGAGATGAGGAGAGAGAGAGATGGAGAGAGATGAGAGAGAGATGAGGAGTAGATACAGAGCACTTTGCTCTCCACGTTTGACTACTGAGATTCCGCTTTTTTCAACACAACCCCACACACCACCACTGAATCCTTCAACACAACCCCACACACACCACCACTGAATCCTTCAACACAACCCCACACACACCACCACTGAATCCTTTTGCTGTCGCATAGATTACCATTCAGTTCTAATCCTTTCAACACAACCACACACCACCACTGAATCCTTCAACACAACCACACACACACACCACTGAATCCTTCAACACAACCCCACACACACACCACTGAATCCTTCAACACAACCCCACACACACCACCACTGAATCCTTTTGCTGTCGCATAGATTACCATTCAGTTCTAATCCTTTCAACACAACCACACACCACCACTGAATCCTTCAACACAACCCCACACACACACCACTGAATCCTTCAACACAACCACACACACACCACTGAATCATTCAACACAACCCCACACACACACCACTGAATCCTTCAACACAACCACACACACACCACTGAATCCTTCAACACAACCCCACACACACACCACTGAATCCTTCAACACAACCCCACACACACACACCACTGAATCCTTCAGCTGCCACGTAGAGACCATTCAGTTCTATTTCGGACGCCGCTGCTCAATAAAATCCATCCAATGACATATTGGGTCACTCATGTCACGCTTATGTGCAGAGCTCTTCAGAGAGAAAAGGACAGAAGAGAGAGAAAGAGGGGGGGTAAGAGAAAAGAGGAAGAGGGAAAGACAGAAGGAGAGAGGGGGTGTAAAATGAACATAGGCATGGGTGCATGAGTGTGTGTGTGTGTGTGAGTGAGTGTGTGTGTGAGGAAGAGAGTGACTACACTCTTAAAACGAATGTGTTAAAAATCAACACATTTCTTGCGTAATGGTGATTTCAACAAATGTTGTGTTAAATCTCAGCAATTTTCTGAGGAAAACTGCACAGAAGTTCTAGCCTACACAAAAATGTATTAAATGCAACGGCCAATCAAATCATCAGATGAGCCAGATTGCTGTATCCAGATGCGTGAGAAAGAACTTGCTGCCTCCTCCTCAGTTTGATTTCTTACGGTAAGTGAAGCTGACATTAACGTAACAATGTTTATAATTTACTACCTGACAATTTACACTGTTGTATCTTAAATGAACAAGAATATATTAGGTTTAGACCTACTATGTTTTTGGCGTACTGGTGTAACATACTGAGAACATAGTGTTAATCGTTCAATGACTGCACGCTAACGTTAGCAAACTAAAGGATGTTAACGTAGATATTCTTCTAGCCTACAAAAACGTTGAGTTTCACCAGGCGATAATAGGGCTGTTATAATCAGAGGTGGGACAAGTCACAAGTAAGTCCCAAGTCTTAGCACTCAAGTCCAAGTCAAGTCCCAAGTAAATACAGAGAAGGGCAAGTCGAGTCCAAGTCCAAGTCTCATCAAAGCCAAGTCGAGTCCAAGTCCAAGTCCCAATCTTTTTCAAGTCCTGAACAAGTTATCAGGTACTCTTCACTTAATAATGGCATTATTAGACTATCGATCATAATTTTAACACTTCCATCTAATCCACAGATTTTTTTTTTATAAATACAGATTAAAATATGTTCAATGTTTCTGTCTTGAAATCTTTTACGATATATGCATGCGCATACAATATACACATGTGCATACCTGAGTAATCTGTACAAAACGGATAGCTACATGACAAATAAAAATATTGTTTTTCCAAATTTAGACCCACTGTAAGGATGAGTAATAATTTGACTGATGGCATTTCACTGCGCTAGGCCACAGATTTGCCTGCAAACAATTTATTAGGCTGTCTGCCAGTGGCGACTCATAAGGAAGCCAAGGTCAACACTTTTATATTATTTAAAAGATAATAATGACACAGTAATTTTGTTTTAAAGTATTCATTTCTTAAGAAATACTACACATGTGATGCTGTTTATCTCATTTGTAAATGGTGCACTGTCACTTTAAGCCCATTGTGTGTCACTGTCCACACATTCTCATAATGATCTTTTTTACCAGCTCCATTCCTATGGCTAGTCCACAAACTCAAACATTGTTTGTGCCACATGAATGGCACAATATTAACAATGATAAGCATTATATTAAGTTGGCACAAACAGCTTTCATTCCTTTGGAAATAGATGCATGTATGACATGATGCTTGCTTGACATTTTCTGTTTGCAATTAAATGTGAATTATGAGCCTGGTAGCCAGTAGCCACCTAGCTAGCTGAGTGGAATCGTTTCAATCCCGGCATATCAATGTGCTTCATGTAAACAAATTATTGAATAGGCCTACTTCAAGACTCACCATTTCCATTAAACAAAGGCAAAGACAACTCTTCATATTCTTGTCCACTTTCCAAATAGAGTAGGCTAGCATAAGTTCAAGTTGGATCTTAATGGAGAGGACTCGAAAAGTATCATCTTTATGTAACATGCTGTTGGTGCATTTTGACATTGTAAACGTTCTCTAACAAGAGTGCAAATCAGCTTGCAGTAAAGCTACTAGTTATTAGCTAAATGTTGGTCGTTTCTCTGTCTCTTGGTGCCCTACACACAGTCGCATGCATGTGGGGGATGGCGGCAGCACTGAACTGTGCTCTGGACTGGCAGTCTTGTCTCCGCTTTTTTTTTTTTTTTTAGTTTTTTAGCGGAGGAAAACATCTCTGGGGTGACTGGTCCACGATCAGGAAATTTAGTTTTTGACTCGAGACATGTCAAGTCGTCACAAGTCAAAGAGGCAAAGTCCGAGTCAAGTCTCGAGTGAATAGTATTCAAGTCCAAGTCGAAATGCAAGTCATGCGAATTTTATCAAGTCAAGTCTGAAGTCATTAAAATCATGACTCGAGTCTGACTCGAGTCCAAGTCATGTGACTTCGAGTCCACATGTCTGGTTATAATACAACATTAAGGTTGCTCATTTACGAAAGTAAGCCAATGACACTAATTGATAAACCTATTCAATTTAATGAACACGTTTGTTAGTTTGCTTTCGCATGCCTTGGATGCTAACTAATTTTACCTCAGTCAGTAACAACGATGTACTTGTGTCACACTGCTAGCGACATTTTGTTGCCTTGACATTAGTCGGCTTTACTGACTTTAGTTTGCATTAGTTCGGTTAAGATAGGTAAGTTAACGTAATGGAGTTTGGCCAAGTTAGGATGTGTAGGCTATTTGCACAATACATTGTCTTATAAATACATTTGTCTTTTGTAGGTGTATTTTTTTACAACTTGTTGGCGACGCCATATCGGGACTTCCACAACCAAGGTATGATGTATTTGCAAAGTGCATTGCCTTATGCTTAAATTCGATTTTGTTTGTATGTAGGTTAAATGTATTTTTTCACGTTGCCTTGGATGCTAAAGTTGCCTCAGTCAGCAATGTTATACTAGTCATGCTGATGACTTGCATTACTTTGCCAAAAAAGCCAAAGTAACTTGGCTTGTTAGTTCAATAATGCATAAATTAACTTTTTGAAGTTTGGCCCAGTTAGGGTAACGTCACTTCTGTTGATGTTCAAACCAAGGGTGTAGGCACTATGGGCGGCTACCGTGAGATGAGGTACGAAAAGAGCCATATATGTCAATGTATTAATGCAAACAGGAAGTT